>NW_022060061.1:2904145-3234662 GCF_007399415.2 Gopherus evgoodei | reverse complement strand
AGGGCCGTGCCTCAGTTTCCCCTCCCAGCCTTTGTGTATTTAGCTCTTCGGGACAGGGACCTTCGCTCACTCTGTGCCTGGGCCCCACAATGGGGCCCAGATCTCAGTCGGGGTCTGTGCAGCGCCCGGCACAACGGGGCCCTGATCTCAGTCGAGGTCTGGGCAGCGCCCGGCACAACGGGGCCCTGATCTCTGTCGGGGTCTGTGCAGCGCCCGGCACAACGGGGCCCTGATCTCAGTCGAGGTCTGGGCAGCACCCGGCACAACGGGGCCCTGATCTCTGTCGGGGTCTGGGCAGCGCCCGGCACAACGGGGCCCTGATCTCTGTCGGGGTCTGGGCAGCGCCCGGCACAACGGGGCCCTGATCTCTGTCGGGGTCTGTGCAGCGCCCAGCACAACGGGGCCCCGATCTCAGGGTCTGTGCAGTGCCTGGCACAATGGGGCCCTGATCTCTGTCGGGGTCTGTGCAGCGCCCAGCACAACGGGGTCCTGATCTCAGTGTCTGTGCAGTGCCTGGCACAATGGGGCCCTGATCTCAGTCAGGATCTGTGGAGTGCCCGGCATGATAACCCCCCCCATCTTAGTTAGCTTTGTAATCCTGCTCACATGCTTAAATCCATTGCTGAATCAGGTCCAGAGAGAAGTGCAATTTGCCCCTTTACATGCACAATATCGGCTTCACGGGAGGCTCTTTTTAAAAGAAAAAAAAACTGAAATAAAAGGAAATCCATCACCAAACTGAAATCGATCCTTGATTTTACCTGGGCAGAGGGGGGTGGCTGAGGGCTGAGGGCTGTGTTCTGTAGGGGACAAGGGGCTAATCCATACACCCAAGAAAAAGAAATAGATCAAACGACAAGCTAGAAATTCGAGTCCCTTAACCTGCTCCTAGAATGGAGAGCAGAAACAGGCTTGCAATTTCCCCCTACACGACAAAAGTAATCGATGTAACATTGATGCCCACAGACACGCTTTGATCGATAATTGAGCTGTACCCGTTTCTTTACATCGGCCCCCTTAACTTGAGTCCGTGCACTTCGCCTCGATGGGAGCATCGCTCCTTAAATGGTTTTATTACGATGATTTGAGTTTTCTGTTCCCTTTTCCCTTAATAAATAAATTAGGTAAAACCACGTCTCAGCAAATTAAAAAATAGTTCCTCTGTAACTTGCAGAGCTGATGAGATAACATAAATATACACAAATGTACTCATACAAGGCAGTAATCATAAATAGTTAAGTTAACAATAAGTTAAAACTACAAGAAGCTAAAATCCGCAAAAAGATACAAGTTAATGGTGCCAGTTAATTTTTTTTGTCGTTTTTCTATGTTTTTTCGCAAACAGAAGCTCTCACAGATTCGTACGAACACAGAACACGTTTATCTTCAGAACTCAAGAAATCCTAAACTAACTTCTAAATCATTTAAACAATTAAAACTCAACTAATGCTAAAAGGTTTTCGTTAGCGTTACGTTCTCTTTTTTACGTCGTTGTTCTTTTTCCCGTTTGTTTTCTAAAGTGAAAGAGTTGGTCTCGTTTTTGTCAAACCAAAACTGGAAAATCAAATTAAAAAAAAAACAACAAAAACCAAAAACAAAACCTAAACCAAAAAGTAGCGGCTGTGTGTTGTTTGGGATGTGAGTTGGGATGTGAACCGCCGTGACAGGCCTCGGCTAAAGCAAGAGCAATTGAGTTTCCCCCTTTTTAAGGTTTGGGATTTAGTTTAAATCAATGTAATTTCTGCTCGCTCTTGCGGGGGGCGGAAGAGAAAAGAAAATCAGGCAGGTGAGTTAGTAACACCCCTCTGGGGATAGTTCCCTTCCATTACCAGGGTCGCTCTACGCTGTGACAAACGAAAGAAGCCTACAGAGCAAGAAGAGTGATTGTTTAAAAAGTCTGTCAGGACTCCTGACAAGTTTATTCTCTATAGATTTTGGCTTAAACATAAGACACTGGAAGATATCTTCTCAGGAACGGCTGGACTTCAAGGAGTTGAAAGTGTTTTTTTCAGCAGAAATCCAGGAAACTGCCCCCTTTAAACTCCTTGAAATGAAACATCCTTCAAAGAAATTAACCGAGGGTAGAGCTCCGCTACAAGCCACCAGCATTGGGGGGAATTGGCTCCCGTCACAGGCAGTGGTTACATTAGAGATGGTGGGAGAAAAGGGGGTTTCTTTTCCCCCCTGTTGGAAAATGTAGATTTTTAGTTGGAAAACCAAAAAACTGGAGTATTTGGCAGCAGAAAACTGAAAAATGGTGGCTGAAAATGACCAAAAACCGACATTTGTATTGGCCAATTTTTTTGAAAACTGACAGTAAAATGGACAAACACTGATAAGTGGCCAAAAACTTCCCCAAAATAAGGGGGAAATGGCTGAAAATTGATGAAAATTTGACTAAAACCCCATGAAAATGGAAAAAAATGGTCAAAAAAATCTCAGAACGGGGGATTCAGTGGTTAACAACTGGTAAATTTTTAACCAAAAATTTAAAAAAACTGGCTGAAAATTGCTGAAGACTGGGGGGAAAACTGATAAAAATGAGAAAAAAATGACCCAAATTTTCCAAAATATTTTAGCCCAAATCTCCCTAACGTTGGTAAATTTTGGACCAAATATTGCCCCAAACTGGAAAAATGTGGCCCAAAACCTGGAAAATTTCCTGCAGAAAACTGAAACATCTACCAAATTCTGCCAGTGACTAGAAATTTGTTAGCCAAATATTGGCCATAAAAACCAAGCCATTTTTAGCTGAATATCTTAAAACTCCAGCTTTTGGCCCAACATTTTCAGTTTTCCAATGCAAGAGCTGGGCATTTGGGGGAAAAAAATCTGATTTTCAAAAATCTGATGGTCCCAGGAATTTTTTTGACTAAAATGTTTCATGCGGCATTCGGTAAAGCTCCAGAGACCTTCCTGAGAGCAGAAGAGAGCTGACACTGGCCAGTTTTAAGCTCTACTCCCAGCTGTAAGGCTGGAAATTGGGGTAATTGACCAAGGTGGCTACAGGTGGCCGGACAATGACGTCGTAAACAAAAAAATCCCCCATGATTATCCATCCTATGGCTTGAAATAAAGTAGCACCTCCCCATGAAGGGGAGGGTTGGTGCAAAGATGTGGGTCTCCTGGGTGGATCAGTTTCGTAGCATGGCTGTGGGTGTGGTGGTGGGGGTACACAGGGCTTGGCTTCTCCCGCTGGGGCCACCGTTTCAGAGGAGGAGACATGAGTCATGAAGGAGGAGGCTATGGGTTTTGGGTTTCCATGTGAGCTCACAGCCAGGGCATCATGGTAGGCCATGCTACGGGCATGGTGCTACATGCTGTCCTCATGGTATTAGAGAGGCAGGGTGGGTGAGGTCTTGTCTTTTAGCTGGAGCCTGGGATCTCATGCTAGGGGCACTGGAGTAGAACCTGCAGCTTGCCACCATTATGGCTTTGGCATTTCTCGGCTGGAAAAATTGGGACAGGTTCAGTGAAGGGATCTGAGAGCAGTTTTGGGCACTGGACGGTTGCCTTAGGCTAGGACATGGGAAGGCTCAAATCAATTTTGCTGATGGATGAGAAGCTTAGGCAGCAGTTTGATCACCGCGGTCAGTCCCTGATGCTGGCGAACGAGGGCTGATGCCACAGGGCAAAGGGAGATCCAGCTTCCAAGCCAGACAAGTACGGAGTGGAAATAGCAGTGCCAAGTTTGCCCAGCGAGAGGGGTGAACCCCTGGAGCAGCCTCCCACGGAGCAAGACAGGCTGTGCAGCAGCGTGGAGATTTCACATCCAGATGGGGGCGTTGTCTTTCTAAATGTGCCAGTCTAGCTCAACCACAAGATATGGGATGGATCGGCGAACCGCCAGTGGAGTTCTCTGGCCTGGTCTATCCAGCGGTGGGACTAGAGCAGGGGGGTCTCAAACTTCATTGCACCGCAACCCCCTTCTGACAATAAAAATTACTGCACAACCCGGGGAGGGGGAACTGAAGCCTGAGCCTGCCCGAGCCCCATGGACCCAGGTGAGGGAGGGAAGGGATAGCAGGACAAAGCTGAAGTCCCAGGTGGGGAGCCTGTAACCTGAGTCCCAACATGCAGGGCTGAAACCCTCAGGCTCGGCCTTGGGTGGTGGCGCTCGGACTTTGGCCCTGGGCCCCAGCAAGTCTAAGCCAGCCCTGGCGACCCCATTAAAATGGGCTTGCGACCCACTTGTGGGTCCCGACCCACAGTTTGAGAACCGCTGGACTAGATGATCCAATGGGCTCTGAAACTTTATGAATCTCTCAAAGCCTGTGAACCGATGAGCACATGAGATGCCCCGAAACTGATCCTCCTCTCGACCCAGTCAAATGCTTTTCTGAGCCAATGAGTGAATCACTCCTGTATTTCTGGTCAGGGTGGGGGTTTGTTTTCGCCACCCTCCCCGGGATCCTCAGAAATGCTTTTGTGCCACTTCCATAGACCGGTTTCTCATTTGTGTTGTGCCTTGCGCAACGAGATTGAGCCAAGCCTGGAGCTCCCAGGCATGACTATGATACGGACAATAAATCAGTAAGAAATGTTCACGCGCTGCCAAAGTTTTTCAGCCCAAAACCAAGGGGAAGGAGGAACTCACGGCTTTTTTTCAAAACTATGGAATTGGGTGTAAATGGAAGTAATGGCAAGATGAAGCATGTTTCCCTGGATAAAATCAGTTGTGTTTCCGGTTAGTTTGGGGTGTTTTTTAAATCCTCTTCTAATTTTTTTTCCTTGCTTTTCTCCGCTAGGTTTTATTTTTCTTGTTGTTTTGGTTTTTTTTGTTTTTTTGTTTGTTTTTTGTTTTTTGTGGGTTTTTTTGTCATAAAATGTTAAATAAAAAAATATCCTCGGTAACAATCGTGAGTGCTCACACACACACCCTTCCCCACTTTGGAAAAGAAAACCATCATTTCCATTTCTCGGCCCTGAGCTGGGCAATCACAGAACCTCATTGTTCAAAACAAAAAAGATTTTGTGTGTGTGTGTGTATGTGTGTGTGTGCGTGTGTGTGTGTGTCTGTGTGTGTTTGTGTGTGTGTGTGAAGTTCAAGAATCCCAGTAAAAATTCCCAGCGAGGTTGGTTTTTTTCCCCTTTTTTATAAAAATAAATTTTTTTCCCATTTTTTTGTTGGTTTTTATTATTTCCATTTTCAGCCTTTTCTATTATTATTATTATTTATTTTATTTCATTTGTTCGTTCACGAGCTGCGAGAGGAAGCCCCCCCTTTCCCTCTCACTCCCACCCCTTTTTGGCAACAAAAAAACAACCCTTCTCTAGGAAATAAATTAACGGGGGGCTGGAAGGGGAGGTTGAGGGGGCGGGTAACTTTCTCTTGATTTTCAAATGGGTTCAATCCATTTATTTAAACATCTCTTTGTGCCTCGCCCCCCCTCCCCATTTTGCTTGGGGCAGTTTTGGAACGAAAGCAGTCACAAGCTGAAGACTGCCTGGCGGGGTGGGGCTGCGGCAGGGAAAGGGCTAATGCTGGATGGGGATTGGGGCTCTTTAGGGGGTGCAGGGAGCAAGGAGGGATCCAATTTCTAAACCAATTCAGCAGCCTACATTTCAATGAGACGCAGGCCACTATGGCTCAGACGCAGGCCGCTACGGCTCAGCGCCGCCAAGGGTGTCAAAGGGGGTTAGGCACCTAAAGGCAGGTGCCTAACCGCAGATCCCCAAAGGCACTGACGCTACGGACCTAACTCCCACTGACATCAAACCCCCGCCAAGCGCCGCTCTGCAGCGAGTCGCGGCCCCTGAGCCTCGGCCCTGGGAGTGCGGTTCTGATGGGTCAACCCGAGGATCTGATACCACCGCCCAGTCGCTCCTCCTGGACTGCGCAAATTTCCAGCAGCCGACGCATGCGTGAGCCACCCATGGGGGGGCTTCTCCCCACGGCCCCCGGAAACGCCAGCCCCCAAGGAATGAGCATGCAGTGCAGTGAACGACGCCGGTAGCAAAAGGAGGATGCATGGATGCCGTTGGAGCCAAGCGGGTTTGAGGGGGCCCATGGGGGGGGTATCAGCTGTGGGCCCTGAACCCAGGTCCTTGCATTGTAAACATGGGCTGCTACCCGCCCCCCAGCTGTTAGCCAAGTAGGTGTGGGCTCCTCCACCTCTGTGTGTGATCCAGCCACCACTAGAGGGCGACAGAGCCCCACACTGAGTGGGCGTGGCCCACCCGCCAAGTGGGTGTGGCATTCACAGAATGGGCGTGGCTTCACACCAAGTGGGTGGGGCTTATACGAGCACCCTGTTTTTGGCGCTTAGCACCCACTGGATCCTTTGGCCGATCTGACCCTTTGCCAGGGCCGTGCTGTCGGGGGGGGGTAGGGCTGAAGGAGACGCATGCCTGGATTTTAAAGACACAGTCACCCCTCCCCGCCTCCCCCCCACACACACACACACCGGCCTTGCCAGGCTCGGAGCTGTAGTCTCAAGCCCCAGCTGGAGTCACACGAGCCAAGTGACCAGCACCGATCCTCCGAGTCTGCCCCTCAGCCCGCCCCAGCTGGGTGAAAGCAGCAGTCAGTTTTGCAATGGCAGACGGCACCACGGTGACACAGTGAGAACATGCCCCACGGCCCCTCCCCGACAGCCAGGCTGGGACCCCCTGTTCTGATGGTGGGGGGGGAGTCATATCTTGGGGCGCCTCCAGCCAGTGCCATCTCATCCTTCTGCCCCCCCACCCCAAGTGCTCCTGGATGGATCCTGGTTAGTTTCAAAGCCCCAGTCCCCCTTCACCTCTGGGGCAGCCCCACAGCCGGGAGGCTTGGGGCCCCGGTTGGATCAGGGGGTGGGGGCTCAGGGGAGCATTTTCCCCCCAGCAACTCAACAGCAGCAACCCATCCCCTCCCCATCCCAGCCCCCCACCCAGCACTAATTGGGAATAGCAGCCCCTGCCCCCAATAAGGTCTCACCCATCTGCCCACGCAGCCCAGAGACGCTTGCTGATCACAGCTGGGGGCCTGCCAGGAATCCCCTCCCTGCAAAATTGGGTTGGAGAAAATCCCAGGGGAAGAGATGGGGGGACAATGTTGGGAGGGGACCCTCAGGACAAGTGTGGGGCAGTTGGTGTGGGGGAACCTCAGGATGGCTGTCAGGGGGGCCAGGATGTGGGAGGAGGGCCGGGGGCACCCCAAAACGGAGGGGACATTGGAATTCAGTGCATAACAGGAGGTCCCCTCTCATGCCCCCGCTGGGGTCCTCGCGACGCCGTGGGGCACAGTTGTGGGGGAGGAGCACGGGGGGGTCAGGCTTACGTTTGCCTCGCCTGCGGGTGGGTGTGGGACCCTGGCACCCCCCTCGCTGTCTCGTCACGGCTCCCACGGCGGCTTCTTCCTCCTCACCAAGGCTGCGAGGCGCTCGCTTCCTTCCGCTCCCCCACGGGGGGCATCGTGCGCCAGCTGGGGGTGGCTCGCCATGGGGCTGGGAGGGGGACGGTGCCCATCACGGGGTGGGGGGGATGGTGCCTGCCATGGGGTGGGAGGTTCTGGGGGGGCTTGTCTCTCTTTCCATCAGGTCGGGGTGTCGGGGGGGGGCTGCCCAGTCTCTGCCACGGCTCCTCTCTCCTGCCCTCGGGTCGGGCTCAGGCTCAGGGCTTGTGCTGTTTGCTGGTCTTGAAGGAGACCTGCAGGATGCGGTCGCCCAGCCGGTAGCCGTTGAGGCTGGCGATGGCCATGGCCGCCTCCTCGTAGTTGGTCATGGTGACGAAGCCGAAGCCCTTGCACTTGTTGGTGGCGAAGTCGCGGATCACCTTGACGTTGGTGACGGCGCCGAAGGGCCCGAAGAGCTGCCACAGGACGCTCTCGTCCGCCTCCGGAGACAGGTTGTAGACGAAGATGCACCAGCCGCCGCTGGAGGCGCCTGTCAGGTTGACACCCGCCAGACTGGTCATGCTGTCGATGGTGATGGGCGAGAACCTGGAGATTAAGGACAGAGGACTACCTTGGGCGTAACGCGGGCGTCGGCGCGGCGGGAGCACAGCGCCCACCTGCCCTGGGCTTGGGGAACGGGGACCAACCCACCCGCTCTGGGCACGGGGAGCGGGGAATCACCCACCCGCCCTGGGCACGGGGAGCGGGGACCAACCCACCCATCCTGGGCATGGAGAGCGGGGAATCACCCATCCGTCCTGGGCACGGGGAGCGTGGAATCACCCACCCGCCCTGGGCACGGGGAGCGGGGAATCACCCATCCGTCCTGGGCACGGGGAGCGTGGAATCACCCACCCGCCCTGGGCACGGGGAGCGGGGACCAACCCACCCATCCTGGGCATGGAGAGCGGGGAATCACCTATCCATCCTGGGCACGGGGAGCGTGGAATCACCCACCCGCCCTGGGCACGGGGAGCGGGGAATCACTCATCCGTCCTGGGCACGGGGAGCGTGGAATCACCCACCCGCCCTGGGCACGGGGAGCGGGGAATCACCCACCCGCCCTGGGCACGGGGAGCGGGGACCAACCCACCCATCCTGGGCATGGAGAGCGGGGAATCACCCATCCGTCCTGGGCACGGGGAGCGTGGAATCACCCACCCACCCTGGGCACGGGGAGCGGGGACCAACCCACCCGCCCTGGGTACGGGGAGTGGGAAATCACCCGCCCGCCCTGGGCACGGGGAGCGGGGACCAACCCACCCGCCCTGGGCATGGAGAGCGGGGAATCACCCACCCGCCCTGGGCACGGGGAGCAGGGACCAACCCACCCGTCCTGGGCACGGGGAGCGGGGAATCACCCACCCGCCCTGAGCACGGGGAGCGGGGACCTACTCACCCACCCTGGGCACAGGGGAGTGGGAATTGCCCTGGGCACAGGGAGCAGGGACCTACCCACCTTCCCTGGGCACGGGGAGTGGGGAATCGCCGTGGGCACAGGGAGTGGGGAATCGCCCTTGGCACAGGGAGCGGGGACCCAACCACCTGCCCTGGGCATGGGGAGCGGGGTCCTTCCTGGGCCACCACCCCAGGCCTGGGTGCGGGAGGCCCTACACTCTAGCCAGCCACCAAGCTCAGCTCCGGGGGGCAGGGGTTGCAGGGAGGCTGCTCCCCAGGACAACAGAGCCTGGGGCCTGGATTCGAACCCACTCTCACCTGCAGTGCCCTCCGCTCCTCCCCCACAACAATTCCATTTGGGGGGCGTGGCCAGACCAGGATTTGAGCCTCTCCCATCCCCCCCACGCCGCCCGGGGCATGGGCGGCTCTGGCTTGCGCTGCCCTTACCATGAATCAGGTTCATCTCCCTCCTCTGCCCCAGACTCCCGGGTGACCCTCTCTGGGCCTCAGTTTCCCCATGTGAGCAATGGGGATAATGATCCTTCCTGGCTCTATTTCAATTGTAAAGTCTTGGAGGCAGGGACTGTCTGTCCCTGGGTCTGGGCAGCACCCGACACAACAGGGGCCCGGATCTTGTTTGGGGTCTGGGGGGGCCTGGATCTCAGTCGGAATCTCTCAGCCCAATAACAAAAGCAGGTGTGTTTGCTGCTGGGGGATCTGCACAGGTTCCCCCCCCATCACCACCCCCCTGCCGGCCAGGCTCTGAAGAGTGTTGAACCCCAACTCAAGAGAGAGAATAATCAAGTGACACGTCCCATGTGCCCCTCTGCCTGACTCCCAAGGCCCTGACACCCCCCGGGGGGGCAGGGGTGGGTGGGCATTCTGCACTGGCCAATGTTCCCATGCTGGAGGGGGCGGGGGTTGGGATTATGATTTCAAAGAAGTCGCCGCAGAATCGACCCCTAAAGAAGGTTTTTCCTTTCCACCATCAGGCCCGAAATGGAAGCAGGAAACTGGCATCCTGCTGGCCAGGATCCTCCCCCATGCCCCCCGAGTCACGCAGGGAAGGGCCCCAGGGGAGATGGGGGAGGTGGGGGCGTCTCTGCTGTCAGGGGGCCTTGGGGAGGGGATGGGAAGTGGGGGGGGGGCTGGTTAATTCTCAGTGCTGGCGGCTGGGGCTGGGGGGCAGCGGCAGGCTGGGGGGGGCTCGTTACCTCTTAACGCCGTAGGCCATGTTTAGCAAATTGTCCAGCCTGTGGGAGGAAGAGGGAGAGGAGAGGAGAGGCCCCGGTTAGTAGCTGACCCGGTACAGCGGGGAGGGGGGCCCTGCGAGGTCACCTGGCTCGGTTATGGGGCAGGAAAGGATATGGGGGGTGCGACACCAGCTGCATTGCACATGTGAGTGCACCCGGCTGCGTGATGGCTGCACAGCACGTGTTTGCACGGCAACCGCATCACTCGTGTCAGTGCACCTGGGTGTACAGTGCACCTGGGCGTGGCAGATGCATTGCAGGTCAGAGTGCACATGCATGCACGAGGGCTGTGTGGCACGGTTAAATGCACACACATGCACGAGGGCTGTGTGGCACGAATAAATGCACACGCATGCACGAGGGCTGTGTAGCATGGGTAAATGCACACACATGCACAGTGGCTCTGTTGCATGTGTTACACATGTGCCTGGAAGCATGTTGCATGAATGTTCCATGTAGCACATGCTTCGTTCATGAAGGGGTGTGTGCTTCACGCACATGCATGTTGCCTGGCCACGTGTGTATTCGTGGCAGTTCGCACATGCAGGCTCAGAAGCTGTGCAGAAGGCATTGAATCACACGGTACGCTACATGTGGCTGCTCAGAAGAGACACATCCAACATGCATGTCATGTGTGCGACACGTGGCATTGCAGTGTGTGGAATAGCCCACATACCCCTCTGCATGCATGAGGCAGGCATGATGTACATGGACATTGCTGGATGCACATGCATGTTGTGTGTAATTTTTTTCTCACACTCAGGCCAGCAACCCCCGTGGACACAAACACGTCCGACCGGCTCGGCCATATGTGGCACACACAGGGCAGGACACGGGTCACGCATGTGCGGCGGCTCTGCCCTCAAGGCTGTGTACACACCGCAGTCCTGGCTTGTGGGGGGAGGAGTTCGGTTCTATTATACCGTTGGGGGGTAATTTTAAAGCTGGAGGGTTAACTAGACAAGGAGAGTGGGCTCGGTGCCAGAACGGACCCTGGCTGGAGAAAATGGGGCGCTGAGGGGGATGGGCCCCTGTCTGGGGGTACAGGACTGGCTGTTTGCGGGGGGGGTCACATCCCAATGTGGGGGGGGGGCTCAGAGCCCCTCGTTCACAGGCCGCAGTAACTATATGTGAACACGTAAAAAGGGGGGGAATCTAGTGAGACTGGGGGGGAGGGGATTATGGCTGCCATGGCAACCCAGCCACCAGTCCATCCCTGACCCCCCCATGCACCCAGTAGGCCCCCCTCTTCCCACTCCCTCTTGTGGTTGAGAAAGTTGAGGTCCCTGAATCGCCGGCATCCCAAGAATGGTCCCGTCCCACCCCCCACACTGCCCATCGAGCCATGGTACCCAGTAGTGAGATGCAGCCACCTCTGGGGTGGGGCAGGGGATTGGTTCTACAGGGATCCCTTGAGTCCCTGCCCAGGGTGCCCAAGATACCACCGGTTACCTGCCTTCCAGAGGGGCAGATACGGCCAACAGCATCCCAGCTGCCCCCTTCCTTCCTGCCCCACAGAGCCAGAGCCCCCCGCCAGCCGGCGTGAACGGCCATCGCTCCTTTGACACCTGGGGATCCAGCCCCATGGCTGGGATGCAGCCCCCTCTGGGGTGGGGGCTGGTTTTCCAGCCAATGCCGCACAATGGACAGAGCCAGGCCATGAGGGAGGAGCCCGGCCCTGGCAGGAGTTCGGGGCAGGACGGGATTTCGGCTAGGACGCCTGGGCTCACGCCCCCGACCCAAGCTACTAAGAACTGAGGTTTATTTCTCCTCTGCAAGGCGGTGCCTCCCCCCGCCCAGCACCTAGCACCCCCCCAGCCTCCAATTCAACCCCTTGGGCTGGGTGGGGGGGGTGTCTCCCTTCCAAGTCCTAGCCATGGCCTAGCCCTGCTTAGCGCTGTGGGGACCGGGCCCCACGGGTCCCGGACAGTTCACACCTCTGCGATGGAGCAGCCCCAGGTGGGGGCAGAGAGCGAGAGGTGACGGGGAGCCCCCCCAGCCCCAGCAGAGACAGAGGGGAGGGGGTGCCCGGGGGAGAGGTACCCAGGGGCCATTTCACAGACCCCGAGTTCGTCATTGGGCAACCAGGGCTCACGGTGCTGTACACAGGAGATGGGCGGGGCTATTGGCAAAGGGGAGGGGCAGGAACAAAGGAGGTGGGGCTACTAGTGTAAGGGGTGGGGCCAATGGTAAAAGGGGACAAAAGGGGAAATGTTAATACAACAAGGGGAGGAGTCAGGAGCAAAGGGGGAGGAGTTACTAGTGAAATGGGAGGAGCTAACGAGAGGGGCTGAGAAATGTGCTAATAGTAAAGGAGACGGGGCACAAAGGGGAGGGGCCAGGAAAAGGAGGCGGGGTTACTGGTTAAGGGGGAGGTGCTAACAGTAGAAGGGCGGGGCCATGGCCAAAGGGGCGGGGCTCCCAGGAGGAGGGGCGGGGCTGGGGCCCAGCGGCGTCGCACCTGAAGCGCTGGGTCTGGTGGTGCAGCGGCCCCGTGTAGCGCCGCGCCGTGGTCTGGTACAGGTGGCTCAGCAGCGCCTGGCCCGTCTTCTGGCTGGGGTTGTTGGCGAACTTGACGGTGATGGGCTCGCTGGCGCCCAGCGGCTTCTGCCCGTTCAGCCCCTTGATGGCCTCCTCCGCCTCTATCCTCTTGTCGAAGCGGATGAAGCCCACCCCTCGGGAGACGCCTGGGGGGAGCACAGCCAGGTCAGGGGGGCTGGGCGGGCCTTAGCGTGGCGCCGAGGGGCACCATGGGGCAGTGGCCTGTAGGGTCAATAGCAGGCCCTGTGGGGCAGGGGCCAGAGTGGGGCTTGGTAGGGGGCACCATGAGTCAAGGGGAGTCATTAGGGGGTGTAATGGGGCAGGGGGCCAGAGTAGGGCTTGGCAGGGGGTGCCATGGGGCAAGGGGCCAAGGGAGTCATTAGGGGGTGCCATGGGGCAGGGGGCCAGGGTGGGGCTTGGCACTGGGTGCCATGGGGCAGAGAGCAGAGCAGGGGGTCAGTGAGGGGCACTGTGAGAAGGGAGCAGGAGGAAGCCATGGGGCAAGGAGTGGGGCAGGGGTCAGTGGGGATGCTGTGCTGCAGGGAGCAGAAGGGCCAGTATGGGGTGCCATGGGGGAGGGGGCCAGGGTGAGGCTTGGTAGGGGGTGCCGTGGGGAAGAGACGGGAGCAGGGGGGTCTGTAGGGAGTCAGTGAGGGGTGCCACAGGGCAGGGAGTGGGGCAGGGGTCAGTAGGGGGCATTGTGCTGCAGGGAGCAGGGGAGTCAGTTGGAGGTGCCGTGGGGGGGCTCCATGGGGCAGGGAGTCAGCACAACAGGGTAGGGGGTTCTGAGGACTCATGGCTGCTTTTCACAGCAGCCTGGAGCCAGCAAGATGAGGATCGTGCCCCCCCTCCCCCATTTGGGCCAAATCAGAGCCCTGGGCCCCTGCAGCACTGACCCCCACCACCCCAGTCCATCAGTCTCCAGGCCCCACGGTCCCTCAGACCCAGATGGGTCTGATCCAGGGGGCCTGGGAGGGGCCGGAGCTGGATGCCACTGAAGTCACCGGGCCCCATTGATCGAGCACCCTGGAGAGAACCCCGGAGTCCGGCTCCCAGCCCCCCCCCCCGGAGCAGGGGGCTCCCGGCCCCTACCGGTGACCTGGTCCACCAGGATGCGGGAGGTGATGATGCGGCCGTACTGCGAGAAGAGCTGTTCCATCTCCTTCTGGCTCATGCTCTTGGGCAGGCCGCTCACGTACAGGTTGGCGTCGCGGATGGAGGCCGAGCTGGGCCGGGCGTAGGAGACCTTGGGGGGTGGGAAGGGGTAAGACGGGGGCTGCGGGGAGACAGGTGGGGCCAATTCCTTCCCCCCTCCCCTCCCAGGAGTCCTGACTCTCAGCCCCCTGCTCTAACCACTAGGCCCCGCTCCAACCTGGGGATAGAACTCAGGCGTCCTGGCTCCCAGCCCCCTGCTCTAACCACTAGGCCCCGCTCCAAGCTGGGGATAGAACTCAGGCGTCCTGGCTCCCAGCCCCCTGCTCTAACCACTAGGCCCCACTCCAAGCTCTGAGCTGGGGTCAGGGGCAGGATCTGTGGTGCTTCCTCCCCCCGCCCAACTCCATGGGTCTGTCTGTCACTGGGGGACTTACCTGGCTACCCCGAACCCCTCCCTGTCCTTGAATCCAACCGGCTCCATCCCCCCCATCCCCTTCTCCCCCCTCACCTCATCCCGGCCCCCACTCGCCGCCTCCTCCCCAGGCCCGGCCCCCCGCTCACCTTGATGGTTTTCATCTGCAGTTTCAGTCCATTCAGGGTGTTAATCGCTTTGTCCGCATCATTCGGGTCCACGTAATTCACGAACCCGTAACCTAAACTCTGCCCTGGGGGTGGGGAGAGACGTGAGTGGGGGGCACAGAGCCCCCTCCCCTCACCCACACAGCACTGCCAGTGCCCCTCACTCCCGACCCACAGTCCCTGCCAGCCCAGCCCTGGGCTCCCCCACAGCTCTACTGGTGCCCCTCACTCCTGACCCACAGCCCCTGCTAGCCCGGCCCTCGGCTCCCCTGAGCTCTGCCGGTGCCCCTCACTCCCGACCCGCAGCCCCTGCTAGCCCAGCCCTGCCCCACACTCCGGGCTCTGCTGGTGCCCCTCACTCCCGACTCACAGCCCCTGCCTTCCCAGCCCTGCCCCCCCCTAGCGCTGCCGGTGCTCCTCACTCTCGACCCGTAGCCCCTGTACCTGTGATCTTGTCCCGGACCAGCTTGCAGGACTCGATCTCCCCAATGCTGCCGAAGAGGCTCTTGAATTCCTCCTGCGTCATGTTCTGGGGCAGGTAGTTGACGATGAGGTTGGTTTTGCTGTCGTCGGCCGCTCCGTTGGCGCTCAGGGGCGGCCCGTTGGGGAGGCCGCTGTTACTGGTGGGGCCGTTGGACACCTGGGTCTCCATGGTGCTGATTATCTGCTGGAGACAAGAGGGGGCAGGAGGTGATCGCTCTGCAGGATGGGGGCTCTGGGTGGGGCAGGGGGTGATTGCTCTGCAGGCCGGGGGCGCTGAGTGGGGCAGGGGGTGCTAGGTGGGGTCATGGGGCACTGTGGGGGTAAAAGGGGTGGGTACTGCTTGGGGGAGGGGGGCTGTGTGGGACGGGGGTGATGGATGGGGTTAGGGGGTTCCACGTGGGGTAGGGACGCTGTGTGGGGAGAGGGGACTGATCCAAGGGGGCACTCCATGGGGTTGGGGAGACTCTCCAAGGGGGGTATCTGGCAGGATGCCCTGGGGTTTGCTGCCACCCTGATGGGTCGCCGAGCGTCCTGGCATTGGGGTTGGTTCAGCCCCAGGGGGTGCCATGGACAGATGCCCTCCTACCCGCGCTCAGGGAAAAGCCAAGGGACCAGGGGAACCCGTCCAGGCTGCCAAATCCGGAGCCCTTGAAACCCGGGGATGGCGGGACCAAGCCCTGGAGGGCAGACAGCCAGGCTGGGGGGCCCAGACAGACACACAAACAGGCCGAGGGGGACAGGCGGCCAGCCCAGGGGGAGGGGGGAACAGACAGCCTGACTGGGGGGAAGGGACAGACAGGCTGGGAGAAGAGATGGCCAGACCAGGGAGGGTGGACAGACAAACAGGCTGGGAAGGGGGGACAGATGGCTGGGCCGAGGGACAGACAGACGGTCGGGGGGCAGATGGCTGCACCAGAGAGGGGGGACAGACAGACGGGCTGGGAAGGGGGAACATACAGGCGGTGGGTGGACAGACAGGCCAAGGAGAGACAGGCGGCTGGGCCGAGGCAGGGGACAGACAGACGGGGGGACAGACGGGCAGGGGGACAGACAGATGGGCGGGGGGACAGACAGACGAGTAAGGGGACAGATAGACGGGAGGGGAGGGACAGACGGGCTGAGTACAGACAGTCCCAGCTACTCTAACATTCTGGGGAGCCAAGCCCCCAAATGTCCCCCGCCTCCCTTGCCCAGGGCAAGAGCCACCCCCCCACACCCATGCACTCCCTGCAGCTGAGCCCCTTCCCCACCCCTCCTGGAAACAATGGGGATCCTGCTCCGACCCCCACCCTGGCCTGTTTTTTTTCTGCCCCCTCCAATGCACGAACCCCGAATCAGCCGCCCCCCCTTCCCAACACCCCCATTCCAGTCCTGGACTTTCTCTTAACCCTCCCTCGGCCGCCCGCATCCCCCCCAAGGATCCTCCAGGCCCGGCTGCCCCAGGACGCCCCATCAGACCCTCCCCTTGAGACACTTATCCACCTTCCAAAGCCTTTGCCCACCCGGCTCCTCCAGGGGCCCCAGATCTGCCTCCCCTCGGTGGCCAGAAACCTCCCCATGTCCAGCCTCGGTCTGTCCCCATTTGCTCGTGCCTGCCTCCTGGCTCCCCCCCGGGGTGTAGACGGAGCGCTCAGCTCCCTGGCAGCCTGCGTCCGGCCAGGCGGAGCAATCACAGTGCTGTCAGCACTGCCCTGGCTGCAGGGAAGGTGCCTTGCGTTGACAGCCAGCAGCTCTAGCCTGACCTCCAGGCAGTTCCATCCCCCAGATGCCCCGTGCAGGGCCCCAGGATCTCACTAAACCAGCCTCGGGCAGAGACCGGGGGAGCCAGGTGCCCCGACACCCCTGCGATGGCAGGGAATTGATTCACTGAGACATGCCCAGATACTCCAAGCCCCATGCTGCAGAGGAAGGCGAAAACCCACACCCCATGACCCCCAATTTCTGCCAATCTGACCTGAGGAAATTCTTCCCTGCCCCTAATCGGACAGTCAGTCTGACCCTAGGCAAGCTCCACCAACCAGAGGATGCTTCTCTGGCCAAGCTCTGATGCTCCGGAGGAAGGCAGGGGCATGGGGGGGAGAGACAGGCTCCATCTGCCCAGTTGTGCACTGTGGGGGAAGGGACATCCCTTCCTGACCCCGCAGGCAACCGGCTGCAGCCCTGAAGCATGAGGTTGGATTCCAGCCTTAAAGCCTGCGGAGGGCAATGCAGAGATTCCTCTTCTCCTCGTGGTCTGTGATGAAAGGGGATGAACAGTGGGGCTGATAGATTCCAAGCCGGAGGGGACCTCCATGACCAGCTGCCCCTCCCCCAGGCTGTAGAATCGCTCCCAGAAGTGGGAGATCATCTTTCAAAACCCTCCAAGCGATGATGAGTCCAGCCCCGCCCTGGGGAATCACTCCGCCGTGTCATCACCTCCCTGTGTCTTATTCCAGGGTCAGATTTATCTACCTTCAACTCCCAGCCAGCCCTTGTCAGCCAGACTGAAAAGCCCTCGCGGCATCGCCAACGACCCTTTAGTCGTCCATGGGCCTGCTCCACAGTCTGTTGCCTGCCCCTGTGGCTGTCCTGCCACCCACATGACATGTGGCTTTGTGAGTCCAGGAAACGCAGGGCAGATCCCAGGAGGCGATTCCCATACAGGGGTCATTGCCGCCCCTCTGGTGAGACCGGGCCAGGGGGGAATGACCCTGCCTGCAACTTGTCCGAAAGTCCCGAAAGACATGAGAGGCCCTTCTGATCAGCCAATGTTAATGTCGGTGAAAAGCCCCCAGTGATGCAGAACCCCAGAAACATCCCCCTTTCTCAGCGGCAAGGCAGGGGGGCAGCAGGATCGGGGTGTGTGATTTGGGGAGCCTGTTGCCTCAAACCCATCCCTCGTTTCCTGCGTGCAGCCGGGAGGTGCGATTCCGGCAGCAGGAGATGGCCAGTGGCCGTGTGCCCCTGGGTGCCGAGTGCCCCCACTGGTGAGCTGCCCTCATTGAGTCAACAGCGAGGACAAGCCCAGCGCACGGATCCAAGACTGGGCCCCAAAATTCAGTAGCCAGATCAGCGCCACAAACCAATCCCAGCTCCTTCCGCTGCCCTGGGGATGCCTGCAGCGGCCGGTCAATTTCAGCCACGGCTGTATCAGCCTCTCCCCCTCGGTTCTGGAAGTTCCCTGGCAGCTCCGTCAGGGACCCATGGGCCCGATCCGACCTGTGCCGCAGCCGCGCGTCTGAGGGAGGAGAGGCTGGAAAGAGGCGCCGCAAAGCGGGTATCAGGCTGGAACAGAGGGACCCCAAATTCCTACAAACTCTGCCTGCTAACGGTTGCAGCATAGACTCGGGCTGAGAGCCCTTGGCCAAAAATGGCACCGTTTAACCCAAGAGCGTTAAGCTACACGAGGTCTTTTCCTTCCAACACACGAGTGTCCGTCCCCATGTGGCATCCCCAGGAGCAGGGCCTTTCAGTTCACCCCCCGCCTTAATCCGAAGTCGCCCCCCGCCTTAATCCGGTGTAGACGAGGCTGGGTCTGCATCCGAGGCCTTTGCCAGCACAGAGGGCCTGGCAAAGTGCCCCTAGCAGGGACGCAGCTGGGGGGACAGCGCTCTCCCCAGCACCCCCAGGGTTTTTGCTGGCTCGGCTGGGTGAGTCGGGAACGAGCTTTTGCACACTCCCGACTGAGCAGCTCTCTCCCCTGTGCAGCCGGCCCCGGGCGTGTCTGGGATAGCGAGAAAATCAGACCCCCCCTCAAGCTGCACGGTTCTACCCAGCGAATCCTGTGTCCACCCGGCCTCACACGCCACCCCCGCCCCGCAGCTTAGGGCCCAAAGGGGCTGGGGAGTTTTGCCAAGATCACGCCTCTCCCAGAAGCTGCAAAAAGCCTCACGAGGGACACTAGTGACGCCCCCAGACCCCTACCCCCCCCCCCGGCCTAGGACTTTCTAATTGATCAGAAGAAGCAACCACAGCGCCTCCTAGACCCAGGCAGGGGTGTTGGGGGTACAACCAACTGCAAGGGGAGAGTGCCCCCTACTGACCCCCCCACTCCCTGCAGTACAGTGCCCCCTAGTGTCCCACCAACACCCTGCCTGCCAGTGACCCCTCCACCCCCACCGCGCCAACACCCCACCTGCCAGTGACCCCTCCACCCCCACCCCGCCAACACCCTACCCCCAGGGACCCCCCCCAACACCCCGCCTGCCAGCAACCCCTCCATCCCACCCTGCCAACACCCTAACCCCAGGAACCCCTCTGCCCCCACCCCGCCAACACCCTGCCCCCCAGAGACCCCTCCACCACCACCACCCCGCCAACACCGCGCCGGCCAGCGACCCCTCCACCCCCACCACCATGTCCCCCAGGGACCCCTCCGCCCCCACCCTGCTCCATGAGTGGCTCCTGCAGCTGCTCTGGGGTGGCCGTCAGCTCCTTGTGGGGTTATTGATCCGTCCATCGATCTCAACATTATCCCTCGCCCCAGGCCAGACACCGAATCCATCGGCAGCGAACTGCCAGCCAGATTGCACCCGGCAACGCTCCTCAGTCCCGACCCGCAGCCCCCTCCTGTCCCGGCCCAGGGCCCCCCCATAGCTCCCCCAATGCTCCTCAGTCCAGACCCGCAGCCCGCTCCTGTCCCGGCCCAGGGCCCCCCACAATGCTCCTCAGTCCTGACCCGCAGCCCCCTCCTGTCCCGGCCCAGGGCCACCCACAGCTCCCCCCATGCTCCTCAGTCCCAACCCACAGCCCCCTCCTGACCCGGCCCAGGGCTCCCCCACAGCTCCCCCCATGCTCCTCAGTCCCGCCCCGCAGCCCCCTCCTGTCCCGGCCCAGGGCCCCCCACAGCTCCCCCCATGCTCCTCAGTCCCAACCCACAGCCCCCTCCTGACCCGGCCCAGGGCACCCCCATAGCTCCCCCAATGCTCCTCAGTCCCGACCCGCAGCCCCCTCCTGTCCCGGCCCAGGGCTCCCCCACAGCTCCCCCCATGCTCCTCAGTCCCAACCCACAGCCCCCTCCTGACCCGGCCCAGGGCTCCCCCACAGCTCCCCCCATGCTCCTCAGTCCCGACCCGCAGCCCCCTCCTGATCCGGCCCAGGGCTCCCCCACAGCTCCCCCCATGCTCCTCAGTCCCGACCTGCAGCCCCCTCCTGTCCCAGCCCAGGGCTCCCCCAATGCTCCTCAGTCCCACCCCACAGCTCCCTCCTGTCCCGGCCCAGGGCTCCCCCACAGCTCCCCCCATGCTCCTCAGTCCCACCCCGCAGCCCCCTCCTGTCCCGGCCCAGGGCTCCCCCAATGCTCCTCAGTCCCACCCCACAGCCCCCTCCTGTCCCAGCCCAGGGCTCCCCCAACACTCCTCACTCCCGACCCGCAGCCCCCTCTTGTCCCGGCCCAGGGCCCCCCACAGCTCCCCCCATGCTCCTCAGTCCCAACCCACAGCCCCCTCCTGTCCCGGCCCCAGGCTCTCCGCCTTGGTGCTGGAAGGCAGGAGATCTGCCTGGGGTTCCTATGAGTCCCCCCAGCACCCTGGGAACTAGAAGCCCCTCCGTAGCCCCCCATCCACTGGGAGCTCATTCCCAGATTGTGACATGGGGCTGGGTTGGCTGGGTCCCTCCTCCCACCACCCTCAGATTGAGGCCCAGCCAGACCTGTGCAAACCCACCTGGATGCTCCCCTCCCCTGAGGGCCTGGGCCCCAGGGATTGTGGGGAGTCCCAAATGCAACCTCCTGCCATGTGTTTTTACCCATTGGATCCCCACTTCCCAGTCTGAGCTGAGACAGAACCCAGGAGTCCTGGCTCCCAGCCCCCTCCCCCCCATTCTAACCACAAGACTCCACTTCCGTCCCCAAGCTGGGGCTAGAACCCAGGAGTTCTGGCTCCCAGCCCCACCCACACCTGGTGGACCCCAGACTCCTTCTCCTGGCCTGCCCAGACCGAGTGAGATCACGTATTCTGCCCAGACACCATCGATCCGTTCAGGTCACTCCAGGGTGGGAGGCACTGACACGCCCTGGCTTGGTAGGCAGCCCGGCTGGCCCTTCTCCGGCAGCACCACAGTAACACCTGAACACCGTCTCTAACCCACTCGAAAATCACAGGGACTGATCTCGGCACCGTGGGAAGAGCCCCTGGGATTTGTGGGGAAATCAGAAATCTGGAAGAGGCCAAATGGGGGACGCACGGAGCCCCTGGCATGGGAAAAGTGGGGGTTCCTGGTATGGAGGGGGTCTTGGGGGCACACAGTGCCCCTGGCATGGAGCCAATAGGAGTTGGGGAGCAGAGAGAACCCACCTCCCAGCACAGCTGGTAGCACCCGGCAGCAGGGGGAGTCAGCAGAAGAGCTCTGCATGGGCTGGATGGATAGATAGATTAGATTAGCTAGAGGGTGCGTATGGAGATTAGATAGATAGATAGATAGATAGATAGATAGATAGATAGAGGGGGTGTGTAGGGATAGATAGATAGATAGATAGATAGATAGATAGATAGATAGATAGATAGATAGATAGATAGAGGGGGTGTGTAGGGATAGATGGATAGATAGAGGGGGTGTATGGGGATAGATAGATAGATAGATAGATAGATAGATAGATAGATAGATAGATAGATAGATAGATAGATAGAGGGGGTGTGTAGGGATAGATAGATAGATAGATAGAGGGGGTGTGTAGGGATAGATAGATAGATAGATAGATAGATAGATAGATAGATAGATAGATAGATAGATAGATAGATAGATAGATAGATAGATAGATGTCAGTGGCTGGGGACAGACAGATGGGCCAGGCCGGGGATGGAGGGATGGGGGGAGCGGTAGAAGCCGCCCCCCTTTGGGGCCCTGCCATTGTCCTCGCTCCCCGGCCCCGCCTGGCTTGGGCAGCTGCGTCCCCGGGTGGGCGGCGGGGCCGTCCCCTGCCACGGCGCAGCCGGCCGCGGTCTCAGTTGCAGGCTGCGGCCCAGCTTAGCCGGGCTAAGCCCCTAATTAGGATGATCCCCCGGCTCCATCCGCCTTAACACCACACAACGAGCTTAGCCCCCCCTTCCCCCGCAAACATATGTCATGGGGCGGGGGGGGGCTGCACTGAGACACACACCCAGGGCCTGATCCCCCCCCGGACCCCTTTCCCACATGACAGCCATCTGCCCAGCCCGCGGGCCCCAGTTGCCGCAGCAACCGTCTTCTCAGCAACCGCTTGGCAACAGAGACGCCATCCCCTAATCCGGTTTGGCCGGAGCGGGTGTGGGGATGCTGATGCCCCCCCCCCGGCCCTCCAAAGCCCTCCCCCGCATCATCACCCTGCAGAGAGACCAGCCCCCCTGGGAGGTCTACAGGGTATCCCCAAACCTCGTCCCACCTACTCCTCCCCTCCCCCTGCCATAGGCTCCCTACAAAGCCCTATAGAAGGGATCAGCCCCTTCATCTGCTGCTCTATGGCCCCTGGGGGTGTCTCTAGGAGGGGTGGAATTCCCTGTTCAATTCTATAGGGGATCTTGAGATACAGAAGGGAAGAAATTCTCTCCTCAGTGCTATGGGGTCTCTAAATACCTATGGAAGGGACAGAAGCCTCTAATTCCATAGGGGGTCTGTAGATACCTATCGAAGGGATAGAAACCCTGATTCAATTCAGTAGGGCAGGGACTCTACCTATAGCGGGAGAGAATCGTTGATTACATTCTAAAACACCTATAGAAAATCCTCCAGGTTTCTGGGAACCCTGCTCCTCTTCTAGGGAAGCCCCAGGAAGTTCTATAGGGGCATTTCCCACGAGGGTAAAATTCTATAGGTGCATTTTCAAGTGGAAAAAACACCGCCCGGTTCAGGGCAGTCTGCCCAGAAGGAAGCCTGGGAGCCCTGGGCCTGCCAGCCCCGGTGTGCCCGGCTCAGGGCAGTGTGCCCAGCGGGACGACCGGGAGCCCTGGGCCTGCCAGCCCCGGTGTGCCCAGCTCAGGGCAGTCTGCCTGGAAGCCCTGGGCCTGGTAGCCCTGGTGTGCCCGGCTCAGGGCAGTCTGCCCAGCAGGAAGCCTGGGAGCCCTGGGCCTGCCAGCCCCAGTGTGCCCGGCTCAGGGCAGTCTGTCCAGCGGGACGACCGGGAGCCCTGGGCCTGCCAGCCCCGGTGTGCCCGGCTCAGGGCAGTCTGCCCAGCGGGACGACCGGGAGCCCTGAGCCTGCCAGCCCCGGTGTGCCCAGCTCAGGGCAGTCTGCCCAGCGGGATGCCTGGGAGCCCTGGGCCTGCCAGGCCCGGTGTGCCCGGCTCAGGGCAGTCTGCCCAGCGGGACGACCGGGAGCCCTGGGCCTGCCAGCCCCGGTGTGCCCAGCTCAGGGCAGTCTGCCCGGAAGCCCTGAGCCTGCCAGCCCCGGTGTGCCCAGCTCAGGGCAGTCTGCCCGGAAGCCCTGGGCCTGGTAGCCCCGGTGTGCCCGGCTCAGGGCAGTCTGCCCAGTGGGATGACCGGGAGCCCTGGGCCTGCCAGGCCTGGTGTGCCCGGCTCAGGGCAGTCTGCCCAGCGGGGTGCCTGGGAGCCCTGGGTCTGCCAGCCCCGGTGTGCCTGGCTCAGGGCAGTCTGCCCAGTGGGATGACCGGGAGCCCTGGGCCTGCCAGGCCCGGTGTGCCCGGCTCAGGGCAGTCTGCCCAGTGGGATGACCGGGAGCCCTGGGCCTGCCAGGCCCGGTGTGCCCGGCTCAGGGCAGTCTGCCCAGCGGGATGCCTGGGAGCCCTGGGCCTGCCAGGCCCGGTGTGCCCGGCTCAGGGCAGTCTGCCCAGCGGGATGCCTGGGAGCCCTGGGCCTGCCAGGCCCGGTGTGCCCGGCTCAGGGCAGTCTGCCCAGCGGGATGCCTGGGAGCCCTGGGTCTGCCAGCCCCTGTGTGCCCGGCTCAGGGCAGTCTGCCCAGCAGCCCTGGGCCTGCCAGCCCCGGTGTGCCCAGCTCAGAGCAGTCTGCCCAGCGGGACACCTGAGAACCCTGGACCTGCCAGCCCCAGTGTGCCCGGCTCAGGGCAGTCTGCCCGGTGGGACACCCAGGAACTCTGGGCCTGCCAGCCCCGGTGTGTCCGGCTCAGGGAAGCGCAGGGCCGGCTCCAGGCACCAGCCCAGCAAGCAGCTGCTTGGGGCGGACAATGGCAAGGGGCGGCACGTCCAGGTCTTTGGTGGCAATTCGGCAGCAGGTCCCTCACTCCCTCTGGGAGCAAAGGACCAGCCGCCGAATTGCCGCCAAAGACTGAAGCGGCGGCATTAGAGTTGCTGATTGCGATTGCGGCTTTTTTTGCCCTTGTTTTCTTTTTGCTGCTTGGGGCAGCAAAACCCTGGAGCCGGCCCTGGGTCAGCGTGCCCAGCTGGCTGTGGAGGAGCTGGGTGGGTTAGCTGGTTTCATCCAAGTTCTGCCAAGTTTCTGGAGGACATTGTCATCCTCACAATACTTAGGGGGAAACTGAGGCCCAAAAGCAAGTAAGTGATTTTCGTAGATGTATCACACAGCAAATCTGAATAACAACCCTCCCCTGTAACCACTAGACACCACTCCCATCACATAGCTGGGACTAGAACCCAGACATCCTGATTTCTCCCCTGCCCCTGCTCTAACCACTAGATCACACTCCCCTCCCACAGCTGGGGATAGATCTAGGTGTCCATATTCTCCCTTAGCCCCATCCCCAGGGCTGGGCCCAGAACCCAGGCGTTCTAACCATTGATCCCCTTTAAAAGCCACAATCGCAGTTTTGCCAGCACCAGCAATGTTTGATGTTTCTCCAGCTGCTCGAGTCATAGGGCTGACGAGGGAATCCCAGCTTTCACAGCCATCAAAAAGCCTTTGCAGGTGCAGAGATAAGCTTGACAACCTGCCTCCTAAAGGCTCAGAACGCAGACTGAATATACCCCAAATGGACTGACTTATTTTATTTTTTCTTAAATCTTATGATTTTTGAAGATAATCTCAAGATTTAAAAAAAACAACACTGATATCCCCATTCCCCAGCTGGAGAAGTCACCATGTGGCTGTGGCAGGTGCATGATAGTTGTGGGACCATCCTCCATCAAGGGTCATTTAAAATCAAGTCCTGGTGCTCAGCCTCCCCCCTGCTCTAACCACTAGACCCCACTCCCCTCCCAGAGACAGAACCAGGAGTCCTGGCTCCCAGCTCCCCCCCACACTCTAACCACTACACCACACTCCCCACTCAGAGCCAAAACCCAAGAGTCCTAGCTCCCCCCCCTGCTCTAACCACTACACTCCCTTCCCCTCCGCTCCCAGCGCTGGGGATAGAACCCAGGAGTCCTGACCCCGGGCCTGTCCTCCCTCACCCGTCTCCGCAGCAAAGCAAGTCATCCATGGCATGATAATCCTCCATTGTGTACCAGGCAAGGAGGCAAGAGAGGAGCGAAACGCCGCCTCCCCTTCCCCCACGCAGAGACAAACCCAGCACACACAATGCTGGCCCCAGGCCCTGTGGACAATGGGGCATTGAGCGCCCAGGCGACAGGAGGCACCGGGCTGCCAGCCACGGAGCGCTGCTATTCTCCCACACATCCACCTCCCCCCTCGTGCGCCCCACCGCCCCCCCATGTCAGGGGAGCTCTACAGCACAGGGAGAGAATCAGCGAGAGAACGAGACAGGTCGGGGTGGCTAAGCTGGCATGTTAGTGATGTGGCTGGGGGTCAGGGCTCCTGGATCTGCGAGGGGAAGGGAGTCTGGGGGTCACGGGGAGGCCTGGGAGCCAGGACGCCTGGTTTCTGGTCCTGTGTCTGGAAGGGCAGTAGCACCTAGTGGGGAGGATACAGAGACAGGGAGCCAGGACACCTGGGTTCTAGCCCTTATGCTGAGGCCTAGGATAGTCCACTGGGATCAATCCACTTTCCCCCGTTCAGATCTCCCCAAGTGCACCCAGCACATGGCGGGCAGGATTAGAGGGTGCTATTGGCTTGCTGCCTTAGGGTAGCACATAGAGGCCCCAGCCCAGATCAGGGTCCTGTTGTGCCGGGCGCTGCCCAGACCCCAACTGAGATCAGACCGCCACATTGTGCCAGGTGCTGCCCAGACCCCGCCTGAGATCAGAGCCCCACATTGTGCCGGGTGCTGCCCAGACCCCTCCCGAGATCAGAGCCCCACATTGTGTCAGGCGCTGCTCAGACCCCACCCAAGATCAGAGCCCCACATTGTGCCAGGCGCTGCCCAGACATCACGTGAGATCAGGGCCACACATTGTGCCAGGCACTGCCCAGACCCCGCCTGAGATCAGAGCCCCACATTGTGCCAGGCGCTGCCCAGACCCCTCCCGAGATCAGAGCCCCACATTGTGTCAGGCGCTGCTCAGACCCCACCCAAGATCAGAGCCCCACATTGTGCCAGGCGCTGCCCAGACATCACGTGAGATCAGGGCCACACATTGTGCCAGGCGCTGCCCAGACCCCGCCTGAGATCAGAGCCCCACATTGTGTCAGGAGCTGCTCAGACCCCGCCCGGGATCAGAGCCCCACATTGTGCCAGGCGCTGCCCAGACCCCACCTGAGATCAGGGCCACAAATTGTGCCAGGCGCTGCCCAGACCCCTCCCCACAAGATCAGAGCCCCACATTGTGCTGGGCGCTGCCCAGACCTCGCCTGAGATCAGAGCCCCACATTGTGCCAGGCGCTGCCCAGAACCCACCTGAGATCAGGGCCCCACATTGTGCCGGGCATTGCCCAGACCCCGCCTGAGATCAGGGCCCCATATTGTGCCAGGCACTGCCCAGACCCCGCCTGAGATCAGAGCCCCATATTGTGCCGGGCACTGCCCAGACCCCACCTGAGATCAGAGCCCCACATTGTGCCGGGCACTGCCCAGACCCCATCTGAGATCAGAGCCCCACATTGTGCCGGGCACTGCCCAGACTCCATCTGAGATCAGGGCCACAAATTGTGCCGGGCACTGCCCAGACCCCACCTGAGATCAGAGCCCCACATTGTGCCGGGCACTGCCCAGACCCCACCTGAGATCAGGGCCCCACATTGTGCCAGGCGCTGCCCAGACCCCGCCCGAGATCAGAGCCCCACATTGTGCCAGGCGCTGCCAGACCCCACCCGAGATCAGTGCCCCACATTGTGCCGGGCACTGCTCAGACCCCACCCGAGATCAGAGCCCCACATTGTGCCAGGCGCTGTTCAGAACCTGCCTGAGAGCAAGGCCCCATCCCCGCCTGAGATCAGGGTTCCCATCGTGCCAGCCGCAGCCCAGCCGCACAGTCGCTCACGCTCTCACTAGCATGGGGACTCATCTCCTCCTGTTTGACAGGGGGTCTCTGAGGGTTTGGGGGCAGATTCTCAGCCCTCCGACTCCCACCACAGGTGCGGGGCCTTGCATAACCTGACGCAGAGGCCACGAAACATCTGCAGCAAAGCCAGGAGTTGAACCCAGAGCTCCATTAGCCTAATCCAGCATCTTAACCGCCAGGCCCACCTGCCTTCCAGACACGCCTTTCTGAAACAGCCCTGTGAGTTGACTCCCCATTACACATCCGAGCCCCACAGCGCCCAGAGGCGCCGCCACGGGCCTCTCCCAACCCCACCACTGCCTTCTCGTGCCCAGGCAGCACCCCAGTGGCCCCGGAAACAGGCATCCCAGTGCAGCCACGCTGCCTTCGCCTCTGCCTGCGTCCCCTGAGAGCTTTGGCTCCCAGCCCATATCTGGTGGGTGAGCTAGTCAGAATCTCAGCGCAGGAAGAGCTGGGTGGCTTCTCTGGGCCACGCAGTGCGGGAGGTCAGGCTAAACGCTCAGACCGGTCCCTTCTGGCTGTAACTCCCAGGGATCTCCGCATCTCTTTTAGCGAGAGCCGCCAAGCGACGCAGAAACCGCCCCATCCCGTGGGCAGCTCCCCTGGGGTTTGTGCCCCTCGCTGGGCAAAACGGGCCCCGTTATTCCCAGCCTGAATCCATCTCTCGTTCTGAAGCTGGATCTCGCTCGGCCAAGGGCTGTCGGGTTAAAGAGCCCACAGATTCTCTCTCGCCTCCGGGGTGGGGACAGACAGACCACGTCCTAGCACCTCCTGTTGGACAGAACGCTGGGGCTGGCACAGAGGAGGTGCCGAGGGGGGCTTCGATTTGCTAACATGTCTCTGGGGTTTATTTCCAGAGTGGGCTCCCTAGTTGTCGGTACCCCGTGCAGTGTTGTCTATTTTAACAGCAGAAGGGACCATCTCCCAGGTCTCACAGGCCCGAGAATTCACCCTGTGCTGAGCCCAAACGCTTGTGTTTGGCTAAAGCAGCTGCCAGATAGGAACCAAGCGAATCCTCCATTGGGGGAGTTTGTTCCCATGGCTAATCGCTAGCAAGACCAGCAAACCAATGGAGACCCGGCTTATACCGGCAGGACAGGGCTTTTGTCGGCGTAGCCAATGCCAGTCCCCTGAGAGCTTTTTCCGCCATACAACTGTGTCTGCACTACAGCTTGTGCTGGCACGACTGGCGGGTACAGGGTTTTCACATGCCTGCTCAACAGAGCGACACCAGCACAAATGTTAAAACCAAGCCTCTGGGTTTCAGTCAGCCATTTCTTTCCCCCCGGCCGTTGGCGGATTTGTTGCTTGGATGAATAAAGGACGCGAAAATGTGATCTATGCAGAAAGACTGAAAAAAATGGGGTTTGTCTAGTTTGGAGAGGAGAAGACTGAGAGGAGACGGGATCACAGTTTTCAAGTCCATAAGAGATTGTTACGAGGAGGGAGAAAAATTGTTCTTGTTCACCTCTGAGGACAGGACAAGAAGCAATGGGCTTAAATTGCAGCAAGGGCGGTTTCGGTTGGACATTAGGAAAAACTTCCTGGTTAAGCGCTGGAATAAATTGCCCAGGGAGGTTGTGGAATCTCCATCACTGGAGATTTTTTAAGAGCAGGTTGGAGAAACACCTGCCAGGGATGGGCCAGATCAGTGGTTCTCAACCAGGGATCCAGAACCCCCTGGGGGGCCACAAACGGGTTTCAGAGGGTCCGCCAAGCAGGGCCCATGTTAGACTTGCCGGGGCTCAGGGCAGAAAGCCAGTGTCCCACTGCATGGGGCTGAAGCCTGGGGCCCTCAGATCTGCCACCTGGGGCTGAAGCAGAAGCCTGAACTTAACTTAACTTCGCGGGGCTCCCGGTGATGTGGGGCCCTGGACAATGGCCCTGCTTGCTACCCCTTAATGCTGGCCCTGGCTTTTATATGCAGAAAATCAGTTATTGTGGCCCAGGTGGGCTGTGGAGTTTTTATAGCATGTTGGGGAGGCCTCAGGAAGAAAAAGGTTGAAACCCCCTGGTCTAGATAATACTTAGCCCTGCCTTGAATGCAGGGGACTGGACTAGATGACCTCTCAAGGTCCCTTCCGGTCCTATGGATTTTATGGTTCTTCAGTGGATCCTCTCTGGTTTTTCCCACAGCCTTTTTAATATGATCACTAACCAGACTGGCCATCTTTGTAGGGTGGTGGAAATACCAAAGAAACTCACCACAGTAACATTTAACTTCTAAAAGGGGAACTACAGAAAAATGAGGCTAGTTAAGTGGAAATTAAAAGGACCAGTCACAAGAGTGAAACGCCTGCAAACTGCATGGAAACTTTTAAAAAACACCATGATATAGGCTCAAACTATATTGATACCCCAAATTTTAAGAAAACAGTAAGAGAAGCAAACAAATGCCACCCTGGCTAAACACCAGAGTAAAAGAGGCGATTAGAGACAAAAAGACGTCCTTTAAAAATTGGAAGTCAGCTCCTACTGAGGAAAATAAAAAGGAACAAACTCCGGCAAGTCAAGCGCAAAAGGATAATTAGCTAGGCCAAAAAAAGAATTTGAAGAGCAGCTAGCAAAAGACATAAAAACTAACAGCAACAAAATTACGGGTTTTTCAAGTGCATCAGAAGCAGGAAGTCAAGCAACCAGTGGGGCTGCTGGACGATTGAGGTGCTAAAGCAGCACTCTAGGAAGAGTTGTGGAGAAGCTAAATGAATTCTGTGCATCGGTCTTCACGGCTAAGGACGTGAGACAGATTCCCACACCTGAGCCATTTTTTTCAGGTGACAAATCTGAGGAGCTGTCCCAGATTGAGGTGTCACTAGAGGAGGTTCGGGAACAAACTGATAAACTAAACAGTAATAAGTCCCCAGGTCCAGATGGGGTTGACCTGAGAGTTCTGGAGGAACTCAAATATGAAACTGCAGAACTATTAGCTGTGGTACATAACCTATCGCTTAAATCAGCCTCTGGACCAGATGACTTGTGGATAGCTAGTGTGACACCATCTTTTTAAAAGATTCCAGAGGTGATCATGGCAATCACAGGCCAGTGAGCCTAACTTCAGTACCAGGCAAATTGGTAATGAACAGAATTATCAGACACACAGAGAAACACAATACACTGGGGAAGAGTCAACATGGTTTCTGCAAAGGGAAATCATGCCTCACCAATCTACTAGAATTCTTTGATGGGCTCAACAAACATGTACACAAAGGTGATCCAGTGGATATAGTGTAATTTGGACTTTCAGAAAGCCGTTGACAAGGTCCCTCACCAAAGGCTCTTAAGCAAAATAAGCAGTCATGGCATAAGAGAGAAGGTCCTCTCATGGATCAGTAGCTGGTTAAAAGATAGGAAAGAGAAGGATAGGAATAAATAGTCAGTTTTCAGCATGGAGAGAGGTAAAGAGCAGGGTCCCCTATGGATCTGCACTGGGACCAGCGCTGTTTAACGTATTCATACATGATCTGGAAAAGGGAGTGAACAGTGATGTGTCCAAGTTTCCAGCTGATACAAAATTATTCAAGGTCGTTAAGTCCAAAGCTGACTGTGAAGAAGCACAAAGGGATCTCACAAAACTGGGCTACAGGGAAACAAAATGACAGATGAAATTCAACGTTGATAAACGCAAAGTGAAGCACATCACAAAATGTAATCCCAACTCTACATACAAAATGATAGGCTCTAATGCAGCTGTTACCACTCAAGAGAGATCTGGGAGGCTTTGTGGAGAGTTCTCTGAAAACATCACTCAGCGTGCAGCGGCCGTCAGAAACACGAACAGAACATTAGGAACCATTCAGAAAGGGACAGATAATAAGACAGAAAATATCATAATGCCTCTAAATAAATCCACGGTGCGCCCACACCTTTAATACTGCGTGCCGTTCTGGCTGTCCCATTTCAATGAAGAGATGTTCAGATCGGAAAAACTACAGAGAAGGACAACAAAAATGATTTGGGGGCTGGACCAGCTTCTGCATGAGGCGAGATTAAAAAGACCAGGACTGCTCAGCTTATAAAAGAGACAACTGAAGTGGGATAGGATAGAGTTCTATACTATTGCCAATGGTGCCGAGTAAGTGAATAAGGAAGTGTTATTTGCCGCTTCACGTAACACAAGAACCAAGGGTCGCCCAAGGAAATTACTAGGCAGCAGGTTTACAACGAAGATAAGGAAGTATTTCTTCACACAACGCACCGTTAACCTGTGGAACTCACTGCCAGGGGATGTTGTAAAGGCCAAAAGTATAATGGAGTTAAACAAAGATTTTGATAAATTCCCGGAGCACAGATCCATCCATGGTTATTAGCCAAGAGGATCAGGGCTGCAGCCCCATGCTCCGGGGGTCCCTAAACTGGACGACGGGGGACAGATCATGCGCTAATTGCCCTGTTCTGTTCACTCACATCTGGTACCGGCCATTGTCAGAAGACAGGATACATTGGACCAGTGCTCTGCCCCAGTGTGGCCTTTCTTATGTTCTTATGTATTCCAGTATCGCTCTCCCTAGTGCTTCATACAGAGGGAAAATCAACCCCCCAACTCACTGCCCCCCATTTCTATGTGGTTCTCGAGTACAGAACATTACAGAGCTCTGGTGCACTGTTGGCTCTGGTCATCTTCCTATCAGTCCAGCCTCAATAGTTACTTCCACGCCATCCCGACCTTCCAAGGCCCATGTTGCTGTGGTACCCATAGCCTGGACGCTCTCGGAAATCTGGCTCTAAGGACTTTGGGTCCCCACCAAAAAGGGCAGCTGTTTCCTGGGCCCAGTTAACCGTGCCAAAGCCCTATGCTTCCATCTAGTCCCAGGGCTGCCCCTCAAGGGCATTCACCAGAAAGCCCCAGCTTCCGGAGTCACAGGATTCTTTGGGACCCTCGGCTGCCGACTGAAAACAAAATCCAACATCAGTTTCTAGGCCTTGTGGACAAAGCCCAAAAAATGCAACCTCCCCACGGCTCCGAAGCCAGAAGATAAATAAAGCTCCCACCATGGGATTTTTTTTCCAAAATCTCAGGATATTTTTAAGCCGCTTCTGCACTTTTCAGTGGCTTGGGGTTGAAATGTAGAAACACTCCTGCATTTGGGAGCCCGGACGGGGCCTCGGCTGTTTCCCCTGGGACAAAGTTCACATCTAACAGCCTGACATGACATTTGGGGATGTGCAAAACCTCTTCCCTTGACTGGCTTTACACCAGTGGCACTCGACCTGGGGAAACTGAGGAAGAGAAAGGGGAACTGACTCCCCCAAAATCACATAGGCTGGTGGGGCAGACCTGAGAGCAGAACCCAGGCGTCCTGACTCCCAGCCACATCCTGCTCTAACCCACGAGAGCCCACTCCCCCCCCTCTAATCTCTGGACAGTGCATTTGTTTCAACACAGCATGTCAAGCCGTTTCAGCGACCGATGCACTAGCCCAGCAGTCGTCCCAAATAGACACGCTCTCGCCGCTCACAAGGAGCCATCTCCAAATCGATTATCCACAGATGCCGATTAGAACATTCGCTGCAACAGTGTCTCGTGCCTCTGCGCATTCAGGACACACATCGCCCAGGGGCACGGAGCTAGCGCCCTGCATCTTCACAGCCCAGCAGGCGCAGACAAAATTAACCCTGGCACTGCTGGAATCTGTTTTGTTACACGCAGACTCCCTGAGAATCGTAACACCCCCAAAGCCTCCTAGATGCCTGCTTTCTTGCCCTGCAGAACAGATCAATCGGCTCACACCCCCTAATATCTCACCAGCAAGTGTGCCACGCCCGAGGGAAACAAGTTGTAACAAGGCTGTTGTATTGTGCCTCTCAGCCACAGATCTCCAAGGACTTTGCAGGGGCGGTCATTAACTGAGCTGGGGGCCCCGCGTCGTGCCAGGTGCTGCACAGACCCCAACCCAGATCAGGATCCCACGCCGGGGGGCTCCACACAGGGTCTGACCAAGATCAGGGCCCCATTGTGCCAGGCGCTGCACGGACCCCGACCCAGATCAGGGTCCCCTCTTCTGGGCGCTGCTTAGACCCAAAAGGAGAGAGCCCCTGCCTGGCTGAGTTGACACTTTGAGTAAGGAGGGATGGGGAGGTGGCTAAAATTTGACCTTTATGCCCCCTAATACCCACCACCCACCTAGAGTTTGACACACACACAGGCCAGGCATCCTGGAGCTCTGACCCTGGGACCTCTCGGGTAGGGTGACCAGACAGCAAGTGTGAAAAATCAGGACGGGGATGGGAGGTAATAGGAGCCTATATAAGAAAAAGGCCCAAAAATCGGGACTGTCCCTGTGAAATTGGGACATCTGGTCACCCTACTCTCAGGAAACCACCAAGACATTGCAAAGCCTGGCTCGCAGGTGGGACAGCCAATGCTAACTGTCCGGGCGTTTATCAGGTGGCAAATGTTCAGGTTACCTGACCCCCCGGTAGCTCTGGGCCTGAACTCCCAGGTTGCCCAGGTCCCTGCCCAGCGACGTCCTCTGTGTCGTCCTGGCACCATAACAGCCAGAGATCTGTGGTGGCCAGTGCAGCAGTGTGTGCCTGAGTCTGCAGAGAGCCTGAACCAATTGCTCAGAGAGGTGTGAGCGTTCTTCGATGGGACGGCGTTCAGGGCAGGGACCCTCTTTTGGTCTGTGTCTGTCCAGCGCCTGGCACAATGGGGCTGCCTGATGCTGGGCATGTGTGTTTGTTCACACAATAACCCCCTCCTTCCCCACATCTCCCTCCCCTCCCTGGATAAGACAAAGCCACACAGCTGGAGCCCTTCCCAGGAGCTGGTACCAAATGCCCCTTATACATGAGAGTCCCTCTGCAGCTAGTAGTACAGGGGCTAGGATACTGCTGAGCTGAGCTGCTTGGAGTCCATCCAGGAGAGGGGAATCACACACACACATACACACTATCCAGTCCATTCCTCTACATTTGCTCACCAAGCCCGGTTTTTTCAGAGGACTCCTGTTACCTTTAAAGTGAGATATTGGAGCGGGGATAGATTTGCCAAGTTATTTCCATTTCTCTAGTAGTCTTAGAACTAAAGCTGTGCAGCAATTCCATAAGAAGACCCCCACAAGCCAGGGATAGAACCCAGGAGTTCTGATTCCCAGCTCTCCTGTGCCCTAACCCACCAGCCCCCACCAACCTCCCAGAGCGAGAACCCAGGAGTCCTGGCTCCCAGACCCCCCTGCTCTAGCCACCAGCCCCCAATCCCCTCCCAGGGCCAAGAGAGAACCCAGGACTCCTGGTCCCCAGCCTTCCCTGCTCTAATCACTAGCCCCCACTCCCCTCCCAGAGCCAGGGACAGAACCCAGGACTCCTAGCTCCCAGCATATGATGGCCAGGCCCTGAATCCCAGCAGCTCAGGTGCTGGGGAGGGGGTCAGGATACAGAGGGTGCTCATCCCAGCCAGAGTGCCAGGCCACCAGTCACTGGTGCCACACACTCTCATGAGAACCGGCCCAGCTGAGGGCCCGGGCTCGCTGCCTCCGGGCCAGAATTGGAGAGGGGGTGGGGGAGTGGAAGGTCAGCAATTGCCCTGTTTCCTCACAGTCTCTCCCTCCCTCCCCCCAGTGGTCCTGCAGCCTCCTGCCGCAGGGTGCTGCCAATCTGCCTCCCACTGCCCCCCGAGCATCCCTCCCTCACCCCGAGCATCCCCCCTACCCCAGTTGCCGGACGTGCCCTGCCTGTATCCCCACCAGCCCTTCCCCCCTCCAGCTGCACCTTTGCATTGCCAAGACCCCTGCATGGAAAGACCCCCCAGCCTGGCCCATCCCCAGCAAAGGGAGAAGCTGCTGCCGGCAGGGGACACCCCAGAGCCCACAGCCCCTCGCCCTGCCACAAAGGGACACTTGGGGGTCCAGTGGGTGGGCAGAGGTGGGGGCTGGGAGCCAGGACTCCTGGGTTCTGTTAGAGGCTCTGGCAGGTGCAGGGAGTGGGCGTCTCTTGCTGCTGACTGATCCTCCCCAGCACCGTAGCCAGGGGGGCAGGGGGAGGGCAAATCTCCCGGCTGCGGGTCACCCAGGCGACGTGACGAAGGGCTGGGAGCCACAAGGGATGCACCTGCATTGGGATTGTTTACGGCTCAGGAGCTGCCAGCATGGAACTGCCCTGGGCTCAGCACCACTCCCCTGCCAGAGCTGGAACCCAGGAGTCCTGGCTCCCAGCGCCTCCTGCTCTAACCACCAGACCCCACTCCCCTCCCAGAGCTGGAACCCAGGAGTCCTGGCTCCCAGCACCTCCTGCTCTAACCACCAGTCCTCACTCCCCTGGGAGCCAGGACTCCTGGGTTCTGTTAGAGGCTCCCTGCCAGAGCTGGAAACCAGGAATCCTGGCTCCCTGCACCTCCTGCTCTAACCACCAGACCCCACTCCCCTCCCAGAGCTGCAACCCAGGAGTCCTGGCTCACAGGGCCTCCTGCTCTAACCACCAGACCTCACTCCCCTCCCAAAGATAGAACCCAAGAGTCTTGACTCCTAGCCTGGGCCCCTGCAGCTCTGCTAGCCCAAGCCCCAGGGGCAGCTGGGTAATTGTGCCTGCCTCTGGGTAGCAGCCCAGGGTCTGTCTGGTTCAATCAGACTTGGGGAAGAATCTCCCTTAGACTCAGCCCAGATGTAGCTGTGTTCGCCATTGTGGGGGAGGATTCAGGTGGGGGAGGATTGTGGGGGAGGATCCAGACACTCCAGCCCCACCCCCCCACCTCAATGCTTCCTAGGAGAGTTGGGTGCCAACAGAGTCCCCACGCAGGGACCCAGGCCTGGGAGGAAGGCACGGAGACCCACTTGATGTCTAGGGCCAAGAACTACACACCTGGAGCCTGGGGGGCGGGGCTGGGGTGTCTGGCACCATCTGTCCCGCAGGGCGCTGCACAGCATTTGGACCCCAGCCCCCACTCGAAAGCAGAGTAGGGTGCAAGGCCCTGGGACAGGCAGAGCAGGGAGGGAGCACGGTGCCAGCCAAGCCCATGGAGGGGGATGGGAGGGGAGCCCTGGGCTTAGTTCCCTGCTCTTAACCCAAAGCCATGAAGGTATTTAGGATCCTCTCTTCCAAACTCTGTGCCTCAGTTTCCCCATCTGTACAATGGGAATAACAGTGGGGGTAGGTGAGGATAAAGATTGGGAGGTGCCCTTATAATATGGGGGAGTCAGATACTACAACAACAGGCAGTTCTATCTAACCCACACACACACCCCACAAGGCAAGGCAGGGATATTACCTCCAGTATACAGATGGGAAACTGAGGCGCAGTCCTGCCTCCTTGTTCTAGCCCACTAGACCCCACTCCCCTCCCAGAGCTGGGGAGGAGAACCCAGGAGTCCTGGGTCCTTAGTGACCACAAAGTGTACCAGTAACCACACGTCCTACACACTAGCCCAGCCCCGGGCTCCCCACCCCCAGCTCTGTCGGTGCCCCTCACTCCCAACCTGCAGCCCCCTGCTCCCCTAGCGCCCCACCTTGCATGCTCACATCCTGCTGCAGGAACTCATTACAAATGAGCTCTGGGGGTCCAGAGAGGGGTCCCGTGGGACGGGCAGACCCTGGCTGGGCACTGAGGACCCTGAGGCCAAAGACAAGTGGGGATTGAAACATCCCTGGGCTCTGTGCAGAAGGGACCTCAGAGCCCTGAGCCTGGGGAGGGGGGTCTGACACCAGGCAGCATGGCCAGCACAGATCACCCCCCCCCACGCCCCCATCAAGGGATAAAGGAGCAAAGGGTGACACCCAGCCAGGAGCATCAGACAGTAACATCCCCCAGGGCCCGGAGCTGCACCTGGGGATAGAACCCAGGAATCCTGACTCCCAGCCCCCGCTCTGCCCACTCCCCTCCCAGCGCTGGTTGCAGGTGCCCTGCAGAGAACTGGCCAGGGACTGAAATGGGGTGGGGCTGAGGAAGGCCCGGTGCTGATGGGAGTGGGGTTTCAGCCAGGACTCCTGGGTCCTTCGCCCATGTAGCAGGGCAGATGGGGTCGGGAGGCATCAGCCAGGACTCCTGGGTCCTTCCCTCATGTAGCAGGGCAGATGGGCGGGGGGGAAGGGTTCAGCCAGGACTCCTGGGTCCTTCGCCCATGTAGCAGGGCAGATGGGTTCGGGGGGCGTCAGCCAGGACTCCTGGGTCCTTCGTCCATGTAGCAGGGCAGATGGGGTCGGGGGGCGTCAGCCAGGACTCCTGGGTACCATGGCAGCTGCAGGGGCTCCCCACAGAGCCTATGCTCATTGGATTCCCCCCCTCACCCCAAGGATCCTCCCTCCCCCAGACTCTCCTCCTAGGCTGAGGTGCAGGGCCTCATCACCCCAGACAGTGAGGCCTCCCCAAGCAGGGTGGGTGGGGCTCTCAGCTCATCACTGGAGGGCTGCCCCAGGCACCCTATCATCTCCCCATGGGGCTGGGCGGGGGGGGGGGTGCCTGGTTGGCAGCCATTTTCTGGGGGCTCAAAGCACAGCCCAAGGGCTGGCAGCACCAGGGGAAGGAGAGAGAGGATGGGGGGGCAGGATCCAAGATGGACGCACCCCTGGGGGAGAAGGATGTACTGCCCCTCCCCCACCCCATGATTGCAACCCACCAGCCCCCAGGAACAGCAACACACCAGCCCCCCCAATGCAACACACCAGCCCCCCAATGCAACACACCGGGACCGCCCAGGGGGGGCAAGTGGGGCAATTTGCCCTATGCCCCGGGCCCCGCAGGGGCCCCCACGAGAGTTTTTCAGGGCCCCTGGAGTGGGGTCCTTCACTCACTCTGGGGGCCCTGGAAAACTCTCGCGGAGCCCGGGCCCCCGGACCTTCTTCCACTCCAGGTCCCACTTCGGCAGTAATTCAAGGCAGCGGGGGCCCCCGCTGTGGGTCTTCAGGGCACTTCGGCGGTGGGTCCCAGAGCGGAAGGACCCCCCTCTGCCGAATTACCGCTGAAGCTGGGGCTTCCCACCGCCGAAGACCTCAGGCCCCCTGAATCCTCTGGGTGGCCCTGCGACACACCATCCCCCCAGTGCAACATACCATGCGCCAGTGCAACACACCAGCCCCCAGGGACAGCAACACATCAGCCCCCCAGTGCAACACACCAGCCCCTAATACATCACACCATCCCCCCAGTGCAACACGCCAGCCCCCAGGGACAGCAACACACCAGCCCCCCAGTGCAACACACCAGCCCCCAGGGACAGCAACACACCAGCCCCCCAGTGCAACACGCCAGCCCCCAGGGACAGCAACACACCAGCCCCTTCCCATTTCCATCCCCTCTGCACAAAGCCCCCGGCCCATCCCCAGCTCTTTGCCCTGCGTGCACAATGGGGGAAGGGCAGGCAACATGTGTGTGGGGGGTCCCTGCTCCAAAGGCAGGGGGTGTGACAGAGCCCCCCCCAACCAGCTCTGGTTCTCCCCAGCTGCCCCCTCCCCTTCACACACCTTTGTCAGCTCGCCAAACTGCTCCCCCCCTCCACCCTGGCGCAGGGGGGAGGAAATGGGGCTCCCCCTCCCCCACTGCTAAGCCACCTGCACTGTGACTTTCTGAAACACACACTCAGCTGCTGCAACCCCCCCACCACACACACACCCCTCTCTGCTGCATTGCTGTCCCTGCAGCCCCCTTCCCTGCAGCCCCCCCATGACACAAAAAGCACCGCTAATGAGAACGGGTGGTGGGGGCAGCTTCCATTGGGGGCTACCCAGAGATTGCCCACCCCCTTTTCCTCCCCCCATGATGTATTCCACTGGGGACTCCCCAAATTCCTCCATCCTGGCCAAAACCCGGCCACCCATTGCTCTGTCCAGACAAGGTTGTTGCCCACGAGGGGCTCCCCAACCCCCCTCCCTCTGTGACACCTCCCTTTGCACCCCCACCCCCACTCTTCAATCCTTCCAGGGGGGGTTATAAGGGACAGCGAATGCCTGGGCCCGAAGGCGCCTCGGCATCGCTACAAGGTCAAAATGGCTTTTGTCGCTCTGGAAAAGTGTCTCTTGGTTGGGGGAGGGGCTCTTCAACCAACCTTGAATTCAAACTGGGGGGGGGGGGAGGGGGGTTACGATGATCTTAAAGCGCACGAGGCTGAGGGAACGGCGCCAGCAGGAGGCCTTGTGCGCCGAGCCCCCCCCCCCCCCTCGGGCCTACACCCTTGCTGGCTCAGCAGCGTCTTCAAAGAAAAGGGGGGGGTCAGTTCAGAGACACGTTGAAATGAGCGAGGGAGAATGTGGGGGGGGAACTTGAGCAGGGGACACGGCTGGGTCAGAACATTATCTGGGTTGGATGGTTTAGACACAACAAATCCTGGGCCTGGCCCAGGCCTGGCCTAGACCCACTGACCCTTCTCATCCTGTGGGTCTCGGGGGTCACCTGCAAGTCTGCGGGGTGGGGGAGGGGTGCAGTATAGAGATTTGGGGGGGCAAAGCAAGTGGGGCCAGCCTGGCTCCATAGCATGTGAGACCCCTGGTGTTGAGAGGGGGGGTTGAAACAATCTACAATTAAACTTGGGGTGGGGGGATGTTATACTAGGTAGACAGAGGCCTGGCTTGCAGAGCCAGCCACACAATTACAAACACACGACATGGGTGGGGGTGTTAAAATCTGCAATTCAGCCGGGGGGTGGGCATGGTTTTTTAAGAGGCTCTTAAATTAGCCGGCAAGCCAGAGGCTGGGGAATTGAGAGCCCGGGCCCTGCGCCTGGCACTGCCAGCCCGCGCGTGGGGGGCACAGGAGAGCGGCTGGGTTTTAAATGAGCTAGCGAGGGAGAGACGCTGGGTTGGAAAAAAACAGGATTTACAATTTGCAAATGCAAAACCTGAGTGTGGGGGGGGGCTTGTCTGTGACCGAGCCCCCCATCCCCCCCAAGCCAGCCCGCTGTCAGTTCCTATTGTTCAGAGCCGGGCTGGCGTTTCTCCTTCTGCAGAGACGGCGATGGCAAGGGGTGGGGGGGAGCTGCTGTCTCAGCACCCAGAGAAAGGCAGTTCTGCAGGAGCTGCTCTCCAGTCACGCACAAAAATGTATCGTGCTCTGAAGGATTGTGTGGCTCGCCCTGCGCATCTCCACAGTGCCCAGCGCCTGGCACGATGGGGGGGCCTGATCTCGGGGGTGGGGTCTGGGCAGTGCCCGGCACAATGGGGGGGCCTGATCTCGGGGGTGGGGTCTGGGCAGTGCCCGGCACAATGGGGGGGCCTGATCTCGGGGGTGGGGTCTGGGCAGCACCCGGCACAATGGGGGGCCCATCTCGGGTGGGGTCTGGGCAGTGCCCGGCACAATGGGGGACCCATCTCGGGTGGGGTCTGGGCAGCACCCGGCACAATGGGGGGCCCATCTCGGGTGGGGTCTGGGCAGCGCCCAGCACGATGGGTGACCCATCTCGGGTTGGGTCTGGGCAGCGCCCAGCACGATGGGTGACCCATCTCGGGTGGGGTCTGGGCAGCACCCGGCACAATGGGGGACCCATCTCGGGTTGGGTCTGGGCAGTGCCCGGCACAATGGGGGACCCATCTCGGGGGGGTGGTCTGGGCAGCACCCGGCACAATGGGGGACCCATCTCGGGTTGGGTCTGGGCAGTGCCCGGCACAATGGGGGACCCATCTCGGGGGGGTGGTCTGGGCAGCACCCGGCACAATGGGGGGCCCATCTCGGGTTGGGTCTGGGCAGTGCCCGGCACAATGGGTGATCCATCTCGGGTGGGGTCTGGACAGCGCCCGGCACAATGGGGGACCCATCTCGGGTGGGGTCTGGGCAGCACCCGGCACAATGGGTGATCCATCTCGGGTGGGGTCTGGGCAGTGCCCGGCACAATGGGTGACCCATCTCGGGTGGGGTCTGGGCAGCACCTGGCACAATGGGTGATCCATCTCAGGTTGGGTCTGGGCAGTGCCCGGCACAATGGGGGACCCATCTCGGGGGGGGTGGTCTGGGCAGCGCCCGGCACAATGGGGGACCCATCTCGGGGGTGGGGTCTGGGCAGCACCCGGCACAATGGGGGGCCCATCTCGGGTGGGGTCTGGGCAGAACCTGGCACGATGGGGGGGCCCATCTCGGGTGGGGTGTGAGCAGTGCCTGGCCTGATGGGGCCTGATCTTGATTCTGGAGGGGTCTCAGGCATTAGTGTAATAGTGGTGCACACATGCGGTTATAGCCATGTATCTAGATCTATACACACACATACACACACTCCTATCAGCACACATACACTGACACACACACCTATCAGCACACATACAGTGACACACACACACACCTATCAATATACACACCTACACACACACCTACACACACACCTATCAGCACACATACACTGACACACACACCTATCAGCACACATACAGTGACACACACACACACCTATCAATATACACACCTACACACACACCTACACACACACCTATCAGCACACATACACTGACACACACACACCTATCAGCACACATACACTGACACACACACACCTATCAATACACATTGACACACACACACCTATCAGCACACATACACTGACACATACACACCAATCAATACACACACACATACACACACCCCTATCAGCACACATACAGTGACACACACACACACCTATCAATATACACACCTACACACACAAATACACACACTCCTATCAGCACACATACACTGACACACACACCTATCAGCACACATACAGTGACACACACACACACCTATCAATATACACACCTACACACACACCTACACACACACCTATCAGCACACATACACTGACACACACACACCTATCAATACACATTGACACACACACACCTATCAGCACACATACACTGACACATACACACCAATCAATATACATTGACACACTCACACCTATCAGCACACATACACTGACACACACACACCTATCAATACACACACACATACACACACCCCTATCAGCACACATACACTGACACACACACACACACACACACACCTATCAATACACATTGACACACTCACACCTATCAGCACACATACACTGACACACACACACCTATCAATACACACACACATACACACACCCCTATCAGCACACATACACTCACACACACACACACACACACCCCTATCAATACACATTGACACACTCACACCTATCAGCACACATACACTGACACACACACACCTATCAATACACACACACATACACACACCCCTATCAGCACACATACACTCACACACACACACCTATCAATACACACATACACACACACACCTATCAGCACACATATACTGACACATACACACCTATCAATACACATTGACACACTCACACCTATCAGCACACATACACTGACACACACACACACCTATCAATACACACACACATACACACACCCCTATCAGCACACATACACTGACACACACACACACCTATCAATACACACATACACACACACACCTATCAGCACACATACAGTGACACACACACACACCTATCAATACACACACCTACGCGCACACACACCCATATCAGCACACATACACTGACACACACACACTCACTCCTATCAATACACACACCTACACACACACATATCTATCAGCGCACATACAGTGACACACACACGCACTCACTCCTATCAATACACACACCTACACGCACAAACCTATCAGCACACATACACTGACACACACTCACACACACACACCTATCAATACACACATATACACACACACATCTATCAGCGCACATACAGTGACACACACACACTCACACCTATCAATACACACCTTCACACAGAATCAGCACACATACACTGACACACATTCACACACACCTATCAATACACACACACCTATGCACACACACCCATATCAGCACACATACACTGACACATACCTATCAGCACACACTCAAACTCACTCTTACACACAGATATACACCCAATCAGCACAAACACATACACACACTCACACACACACACCTATCAGCACACATACACACTCATACACACGCCTATCAATACACACACACATACACACATACACACCACCTATCAGCACAAGCACATACTCACACACACATATCAATACACACACACCTACGTGCACATACACTGACACACACCTATCAGCACACACTCAAACTCACTCATACACACAGATGTACACCCCATCAGCACAAACACATACACACACACACACACACACATCAGCACAAGCACACACTCACACACACATACCACCTATCAGCACACACTCACTCACACACAGATACACACCCCTATCAGCACACACACAAAGAGTACAATATACATGTATGCAGCTATACCTAGAGAGCCACACACCCAGTACATCCCACAGCCGTGTGTGTGTGGATACACACATCTCGCTCGCTACCACCCCCCCCACACACACACACGCACCCCAGTGTATTTCACACACACGCAGTCTATGAGATCTCGCCATCCCCAGACACATTCCCACCGAGGGCAAATTTTATATCAGTCCCGCCCTAGCTCCTGTCTCGCAGCCACAGAACATCCCTGACCCATGGACCAGCCGCTCACCGACACACCAAATATTCCTACAGATGCATAGACAGCATATCGCACATCTCTAGATCCCCCCCATTACCCCCCCGGCACACCGAGCCCACCCCCCCGCGTACCGCCACCGAGCCCCCCCGGCACACCGAGCCCCCCCAGGCGCACCAACCCCCCCCGGGGTACCGCCACAGAGCCCCCCGGCACACCGAGCCCACCCCCCCGCGTACCGCCACCGAGCCCCCCCGGCACACCGAGCCCCCCCAGGCGCACCAAGCCCCCCCCGGGGTACCGCCACAGAGCCCCCCCGGCACACCGAGCCCCCCCGCGTACCGCCACCGAGCCCCCCCGGCACACCGAGCCCCCCCAGGCGCACCAAGCCCCCCACGGGGTACCGTCACAGAGCCCCCTCGGCACACCGAGCCCACCCCCCCGCGTACCGCCACCGAGCCCCCCCCCCGCATACCGCCACTGAGGCCCCCCCGCGTACCGCCACCGAACCCCCCCGGCGTACCTAGGGCCCCCAGGCGTACCGAGCCCCCTCCCTGGCGTACCGCCACCGAGCCTCGCCCGGCGTACCGAGACCCCCCTCCGGCACCCCGGCACCGACACCCCCCCCGCGGTGTATTCGGTAGCGGCTCTTTGCGGCTCCCTGGCTGTCTCCATGCTGAGCCCTGTTCTCCTCCCCCGCCATGCCCTGGCTCGCCCCACAGCTCTGCCCCACGCGCGCTATGGGGCCAGAGCGCTGTAGATCTGGGGCATCGCCCCCCATCCTGGCATCTTTACATCCACATTTCACCAAGCTCCCCACCCCACCCCCTGACACCCAACTGGGGACCGGGCTGCGAGCTCCAGTGCGGGGGGGGGGGATTTATACCGTACACCCCCCAATAGACGCGTACCCCAATATCAGCCAAGCCCCCTCCCAGCCCCCCCAGATACCTACGGTGACCATTCTTCCAGCGCCGCGGGCTCCCCCGCTGCAGGGCCGGGCGGCCGTGGGGCTGCGCTCTCCAGCCGCCGGCCCGCACCCCCCAAACCGCCCGCCCCGGGTGGGGTCGGATCAGCGCCGAGGACTGGAGGCAGGGGGAGTGGGAATCCGATTTTCCTGGAGGACCGATTGAAAAGCCAAATTCCCGGGCGAGGATCGGGGCTGGATGTGTGTAGGTCCAGCTGCGGGGTTGGGGGGAGAGATCGGGGGGGGCTGAGCGGGGGGAGAGCTGAGCAGTGGGGGGAGCTGAAAAATGGGGGAGATGATTAGTGGGGGGGCTGAGCAGTGGGGGGCTGAATGGGGGAGTCCTCTTGTTCTCGGCCTCTCTGGGAAGAAAGGAAGGCGAGAGAGGACGGGGGGGGGCGCAGGGATGGGGGGGACAGAACCCGGGCCGGGGAGCAGGGAAAGGCAGCGGAGGAACTGGCAAAGCAGAAGTAAAAGCGAACAATGAAATGGACAGAAGGAGCCGAGTCTTGGCCCGGGGCGAGGAGAGAACGGGGGGGGGGGGGGAACAGGGGGGTGATAAACGAAAAGGAGGAAGAAAAAAAAAGAAAAGAACGAGAAAAGGAAGGAAAAGGAGGAGCCGCTGCGGCAGCCTTGCGCTAGCTGGTCCTTTAAATGTCCTTGGTTATTTAAACCCGGGGTTTATTACCGGGGGAGGGGGGGCGGGGTTTTTTCGAGGGGGGCGGGTTTTTCCTCCCCCCCTCCAATATGCAAAAAAAACAAAGGAACCTCTGCAGCTCCCCCACCCCCTTCGCGCGATGTCTGAGTCTGGCTGCCCCGCGTGCCCCCCCCCCGCACTCGTCCCGGCCCCCCAGCGACGGGACCCGGCTCATTGGCTGGGACCAGCGGCAAAGAGTTCTCTCTTGGTTAATATCCCCCCCCATAGCACACGCAACCGCGCCCCCGCATGGCACCCCACACACAGACACACGGATAGCACACACCCCAGAGCGCACCCCCAGGGGTAGCACAGGCAGCCCTGCCCCCCCCCGATGGCACACACAGCCCCCCCCGGTAGTACACGTAGCCCCCATCCCATGGCACACACAGCCCCCCCCCATAGCACACACCCCAGAGCACTTCCCCCAGGGGTAGCACAAGCAGCCCCACCCACCAATGGCACACACCCCAGAGCGCCTCCCACCCAGGGGTAGCACACGCAGCCCCACCCCCCAATGGCACACAGAGCCCCCCCCCCCGATAGCACACACCCCAGAGCGCCTCCCCTGAGGGGTAGCACACGCAGCCCAGCCCCTCCGATGGAACACACAGCCCCCCCCCCCCCGATAGCACATACCCCAGAGGGCCTCTTCCCCAGGGGTAGCACACGCAGCCCCCCCCCTCCCATGGCACACACAGCCCCCCCCCGATAGCACAGAGCGCAGAGCGCCTCCCCCCGAGGGGTAGCACACACAGCCCAGCCCCTCCGATTGAACACACAGCCCCCCCCCCACGTAGCACACGCAGCCCCGCCTCCCCCGATGGAACACACAGCCCCCCCCCCCCGATAGCACATACGCCAGAGCGCCTCCCCCCTAGGGGTAGCACACGGAGCCCCTCCCCCCCGATAGCACACGTAGCCCCCACCCCATGGCACATCCATCCCTCCCAAGCAGCCCCCACCCAGCTCGTGCACACGTCTCCCCATACTGCCCTCCCAGCTCCCCCCAGCATTCACTCGGACCCCATCCTACCTCTGTACCGCCCCGCTTCCCCCGCCCCTCCCCGTTCGGTGACCAGCCCCCAAAGTGCACAGACGCCTGGGGAGGGGGACCCCTCAGCTCCAGGGAGGGGGGAAGGGGAGAGAGGATGTTTCAGATACAAGCCAGAGAGAGAGAGAGATCGGGAGATATATATAGAGAGATATAAATAGCTAGAGATGGATAGATATAGATCTAGAGAGAAGGAGATTAGATAGATAGATAGATAGATAGATAGATAGATAGATAGATAGATAGATAGATAGATAGATAGATAGATAGATAGATAGAGGGGGTGGATGGAGATAGATAGATAGAGCGGGTGGATGGGGATAGATAGAGGGGGTGTGTAGGGATAGATAGATAGAGGGGGTGGATGGGGATAGATAAATAGAGGAGGTGTGTAGGGATAGATAGATAGATAGATGGGGTGGATGGAGATAGATAGAGGGGGTGTGTGGGGATAGATAGATAGAGGGGGTGCATGGGGATAGATAGATAGAGGGGGTGGATGGGGATAGATGGATAGAGGGGGTGTGTAGGGACAGATAGATAGATAGATAGATAGAGGGGGTGGATGGGGATAGATAGATAGATAGAGGGGGTGGATGGGGATAGATCGATGGGGTGGATGGGGATAGATAGATAGAGGGGGTGGATGGGGATAGATAGATAGAGGGGGTGGATGGGGATAGATGGATAGATAGATAGAGGGGGTGGATGGGGATAGATAGATAGATAGATAGATAGATAGATAGATAGATAGATAGATAGAGGGGGTGGATGGGGATAGATAGATGGGGGGGGGGCAGCCACGGTGTATGAAAGAACCAGGTCCAGACAGAGAATCTCTCTTTCATGTCAGGCCATTGAGTCTCCCGGTGTCTGGGCCAGGGGCCACAACCCGAGGGAAAGGGAGTTACAGGAACTGCTGGGGGGATCCTGCAGAGTCTACTCCACCAGCCAGATTAACCCCCATTCCGTGGGGCAGAGAAACTGAGGCACAAAGAGGACTTGCCAAAAGGTCACCCAGCAAGGCACTGGCAGAGCTGGGGACAGAACCCAGGAGTCCTGGCTCCCAGTCCCTCCCCAGCTCTACCCACTAGACCCCATGCCCCTCCTGGAGCTAGGCACAGAACCCAAGAGTCCTGGTTTCCCAGTCTTTGCTCGGCGCAGCCTTCACTCCAGTTTAGACGTTAGCTCTGAAAGTTGCCAGTTTCACTCTGTCTCCGCTTTGCCCCCCTGGCATCGCCCAGTTCCTGAGCCACTGAAATGCTGGGGAATGACTGCGGCTAATCCAGGGGCCCCGTTGTGCTAGGCCAAGTAAGGGACAGTCCAGGCTGGATGGGCCCAATGGGGAGGGATGCACGCAGGCTGCATCCAGCACTGAGGTTGGTGGAGTGATGTTGCCCCTAGTCTGGCCCCACAGGAAGGTTGGATAAAAGACCAACTACTGCTGCCAGCAAAGGGAGATTCATTCTAGGTTAAGCAACAGAACCCTGAAGGGAGAGAGGAGCTGCAGAGGAGCCGGGGTGGAGGGCACCCACCCATGGCCATCCAAAGAGCCTGCAGGCCCTGAATGGCAGCACCAGCCCAGGATGGAATCAGAGAAGCTCAGCTGTGTGTCATAGTGCCTATACTGCTGGTGTCAAATGGGGAGTCTCCAATGGCTCAGGCAGGTGAGGCAAGGAGGTCCAGAGTTCAGGCTGGAGTTACCAATAGGACACAGACTGCAGTGTGGGAAAGGGAGGCTGTCACCATGTCATTATCCCCAGGGGATGACTGAAGGATGGGGACTGACAAGGCGGACCCTGGAAACTGGATCCTCTATGCATCCCATATCCAATTCACCACTCCCCTAGATCTGGATTGGCAGTTGCACCTCCTAGAGATGAAAGGCCCCATATCCAATTCCCTGAGACAGCCAGTCCCCACTTTCTGGGGCTGCATCAGAGCCAGGACTCCTGGGTTACCCAGCTCTGGGAGGGGAGTGGGGTCTAGTGGTTAGAACAGGGTGGGTTGGGAGCCAGGACTCCTGGGTTTTATTCCTGGCTCTGCCACCAACTCCCTGTGTGACCTTGACAAGTCACTTCCTCCTCCCATGCCTCAGTTTCCCCATCTGTAGCATGAGGCGAACAATACATCCAGGCAGATGTTTGTGAGCTGCCCAGATACTATGGTGCTGGAGCCCAGTGCCAGAGAGATAACTGCAGTGAAAGTCACTTTGTCCCAGGTTTGACATGCTCACCACTCCTTGCCTCCAGTGAAAAGCTGCCCTGGCCTAAAGCCACATTCTGCAGGTCACACGGTGCTCTAGAAAGGGAGGCATATATTATCCCCATTTCACAGCAGGGGAAACTGAGACACCAAGCTGGGCAGGGACATGCCTGCGGCCCCTTACTGAGCTAGGGCAGAACCCAGAAGGCTGAGCTCCTAATCTCCCCCTGTTCTAACCTCTAAAGAAAGAGAACCCAGGAGTCCTGGCTCCCAGCACCTCTTGCTCTAACCACTAGACCCCACTCCTCTCCCAGAGCTGGGGATAGAACCCAGGAGTCCTGACTCCCAGCCCCTTCCTGCTCTAACCCACCAGGCCGCACTCTTCTCCCAGAGCTACTAATAGAAACCAGGAGTCCTGACTCCCAGCCCACCTCCCACAACCCCCGTCCCTGACCCCTACCCTTGTTTCACAGCACAATCAGGGGATACACATTGGCCTCAAACTGGGCGCCTCCTTCCCCCTCTAGCCCCGTCTCTTTCTCTCCCCTTCCCTGGCGGGATCCTGGCCTGCCCACCCTGTCTATAGGGAAATCAGTGCAATGTCATGCTCCAGCAGCAGCAGCAGCGCGATGCAGGGAGAAAAGCCCTCCCGCTGCCTGCTAGATTTCCGAACCGAGCATCGGCAGACCCGCCACCACCTTGGCTAGAGACACACCCCCCCCCCCGCGTGCAGCCGCGGGGAGGGCGTGCGGCAGCCACTTCAGACTCAGCTCCGCCATCCCCCGGCTCTCACCCAGCCCCGTTTCCATCGAAACCCATCGATTTGGGGGGCAGGAGGAGGAGGTGGCGGTGGGAGCGGGAAGGGTGTGGGGGGGGGGGCTGTTTGCTAATAACCGAGGAGAGAGGATTGGTTTCGGTTAAGCTGAGACGGTGCCTTGTTCCCTACCTCATTTGCGCTCAGCAGGTATCTTTCTGCGTCTTGCGGGCATCTGCTCCTTTTGAATAACGTCGCCATTGCTGATGGAAGGAGTGAGAGAGGAGAGAAAATTAGTCCCAGGGGAAAGGAAGAAAGAGACACGCACGCATAGCTAGGTAACGGGTTGTTAGCCGCGGCTGGTGATTTCTAGCCCAGTCGGCCTGCGATTTTCCACCCAGGAGCCAGAAGCAGAAAAGGAATCTCGCCACGCTGAAAAACCGAAACTGACCAACGCCCCCCTTGACGCGCACACGTGGCTCCCTTCCCGTCAGGTTCTTCGCAGAGAGAAATATCTGGGATATTTAAATATCCAAAGGATATTTGGATGATGCCGTGCAAAGGGAAGGGCCGAGGGGGGACAGGCCGGGAGCTGGCTGCCGGAGAACCTGGCCCGCGGCACGTACTGTCAGCCGCGGGTATCGAGGAAGATGCTGCTACGTCCTGCCACCTGTGCACATGCTAATGGGAAGCTGCATCTAGTGGTTAGAGCAGAGAGAGGAGGGGGATAGGACTCCTGGGTTCTGTCCCAGCTCTGGGAGAGGCCTGAGGCCTAGTGCAATGATTTTCAACCTTTATTCATTCGCAGACCCCTAACAAATTTCGAATGCAGGTGCGGCCCCCTTTGGAAATCTTAGCCATAGTCTGCAGACCCCCAGGCGTCCGCGGCCCACAGGTTGAAACCCCCTTGCCTAGTGGTTAGAGCACACAGTAGCGGTTTGTACAAGGAGACCTCACCCTGCGCTGAAACGCAGACACCTCTGGGGTGAGGTGGGGCAGCTGTTTATACCCAGCGCTAAGACGTGTGTAACAGGCCCTGGTGAGGGAGCAGAAAGGGCTGGGGGATGGGATGGGATGACTTTGGGGCTCTTCCCCGGAGGCCAATATCTCCTGTGCTCTCCCCAGCCATGCGGGGCCCTTCCCTGCTCCCTCCGCAGCTGGGCTGGGGCATCATCCCGCCTGGATCGCTCATCGCTGCCCCACCATGGAAATCAGGACATTGTGGCAGGGACAATGACGGGGAGCAAAAGCTTCCCAGCTGCGCTCTTCTGACCACCCCTCCTCAGCCCCCCATGACACCTGCCAGCCTGCCTCCTCCCCCGCCCTCAGCCCATACATTGTTCCCTCCATGTAGCCTCCCACTCCCCAGTGTTCTCAGCTTGCTCCTCACAAGTGCCCCAGACACTGGTGCACCACAGAAAAGTTTCCCAGGAGCACCAGTGTTTGCAGGATCCCGGCCTCCCGCTTTGATGGGCTCGGGAATTTGAGGCTGGGGAAACGCAGCCTGATGCCCCTGTGTCTCCCCAGAGCAGGGGGAGCGGCACACCCACAGGGGGCAGTCTCTGCACCCCCACAGCCCCAGCCACCCTCCCAGCTCAGAGCAGGAAAAGAGGCTGGTCAGTTGCCTGGGTTTCAGGTTAGTTTCATGGGGGTCTCCGCCAAGGCTGGGGGCTGGGCGCCCACAGAGGCTGCCCCAGGGAGGAGGAGGGAGACCTCGCTCACCCTATTTCTGAACCCGGGGTGCTACCTGATCATGAGGGCACCTGGAAAGTGGCAGCTCCATCCGTCACACCGGTGGGAGGCTAGGGGGTGATTCGGCCTACAGGGCACATGGGTGGGAATCAGGATTCCTGGGTTCTGTTCTGGGCTCTGAGTGGAAAGTGGGCTTAGGGGGTTACAGCGGGGGAGAGGGGCTGGGCGTCAGGACTCCTGGGTTCTAACCCAGCTCCAGGAGGGGAGCAGGGCATAGTGGGTTATAACAGGGGAAGGCTGGGAGTCAGGACTCCTGGGTTCTATTTCTGGTTCTAGGCTGTGAGCGGTGTCTAGTGGGGAGAGCAGATTGGGGGTGGGACTCAGGACTCCTAGGTCCTGTTCCAGCTCTGGGTGGAGAGTGGGCTCTCGGAATTAGAGGGGGGGGGGGCTAGGAGCCAGGACTCCTGGGTTCCACTCCCAGCTCCAGGAGGAGATTGGGGCTACATTGGATCGCACCGCCAGACTGTCTAGCCTCGTATCATCCCCATAGCGCTGACCCAGATCTCACTAGTCAGCCTGTCTAGCCCAGGACCCGCATACCACACAGAACCGGCCCAGCGGAGCTCTCTGGGGCAGGCCCAGCCTTGCTCAGTGTTTGGCTGCACGCTGGATGCTCCAATCTGGGTGGAGGGTGAAGCAAAACCAGCCATCGCCAGGTCAGGAGGTGAGAGACAGGGGTGTCCCCCGAGCCATGGGGACCGGCTGCATCCATCCACACAGGAGCCATGGGCCAGGCAGGGGTGCGAGTCGTGTGCTGGCAGCTCAGGGGACCTAGTGCACAGAGACTCCTAGTGACACATACATGGCCTCTCGCTCACAAGGCCCGTGCACTCACGCTGGCCATGGCACTCCTGCTGCTGCAAAGATCCTCCCGTGCGGGTCCTGGCTGGCTCAGGGGGGAGTAGCGGCTCCGAGACCCCCAGCTACGTCTCTGCTAAATACCCTTCAGTTTCTCTGGCACTGAATTGTGTTACAGGAGAAAAACAACTGGACTGAGGATCTACCCACCTTGTTCACCGAGTGCCCTGCCCTAACCACTAGACCCCACTCCCCTCCCAGGGGCAGGGAGAGAACCCAGAAGTCCTGGCTCCCAGCCCCCTGCCGCCCCAGTCCCAACCACTAGACCCCACTCCCATCCCAGGGAGAGAACCCAGGAGTCCTGACTCCCAGCCCCCAGCCCCCAATCCCAACCACTAGACCCCACTCCCCTCCCAGGGCCAGGGAGAAAACCCAGGAGTCCTGATTCCCAGCCCCCAGCCCCCCAGTCCCAACCACTAGACCCCACTCCCATCCCAGGCAGAGAACCCAGGAGTCCTGACTCCCAGCCCCCAGTCCCAACCACTAGACCCCACTCCCATCCCAGGCAGAGAACCCAGGAGTCCTGACTCCCAGCCCCCAGCCCCCAATCCCAACCACTAGACCCCACTCCCCTCCCAGGGCCAGGGAGAAAACCCAGGAGTCCTGATTCCCAGCCCCCAGCCCCCCAGTCCCAACCACTAGACCTCACTCCCCTCCCAGGGCCAGGGTGGGGAGAGAACCCAGGAGTCCGGAGACAGCCAAGGTGGCTCCTTAGCATTTCCTGAGACCAGACCCAATTCAGCACCACAGACAGCTCCAGGGAGCCGCCCCTGTCCGCGGTCCCAAGGCGGGGCCCAGCGGCGCTGAGAGAGCCGAGCGTGCGGAGCAAACCCGAACCGCGCTCGGCTCGTCCCGGCGCTAGCAAAGCGCTCGCTGGGGACCACTGCAGCGAGGCGAGACAGGGCCAATGGGAAAGAACCCAGGAGTCCTGGCTCCCAGCCCCCCTCCCCCGCCACTCTAACCACTAGTCCCTCCTCCCCTCCGAGAGCTGGAGAAAGAACCCAGGAGTCCTGGCTCCCAGTCCCCCGCCCCCACTCTAACCACTAGTCCCCACTCCCCTCCCAGAGCTGGGGAAAGAACCCAGGAGTCCTGGCTCCCAGTCCCCCGCCCCCACTCTAACCACTAGTCCCCCTTCCCCTCCCAGAGCTGGGGAAAGAACTCAGGAGTTCTGGCTCAAAGTCCCCCACCCCCACTCTAACCACTAGTCCCCACTCCCCTCCCAGAGCTGGGGAAAGAACCCAGGAGTCATGGCTCCCAGTCCCCCGCCCCCACTCTAACCACTAGTCCCCCTTCCCCTCCCAGAGCTGGGGAAAGAACCCAGGAGTTCTGGCTCCCAGTCCCCCCCTCCCCTCCCAGAGCTGGGGAAAGAACTCAGGAGTTCTGGCTCCCAGTCCCCCACCCCCACTCTAACCACTAGTCCCCACTCCCCTCCCAGAGCTGGGGAAAGAACCCAGGAGTCATGGCTCCCAGTCCCCCGCCCCCACTCTAACCACTAGTCCCCCTTCCCCTCCCAGAGCTGGGGAAAGAACCCAGGAGTTCTGGCTCCCAGTCCCCCCCTCCCCTCCCAGAGCTGGGGAAAGAACTCATGAGTTCTGGCTCCCAGTCCCCCGCCCCCACTCTAACCACTAGTCCCCACTCCCCTCCCAGAGCTGGGGAAAGAACCCAGGAGTCCTGGCTCCCAGTCCCCCGCCCCCACTCTAACCACTAGTCCCCCTTCCCCTCCCAGAGCTGGGGAAAGAACCCAGGAGTTCTGGCTCCCAGTCCCCCGCCCCCACTCTAACCACTAGTCCCCCCTCCCCTCCCAGAGCTGAGGAAAGAACCCGGGAGTCCTGGCTCCCAGCCCCCCGCCCCCCCACTCTAACCACTAGTCTCCACTCCCCTCCCAGAGCTGAGGAAAGAACCCGGGAGTCCTGGCTCCCAGCCCCCACTCGGCTCTCCAAGGGGGCTGGACTCTCCAGAGCTTCAGCTGCAATATCCCCAGTGACCTCAGATGACCTTTGAATAGAGGTCAGTAGGGGGGGCAGTTTGGCCTCTCGACCCGCCAGGGTCCACGAAGGGTCAGCTCCCCCTCATGAGGAACAACAGCTAGTGGCAGGGGGGTAACCCCTCCCCCCGGCACTCTCCCTGCCATGAATAGACCCCCTGGGGCAGGGGAGGGGAGCAGACCCCAGGCCGCATCCCCAGCCCCCACCACAGAGTGATTCCTGCCTGGGAGGGGAATGGTGTCTGGTGGTTAGAGCAGGGGTGCTGGGAGCCAGGACTCCTGGGTTCTCTCACTCGACCTGGGAGGGGAGCAGGGTCTGGTGGTTAGAGCAGGAGGGGCTGGGAGCCAGGACTCCTGGGTTCTCACCCTGGATCTGGAAGGCGAGTGAGGTCTGGTGGTTAGAGCAAGGGGGGCTGGGAGCCAGGACTCCTGGGTTCTCTCCCTGGATCTGGAAGGGGAGTGGTGTCTGGTGGTTAGAGCAGGGGGGGCTGGGATCCAAGACTCCTGGATTCTCTCCCTGGATCTGGAGGGGAGTGGGGTCTGGTGGTTAGAGCAGGGTGGGGGGTTGAAACTGATCTCCCCCTTTCCTCTCTGCCAAGCCCAGTCCCCGCTCTCCTGCCCCCAGGAGCAGAGATGGGGAGCAGGGACCATATGCCACCAATTAGCCAGTGATCCCACAGCTGCCACCATCCTGGCAGGGGGAGAGGATGTGATAAGGAGGCCGAGCCCATGTCCCATGGGAGGAAGGCGCCTGCCAGATGCAGGATCTCACCCTGGGCTGGCAGCGCCCAGCCCACGTGCTGTGACTGGCCGGAGGAGAGGGGTCCCAAAGGGACTCTTATTTCAGGGACAGGGAGCCAGATGGCCGGAGATGGGGGAGTGGATTGGATTAGAGGGGGAGGCCCCCTATGGCAGCAAGGGGAAAGGGAGGGAGGGGGCAGAAACACCAGTATAGGGATGAGAAAGATGGGGGGCCCCCACTGCAAACCAACCCCCCCATCCTACAGCCTCCCCACGGCAAACCACCACCCCAAAACTCAGTCTTAATCCCCCAAATATAACACAGAACCCATCCCCCTACTTGACCCCCCCCACCGCTAAATCAAACCTCCCCACCCCTACTCATGGAGTCCTTCCTCCCCCCTTGTAGGGGCTCTGGGAGTCCCACCCAGGCCTTCCCCTCTGAGGGCCCCCCTATGTCACGCGTTTGCTGGGCCTCAGCCTGTTTCCCAGGGGTCCATGTTACAGAAATGCCCACATGGGGGCACCGGGGTGAGCGTCCCCTAGTGAGCCCCCTGAAGCACAGGGGCCCTGGCACCATCTCTGTACAGAGGCCAGGAGCTCTCAGCCCCTACCAGCCTCACCCCCCTGCATCGAGGCCACCCCCTGGTGCTTCCGAAGGCTGGTGGTTAAGGCCCTGGACTGGGGCTCCGGAGAGCTGGGGTCAGTTCCTAGCTGTTCCACTGACCCCTCTGCCTGACCATGGGCGAGGCCCTGCACCTCTGGGACTCAGTTTCCCCATCCTGCCTTTGTCTGCTGAGGCGGAAAGGCCTTCAGGACTGGGACAGTCACTGTGTGTCTGGGCAGCACCTGGCACAAGGGGGACCTTGATCTCGCTTGGGGTCTGTGCACAGATGGCACAAGGGGGAGGGGCTGTGATTGTGGTCAGGGTCTGGGCAGTGCCTGGCATGAGGGGGGCTCTGACCTTGATGGGGGTCGGTGCAGCGCCCGGCACGAGGGGCGGGGAGCAATCTCAGGTGCCTGCTACCACAGTTGTGGTAAAATCTGCTCCGTGGGTCCCCACAAGCCACAGCGCTGCGTCACATCCCAGCCCTGCTCCCAGGGAGCCTTGGCCCCGGCCTGGGGATGGGGAGGAGACGCACTCCCCGTTCGGCTTTGTCAGCAGATCTGGCCTTCGGCAGCGATGTCTCTCGCGGAGCGCCCAGGCCTGGCTGCCACGGGAGCTCTGCTGCCAATAGCCGGGGCGGGGGGAGACGGACAGAGCCAGGAGGTGGGTAATCCTGGCTGGGGGGTGAACCAGCTTTGCAGGGGGGCTGGAGCATTGGCCTGACGGGGATACGGCATTTGCAGGAGGTTGCAGTATCTTGCTGGGGCGGGGGGGGGGATGCAACCGCTCAGGGCGAGGCTGCCAGGAGACGCAGGCTGGTTGCACGGGGAGGTGGCATTAAGAGGCAGGGCGGGAGGGTGGCGGGTGACGGTGACGCCGCAGGGGCGCAGCGCACGGGGATGCGGTGCTGGGCAGGAGGATTCACGGAGCTGAAGATCTGCAGCAGAGCGGGGGCAGGGGGGAGGCACGAGCTGGTCACACGGAGGGGGGGCAGCAATGTGGCAGAGCCAGATTGGCAGCAGAGCAGGGGCTAGCCGGGGGTGGGGGTACAGATTCGCAACAGCACAGGGCCAGAGGGTGAAAGGAGCTGGTCCATGGGGGCCTCTGATTTCAGGCCCCTGGCACAGCCCCACAGGGGGCAGCCATTGACTGGGGGGCCATGGACAGACGCCCATGACCCCTGCTCCCGCCCCAGGCCAGCCCTACGAGTGCCCAGAACTAGGGTAACGCCGGCCCCGTGTCTTGTGCATTTCATTCCTTGCATTTTGCTTGTGGCTTTCCCAGTTCTGGGGGGAGGGGGGAATGGGGCCTCAGAGTCCCGACTCCCAGTTCCCCCCCCAATACACACATACTCTAACCACTACACCCCATTCCCCTGGCAGAACTGGGAATAGAACCCAGGAGTCCAACTCCCAGGCTCCCCCGCTCTAACCACTACACCCCACTCCCCCCAGAGGCTACATCCTTCTCCAGAGATTTTCCCACTCAAGCCAGTCACCTTGAGGGTGGTGACTGATCCATTCAGGACCCCCTGGGCTGGAATCCGGCTCCACCGGCCTGGAGGGAGGTCCGGCGGGGGGCTCCAGGGGACCGGGCCTAGCTCTCACTCCGTGGGCAGCGTTCACACCGCGCAGGCCGGCGTCCCTGAGCACTTCTGACAGCCCGGGCCCCAGTGTGGGTGTTGCAGGCTCAAAATAGCCGCTCTGCCTGGGGTGGCAGCGTCCGTGCGCCGGTCTGACGAGAACCTGCTGGGGGTGGGCAATGGGGTCAGGCAGCCGGGGGCCAGCCCCACGTGGGGGTGCCCCGGGCAGCCTCACCCCCCACGCCGGGGCCATCTGTGGCATCTGCCTGTGGTTTCACTGGCACCAGCTCCTGAGCAGCCAGAGCCATCAGCCAGGCTTCCACGGGCCCCATCTCTTTCCCCCTGCAGGTGACACTTGCCCCCTTGATGCTGAGATGCAGCCACCTCTGGGGCGGGGCATGGGGGCTGTTTATACAGGGATCCCTCCCCCAGTCTTAAGATGCAGCCGCCTCTGGGGTGGGATGCAGGGGCTGGTTACCAGCCACACAGCAACACCACAGAACTGTTTAGGACAGGAAGTGGCCATCAGGACTCCTGGGTTCTACCCCCAACTCTGGCAAGGGTGGAGGTCTAGTGGTTAGAGCTGGGGGGGTGGCGTGGGGCTGGGAGTGAGGATTTCTGGCTTCTATTCCCAGCTCCACCACTGACTCGCTAAGTCCCTTCCCTGCTTTGTGCCCCAGTTTCCCCTCTCTCTGTCTCCTGGGGGGGTGTGTGCCCATGCTGTGGGGGGTGGCCCTGGGGAGATGGCTGAGGAGAGGTGATACCTCTGTGGCGGGTACAGGAAAGCCCCTGGGTGCTCGCTGCCCATCCGCCCTGCCCATCACCGCAGCCTCGGGGCTGTCCCCAAGCTCAGGAAACAGCTGCGGCTACTCCCCTGCCCCAGCACTAACCTCCCGCACACCCGGCTCCTTTGTGCCTAATTGCAACGCGGGGGGGGGGGGTCCACAGCCCATCCCCCCAGCACGCTGGGTGGGCAGGGAGCCAGCAGCGCCCCCCCCCAGGCCTGGGGTCAAGGGTCACTGGCAGAATGCACCAGTTGGTCTAACTTCCTCCCTGAGATCCCCTCCATTACACTGATTAAAGAGGGGGCTGGGCTGCTCCATCCCTCCCCCCATTTTCCTCCTCCCCATCTGCTGCCCTCCATTGCCTCAGCTTCCGGGGGGCGGGGAGGGGGCTGGGAAGCAGGAGGAGCTGGTCTCTAGGGAGGGATTGCCAGAGTAGGTGCTGGGTACCGGGCCAGAGGGGTCCAGGGGTCTGATCTGGGGGGCGGGGGGATACCGGGCCGGAGGGGCCCAGGAGTCTGATCTGGGGGGTGGGAGGATACCGGGCCGGAGGGGCCCAGGGGTCTGATCTGGGGGGTGGGAGGATACCGGGCCGGAGGGGCCCAGGGGTCTGATCTGGGGGGCGGGGGGATACCGGGCCGGAGGGGCCCAGGGGTCTGATCTGGGGGGCGGGGGGATACCGGGCCGGAGGGGTCCAGGGGTCTGATCTGGGGGGCGGGAGGATACCGGGCCGGAGGGGCCCAGGGGTCTGATCTGGGGGGCGGGGGGATACCGGGCCGGAGGGGCCCAGGAGTCTGATCTGGGGGGTGGGGGGATACCGGGCCGGAGGGGCCCAGGGGTCTGATCTGGGGGGCGGGGGGATACCGGGCCGGAGGGGTCCAGGGGTCTGATCTGGGGGGCGGGGGGATACCGGGCCGGAGGGGCCCAGGAGTCTGATCTGGGGGGCGGGAGGATACCGGGCCGGAGGGGCCCAGGGGTCTGATCTGGGGGGTGAGGGGATACCGGGCCGGAGGGGCCCAGGAGTCTGATCTGGGGGGTGGGAGGATACCGGGCCGGAGGGGCCCAGGGGTCTGATCTGGGGGGCGGGGGGATACCGGGCCGGAGGGGTCCAGGGGTCTGATCTGGGGGGCGGGGGATACCGGGCCGGAGGGGCCCAGGAGTCTGATCTGGGGGGCGGGAGGATACCGGGCCGGAGGGGCCCAGGGGTCTGATCTGGGGGGCGGGGGGATACCAGGCCGGAGGGACCCAGGGGTCTGAGCTGGGGGGTGGGGGGATACCGGGCCGGAGGGGCCCAGGGGTCTGATCGGGGGGGGCGGGGGGATACCGGGCCGGAGGGGCCCAGGGGTCTGATCGGGGGGGTGGGGGATACCGGGCCGGAGGGGCCCAGGGGTCTGATCTGGGGGGCGGGGGGATACCGGGCCGGAGGAGCCCATGGGTCTGATCTGGGGGGCGGGGGGATACCGGGCCGGAGGGGCCCAGGGGTCTGATCGGGGGGGTGGGGGATACCGGGCCGGAGGGGCCCAGGGGTCTGATCTGGGGGGCGGGGGATACCAGGCTGGAGGGGCCCAGGGGTCTGAGCCCATGTGACAATGTCTGTGTTAAGCTCATAGCAGCGGGATTGTGGGCCTGGGGGTGTATTTGTCTGTGTGCATTGCTGTATTGGTGTGGATGTGTTGCTCTGTGTGTGTCTTTGTGTGGGTGTGTGTCTCCATGTGTGTTGCTCTGTCTGTGTCGCTCTGTGTGTGTCTTTGTGTGGGTGTGTGTCTCCATGTGTGTTGCTCTGTCTGTGTCGCTCTGTGTGTCTGTGTCGTTCGGTGTCTATTGGTCTGTGTATGTCGCTCTGTGTGTGTCACTCTGTGTGTGTATTTGTGTAGCTGTGTATCTGCATGTGTGTCGCTCTGTGTGTGTTGCTGTATTTGTGTGGGTATGTATCTCTGTGTGTATTTGTATGGGTGTGTATCTGCATGTGTGTTGCCCTGTGTGTGTCACTCTGTGCGTGTCTCTCTGTATCTGTGTTGCTCTGTCTATTGCTCTGTGTGTCTGTCACTCTGTGTGTTGCTGTGTCTGTGTATCGCTCTGTGTGTCTGTCGCTCTGTGCATGTTACTCTGTATGTGTCTGTGAGTCACTGTGTGTCTGTGTGTCTCTGTGTCGCTCTGTGTGTCGCTGTGTGTCTGTGTGTCGCTCTGTGTGTCTGTGTGTCGCTTTGTGTGTCTGTGTCACTCTGTATGTTGCTGTGTGTGTCGCTCTGTGTGTCGCTTTGTGTGTCTGTGTCGCTCTGTGTGTTGCTCTGTGGGTGTCTGTATGTTTGCTCTGTGTGTCTGTGTCACTCTGTGTGTTGCTCTGTGTGTCTGTGTGTCATTCTATGTATCTGTCGCTCTGTGTTGCTGTGTGTCTGTGTGTTGTTGTGTGTCTGTGTCACTCTGTGTGTTGCTGTGTGTTTGTGTGTTGCTCTGTGTCTGTGTGTCGCTCTGTGTGTCACTCTGTGTTGCTGTGTGTTGCTGTGTGTCTGTGTGTCGTTCTGTGTGTCTATGTCACTGTGTGTCGCTGTGTGTCTGTGTGTCACTCTGTGTGTTGCTGTGTGTCTGTGCCTCGCGCCGTGCGCGGCCCGTCTCCAGCAGCCCTAAGCCGGGAGCCCGGTTGGCCGGACCAGCTGCGCTGTGCTGAGCCGGGATTTGGGCGCATTGGGACGGGCCTGGGCTGACCCGGGCGAGGCGGGGGGAGAATCAGGACGGGGGTCGCGGGAGCCGAGCCCTCTGCCTTTACCAGGATCAGAGGCAATTTATTGCAGGGGGGCCTGGCTGCCTTTGCCCCTCCACCCCCTTCTAGCTCGCCCCACTGCAGCCCCACAGCTGGGGGAGGGGTAATGCCTTCCCATTTGTGACCTCACCCCTTAGAGCAATCCCTACTCACCCCAACCCCCCACTCCGTGCCCCACACCCAACTCCCTCCCCCCAATGCACTGACCCTAATGGGGGAGGGATAGGGCCCTGTGCCAAGCACTTTGGGGGTGGAGGGGCTGAGGCATCTGGGAGGGGGAAGAGAAGAGAACCCAGCAGGGATGGGGAAGGGGGGCATCAGAGGGAGCCAGCGCTGGGGGACGGGGAGGTCCCTGCAGCCACAAAGTCTCCCTGCCAGCTGCAACCCATATGAAAAGGCCTTAAATATCTCCACCCCCCAGCTCCCAGCCCCCCCCGCCCAGGGGTGCTTTGCCCCCCATTAGCCATAGCAGAAGCTGCTGTTTCACCAGGGGGGAATGAGCCCCCCAATTCAGCCCTTTGCATGAAGGAGGCTGGGGTAGGGGGACGGTGTCACCCTATTGCACACACGGGGAAACAGAGGCACAGACCGGGGGGCAGAGAGTGCTAAACGATGCCATCAATGCCCCCTGCCATATGGCACAGGGGGCTCTCCCCAGCAAGAGGAGGAGGGGCGGGCAAGTGGGCACAATCTTCCCAGCCCCACGTGGGCAGCGCACACCTGGCCCGCCCGCCCTCATCTCCACTTCAAGGAGCCAATTTCCAGCCACTCCAGAATCGCACAATGAGCTGAATGGGGCTCTCGGGCTGGTGCTGCCAGGCAGGGCCGCGAGAGGGGGACTCAGGTCAAGGGGGCTGAAGTGGCACTCGAGGGTGGCTGGCACCGCTGAGAGCTGGGGGGGAGAGGGGAGCCAGCGACAGAGGAGGGGAGAAACGGAGGAAGGGCCCCTGTCCCGTTCCCCATCCCGCCCCCGCCAAGCCAGCCGGACCTCGCCCCAGGCCCAGGCAGTCTTACCCCAGGTCACAAGCGCTAGAAAAATCGCAAGCAGCCGCATCTGGAACTGGACTCTGGAGTGGCACAAAGTTAGAGGGAGTGAGGCAGGGGGTCAGCAGGGGGCGCTCTCCCCCAGCAGGCAGTGCTGACCCCAATGCCCCAGGGGGCACTAGGGGGCGCTGTGCTGCAGGAAGCAGGGTGGGTGACTCAGTAGGGGGCGCTCTCCCCTGGCAGTCAGTGCTGACCCAGCATGGCACTAGGGGGCACTGTGCTGCAGGAAGCAGGGTGGGTGACTCAGTAGGGGGGCGCTCTCCCCTGGCAGTCAGTGCTGACCCAGCATGGCACTAGGGGGCGCTGTGCTGCAGGAGGCAGGGTGGGTGACTCAGTAGGGGGTGCTCTCCCCTGGCAGTCAGTGCTGACCCAGCATGGCACTAGGGGGCACTGTGCTGCAGGAGGCAGGGTGGGGGGCTCAGCAGGGGGCGCTCTCCCCTGGCAGGCAGGGCTGTCCTCATGGGGCACTAGGGGGCACTGGGGTGCAGGGAGCAGGGTGGGGGCTCAGCTGGGGGCGCTCTCCCCCGGCAGGCAGGGCTGGCACCAGGGGGCACTAGGGGGCGCTGTGCTGCAGGGAGCAGAGCAGGGACTCAGCAGGGGGCGCTCTCCTCTGGCAGGCAGGGCTGGCCCCAGGGGGCGCTGGGCTGCAGGGAGCAGGGTGGGGGCTCAGCAGGGGGCGCTCTAATCTGGCAGGCAGAGCTGGCCCCAGGGGGCACTAGGGGCTGCTGTGCTTCAGGGAGCAGGGCAGGGGGTCAGCAGGGGGCGCTCTCCTCTGGTAGGCAGGGCTGGGCCCAGGGGGTGCTGGGCTGCAGGGAGAGGGTGGGGGCTCAGCAGGGGGCGCTCTGCCCTGGCAGGCAGGGCTGGGCCCAGGGGGTGCTGGGCTGCAGGGAGAGGGTGGGGGCTCAGCAGGAGGCGCTCTCCCCTGGCAGGCAGTGCTAGCAGGCGCTAGGGGGCGCTGGGCTGTAGGGAGCAGGGCAGGGGGTCAGCAGGGGGCACTCTGCTCTGGCAGGCAGGGCTGGCCCCAGGGGGCGCTGGGCTGCAGGGAGAGGGTGGGGGCTCAGCAGGGGGCGCTCTCCCCGGCAGGCAGTGCTAGCAGGCGCTAGGCTGTAGGGAGCAGGGCAGGGGGTTAGCAGGGGGCACTCTGCTCTGGTAGGCAGGGCTGGGCCCAGGGGGTGTTGGGCTGCAGGGAGAGGGTGGGGGCTCAGCAGGGGGCGCTCTCCCCTGGCAGGCAGAGCTGTCCTCATGGGGCACTAGGGGGCACTGGGGTGCAGGGAGCAGGCTCAGCAGGGGGCGCTCTCCCCCGGCAGGCAGGGCTGGCACCAGGGAGTGTTGGGCTGCAGGGAGAGGGTGGGGGCTCAGCAGGGGGCGCTCTCCCCGGCAGGCAGTGCTAGCAGGCGCTAGGGGGCGCTGGGCTGTAGGGAGCAGGGCAGGGGGTCAGCAGGGGGCGCTCTGCTCTGGCAGGCAGGGCTGGCCCCAGGGGGCGCTGGGCTGCAGGGAGAGGGTGGGGGCTCAGCAGGGGGCGCTCTCCCCTGGCAGGCAGGGCTGGCCCCAGTGGGTGTTGGGCTGCAGGGAGAGGGTGGGGGCTCAGCAGGGGGCGCTCTCATCTGGCAGGCAGTGCTAGGAGGCGCTAGGAGGCGCTGGGCTGCAAGGAGTGGGGCCGGCTGGGGTGGTTCCAGACTCTTCCAGCTCCACGACCATCAAGGCCGTGCCAGGCCGAGGGTGTCCAGATGTTAGGAACTTTGTCTTGTCTACACAACTATCTCCCCCATGACGTTATGAGTGTGATATAATATTTCACTGAAAGGTGACAGGGCCAGAAAGACTTAATCAACTCACAGACTGACCCGACTCATGGGTGAACCTTAAGGGCTGGTTAGGAAGATCTGTAAATGAACAGAGCTTTGAAATGCAGTCGGGGTTGCTAGACAGAGAAGGGGAGGGGTTTGCTCAGGGCTTGGGATATCAGCGAAAAAGCCTTGTCTAGTGCTATGGCTTTAACTCAAAGATCAAAAAGGAATATTAACATTTGTGATGATACTTGAGGGAAATAGTATTATTGTCTATGTGTCTCTTTGAAGGTTGTGGCAACCTGTCTCTGAACTGTTTAATGGATAAATGACCCTGCGCTAATTGCCAGGATGTTTGGGAGAAGGAGAGTTCAGCTGATTGTTTTCTCAGGCCAAAGGGCTGCTGGAAATGTGTAAGAACCCCGGGACACAATCCTTCTGCATCTCAGATCTGCTTTGGGTTGGTTGGTAAATCTAAGTATTGGAAGATCCACCAGCGTTTGGGGTTTGCCTGCCCCGTTTTGTTTGCAGCTCACCCTGATTGAGTGACCTCAGCTGGCTCCCACGGGCAGCACCATCACACCCCCTCCCTCCCCCACAACAAAAAAATGTGTCCCAATTTTTCACACTTGCTAGCTGGTCACCCTAGCCAGTCCCTCTGTGTCATGGCAGGGACCTGGGCTCCTCTGGGCACCCCCAGAGCTGGAGCAGCCCGGCCTGGGCTCCCCACCACAGCCAGGACCCGTTCAACACTGACAGCAGCTAATGGCCTGGTCCCTGCGTCACTAGCTGGGCTGAGCACAGGGGTCCCATGGGCCCCAGCTGCCCCACCTGCAATGGGCAGCTGGGACCTAGAGAAGCAGAGCTGGGACTGTGGGCAGAGCCAGGTTCGAGTGGGGGCAGGGAGCCGGGATTGAGTGAGAAATGGGCACAAATTCCTCCAGCTTTCAAGGGGGCTCAGGTACCACCTAGGCAGACACCCGCTCAGTGTGCCCCAGGGACCCCTGTGAGTGAGGGGAGCTCATTCAGCCCTCACCTCGCTGCGATGTTTGTGCAGCAGGTGCCTGTCCCCTCAGAACGGGCTGAGAACCCCCCAACTCATCTCACCCCTGGACAAAAGGCCATGAAGGACCCCGGTGCTTGGCCAGCTGCGTTCAAACCAGGCTCCATAGTGGAAAGACCCAAGGTCCCATTCCCGATCCCACCGAGCCAGCCTGTCCCCGCCCCCCTGGGTCTGGATGGGAGCCAGCGCCCCACACAGGGGAAAGGCCCCAGGTCCCATTCCCGACCCCCCCAAGCCAGCCTGTCCCCCCCCAGGGCTGGAGGAGACCAGCACCCCACACAGGGGAAAGGCCCCAGGTCCCATTCCCGACCCCCCCAAGCCAGCCTGTCCCCGCCCCCTGGGTCTGGATGGGAGCCAGCGCCCCACACAGGGGAAAGGCCCCAGGTCCCATTCCCGACCCCCCCAAGCCAGCCTGTCCCCCCCCCAGGGCTGGAGGAGACCAGCACCCCACAGAGGGGAAAGGCCCCGGGTCCCATTCCCAACCCCACCGAGCCAGCCTGTCCCCGCCCCCTGGGTCTGGATGGGAGCCAGCGCCCCACACAGGGGAAAGGCCCCAGGTCCCATTCCCAATCCCACCAAGCCAGCCTGTCCCCCCCCGGGGCTGGAGGAGACCAGCACCCCACACAGGGGAAAGGCCCCAGATCCCATTCCCGATCCCACCAAGCCAGCCTGTCCCCCCCCCGGGGCTGGAGGAGACCAGCACCCCACACAGGGGAAAGGCCCCAGATCCCATTCCCGATCCCACCGAGCCAGCCTGTCCCCCCCCAGGGCTGGAGGAGACCAGCACCCCACAGAGGGGAAAGGCCTCAAGTCCCATTCCCGATCCCACCGAGCCAGCCTGTCCCCGCCCCCTGGGTCTGGATGGGAGCCAGCGCCCCACACAGGGGAAAGGCCCCAGGTCCCATTCCCGACCCCCCCAAGCCAGCCTGTCCCCCCCCAGGGCTGGAGGAGACCAGCACCCCACAGAGGGGAAAGGCCTCAAGTCCCATTCCCGATCCCACCGAGCCAGCCTGTCCCCGCCCCCTGGGTCTGGATGGGAGCCAGCGCCCCACACAGGGGAAAGGCCCCAGGTCCCATTCCCGATCCCCCCAAGCCAGCCTGTCCCCCCTTGGGTCTGGATGGGAGCCAGCGCCCCACACAGGGGAAAGGCCCCAGGTCCCATTCCTGATCCCCCCAAGCCAGCCTGTCCCTCCTCCCCCCGGGGCTGGAGGGGACCAGTGCCCCACACAAGGGAAAGGCCCCAGATCCCATTCCCGACCCCCCTCCCCCGAGCCAGCCTGTCCCCGCCCCTGGGGCTGGATGGGAGCCAGCGCCCCACACAGGGGAAAGGCCGCAGGTCCCATTCCCGACCCTCCCGAGCCAGCCTGTCCCCCCACCGGGCCTGGATGGGAGCCAGCGCCCCACAGAGGGGAAAGGCCCTAGGTCCCATTCCCGGCCCCCCTCCCCAAACCCAGCCTGTCTCCACCCCTGGGGCTGGATGGGAGCCAGCGCCCCACACAGGGGAAAGGTCCTAGATCCCATTCCCGGCCCCCCTCCCCAAACCCAGCCTGTCTCCACCCCTGGGGCTGGATGGGATCCAGTGCCCCACACAGGGGAAAGGCCCCAGGTCCCATTCCTGACCCAGCCTGTCCCCCACTCTGGGGCTGGATGGGAGCCAGCGCCCCACACAGGGGAAAGGCCCCAGGTCCCATTCCTGACCCAGCCTGTCCCCCACTCTGGGGCTGGATGGGAGCCAGCGCCCCACACAGGGGAAAGGCCCTAGGTCCCATTCCCGGCCCCCCTCCCCTCCCCAAACCCAGCCTGTCTCCACCCCTGGGGCTGGATGGGATCCAGCGCCCCACACAGGGGAAAGGCCCCAGGTCCCATTCCTGACCCACCCGAGCCAGCCCGTCCTTCCCCTGGGGCTGGAGGGGAGCCAGCACCCCACACAGGGGAAAGGCCCCATGTCGCAGCAAAGCAGAGGGGTCTCTGTCTGCCCCCTGCCACTCACCCCCATCGCCTGCTGCCACATTGCTGCCCTCCCGCTCTCTCCTCTTGCCCTGTTGAAGATATGCCCATGGGGGGAGGGGTCATACCACGCCCCCCCCCCCCCAGCCTCTGCTCCCAGGGCTGGCAGCACCGGCCCATCTCCAGTCAGGCGCTTGCTGGGAACCAGCAGCTGTGTGCTGGGGTGGGGGTAGGGTAATGACTGACTGAACTGAGACACCCCCCACATTTCCTGCCCCCCCAACTCCCTCCCCACCCTGCTGCGGCTTTCAGAAAGGGAACCTCTGTAGCCAACCCAGGCTGGCTCCAAGGGGCCCAGCTGGGACCTGCCCCCCCCAATCACCCAGGCTGTCTAGATCTGCCCCCGCCCTCAACTTTTCAGCTAGTGTCCTATGCCCCTGGCCCTAGATCCAGCCCCCATCTCAGAGCCCAGCCCGGCCTCTGCAAGGAACCAGCCAGGGAACCCCCTCATGCCCCCCCCATATGGATGGGGACATAGGCCAACGCACCTTGTCCTGCCTGGGTGAAGGGGGGGTTAGTGCAGCTGCCATAAAGCAACCACTAGCAGGTGGGGGGGGGAAGAGGGAGGGGTCACGTGGATCCAATTTCTCTTGACAAGAGGCAGCAGCTGGTGGCTGCTAATGATCTGTGGTAATTAGCCAAGCGAGGGCACCTCGGTGCCCCTGCCTCACCCATCAGGGCACCCAGAAAGGAGGCCCTGGAGAGTGAGGAGTAGGTAGCTCTTTGGGGTGAGAGCCCAGCCTGCCCCACAAGTTAAGCAGCATCAGGCCAGAGCAGCCCCTGGATGGGAGACCCCAGGGGCTGCTTTCGCCTTGGTATCAGGGATGGCACCAGAGCTGCTGTGGAACTGGGCGGGTGACTCACCCTTGGCATCCCTCCCCCAGCCAAGGATAGAACCCAGGAGTCCTGGTTCCCAGCCCCACTCCCACCTGCCTCCATTTCACAGCAGGGGGCTTCCCAGCCTGCCCCATAGGAGCCTGTGTTAGGGAGAGTGGGGTGGGCAAGTCACACAGAGACCACCGGAGGGGGGGGTATTGGAGGCGGAGGGGGGGCATCACTGTCACCCCCCAGATCTTACCCAGCCCCAAACTCAATCCCACTCCCCCCACAACACAACAGAACATGGTGGACATGGGGCCAGGCTGGGCCCCCTGTGCTCCCCCACCCCACGGCTGGGCAGGGGAGGGGGTGCCCAAGCTGGGCCCTGGCACCCCCAAACAGCTCTGGCCCTGCATTATTCCCAGGGCTTGGCTGGATGGCGAATTACTGAGCAGGGCCTTTGGGAAGCAGGGGTGGGGGTGTCCATCAAAATAACCCAGAGAGCAGGGCTGGCGTTACACTGGCTGGGGCCTGCGGCTGAAGACGAAGCCCGAGTAACTTAGCTTCGCGGGATCCCCTGTGGCATGGGGCCCTGGGCAGTTGCTACCCCCTAATTCCAGCCTGGCTCTGTAACCCCTGTCCTACAACACTATGACTCCAACCCCTGCCCCATAGAGAACTGACCCCCTGTAACGTCAGACAGCAGCCAGTGGGTCCCAGGAGCCCCTAGGGGTCCAGACCCAGCAGCACCCCCAGCCACCCCCCCACTCTGGCATACCAGGGGCAGGGGTCCCCGCGCTGGACACCTGAACCCTGCCCGCAGTCAGAGCCTGGCAGGGCCTGGGGGGTCCATCACCCCCTGCTGGGGAGCCGCCAAGGTCACAGGCATCCCTCGGAGGGGCACGGTCCAGCCAGGAGCAGAGGAAAATGGGACAGAACCCAGGAGTCCTGACCCTTGGTGCCCCCTGCTCCAATCACGAGCCCCCACTGCCTTCCCAGAGCCAGGGATAGAACCCAGGAGTCCTGGGCCCTGGTTCCCTCTAACCACTAGACCTGCTCATTGAGCTTGACTGCACCAAGGGAGGGGAAGTTCCTGCACGGCCCTGCCACTAACCGGCGACAGCGAGAGGCACCCCAGGGGGCCAGCCCCAATCAGTCCAAACCCCAGGGCCGCCTGACTGTCCGGGGCTGCGCCGAACAAGAAGTGTGCAGAAGTGGAGCCAGTGAACCAAGGCTGGGGCGCCAGCAGCTGGGCCAAATTGGGGGACAGGATACAGAGGGGCTGGGCCGTTCTGCCCCCCGCGGGCCCGTAGAGAGCTGGGGAGACAAACCAGCGAACGGGAGCAGGTACTTCACATGCCAGCCGCAAGCCTGGGCCCAGGGAGAGGCGGCTGAACGCCAGGCCCCAGCCCTCCGGGGCTCCGAGCTGATCAGACCACGTGCCAGGCCCAGGGAGAGGCGGCCGAACGCCAGGCCCCAGCCCTCCGGGGCTCCGAGCTGATCAGACCACGTGCCAGGCCCAGGGAGAGGCGGCCGAATGCCAGGCCCCAGCCCGCCAGGGCTCCGAGCTGATCAGACCACGTGCCAGGCCCAGGCAGAGGCGGCCGAACGCCAGGCCCCAGCCCGCCGAGGCTCCGAGCTGATCAGACCACGTGCCAGGCCCAGGGAGAGGCGGCCGAATGCCAGGCCCCAGCCCGCTGGGGCTCCGAGCTGATCAGACCACGTGCCAGGCCCAGACAGAGGCGGCCGAACGCCAGGCCCCAGCCCTCCGGGGCTCCGAGCTGATCAGACCACGTGCCAGGCCCAGGGAGAGGCGGCCGAACGCCAGGCCCCAGCCAGTCGGGGCTCCGAGCTGATCAGACCACGTGCCAGGCCCAGACAGAGGCGGCCGAACGCCAGGCCCCAGCCCGCCGGGGCTCCGAGCTGATCAGACCACGTGCCAGGCCCAGGGAGAGGCGGCCGAACGCCAGGCCCCAGCCAGTCGGGGCTCCGAGCTGATCAGACCACGTGCCAGGCCCAGGGAGAGGCGGCTGAACGCCAGGCCCCAGCCCTCCGGGGCTCCGAGCTGATCAGACCACGTGCCAGGCCCAGGGAGAGGCGGCCGAACGCCAGGCCCCAGCCCTCCGGGGCTCCGAGCTGATCAGACCACGTGCCAGGCCCAGGGAGAGGCGGCCGAATGCCAGGCCCCAGCCCGCCAGGGCTCCGAGCTGATCAGACCACGTGCCAGGCCCAGGCAGAGGCGGCCGAACGCCAGGCCCCAGCCCGCCGAGGCTCCGAGCTGATCAGACCACGTGCCAGGCCCAGGGAGAGGCGGCCGAACGCCAGGCCCCAGCCTGCCGGGGCTCCGAGCTGATCAAACCACGTGCCAGGCCCAGGGAGAGGCGGCCGAACGCCAGGCCCCAGCCCGCTGGGGCTCCGAGCTGATCAGACCACGTGCCAGGCCCAGACAGAGGCGGCCGAACGCCAGGCCCCAGCCCTCCGGGGCTCCGAGCTGATCAGACCACGTGCCAGGCCCAGGGAGAGGCGGCCGAACGCCAGGCCCCAGCCAGTCGGGGCTCCGAGCTGATCAGACCACGTGCCAGGCCCAGGGAGAGGCAGCTGAACGCCAGGCCCCAGCCCGCCGGGGCTCCGAGCTGATCAGACCACGTGCCAGGCCCAGGGAGAGGCGGCCGAACGCCAGGCCCCAGCCCGCCGGGGCTCCGAGCTGATCAGACCACGTGCCAGGCCCAGGGAGAGGCGGCCGAACGCCAGGCCCCAGCCCGCCGGGGCTCCGAGCTGATCAGACCACGTGCCAGGCCCAGGGAGAGGCGGCCGAACGCCAGGCCCCAGCCCGCCGGGGCTCCGAGCTGATCAGACCACGTGCCAGGCCCAGGGAGAGGTGGCCGAACGCCAGGCCCCAGCCCGCCGGGGCTCCGAGCTGATCAAACCACGTGCCAGGCCCAGGTGCTGCCAGCGGCAACACTGCAAGCGAGAGCCCACGGCAGAGCCCGACTCTGTTTCCTCTCGGCGGTTCTCTGGCCCCTTGGAAAGGGGGATTGGACTCAACCAGCACCAGTTAAACCTCTAGCCCCCGTCACCTGCCTGAATACCCTCGAAGAGCCGGGCGGGCCGGGGCATCTCCCTTCTCCCAACTCTGCCCAGCCCCGGGGCAAGGCGACCACCTGGCTTGAGACTGTCCATAGCAAATGGGTTAACTGCTTCTCCTCCGCTGTATCTACTAACAGGGTACGCCCCGCCCCGCTGGCCCCCGCTCCCCTCCCAAAGCCACCCGGAGCCAAGGGGTCCTGGTTCCCAGCCCTGCTGGCCCCCGCTCGCCTCCCAAAGCCACATGGAGCCAAGGGGTCCTGCTTCCCAGCCCCGCTGGCCCCTGCTCCCCTTCCAAAGCCACACGGAGCCAAGGGGTCCAGGCACCCAGCCCCGCTGGCCCCCACTTCCCTCCCAAAGCCACACAGAGCCAAGGGGTCCAGGCACCCAGCCCCGCTGGCCCCCGCTTCCCTCCCAAAGCCACACGGAACTGAAGTGTCCAGGCGCCCAGCCCTGCTGGCCCCCACTTCCCTCCCAAAGCCACACGGAGCCGAGGGGTCCAGGCACCCCGATCTCCAAGGAGTCTCTCTGACTTTGCACAAAGGGACCCAGATCTGGATTCAGGCGCTTACCCTATTACAGTAACAGTTGCTCCCTTGGGGGCGGCCTGGCGGGATCCCCCTCCAGAGGGGTCCTTGCCTGGTCTGTATTATAGCCCTGCAAGAGCTCTGGGCTCTCCTGCCCCGTGACCATGCCAGGCTGAATGAGGGGGAACCCTCCGCCCCAGATCTTTTACTCTCTAGGGGTCTTTCTGCTCCCTCCCAATTCTGGGCCCCAGCCAGCTGCCCTCCAGCATCTCACCTCTCATGGGGCAAGTCAGCAAAGCAGCCCCAGGGTGGATTGAAGTGGGCTAAGAGGGGGGACCCGGGACCACCCCCCTTTCCCCCCGCCAGCCAGTCCCCCTCCCTGCTCCCACATTGCAGAATACAGGCAGCCCCCGCAGCTACTTTTCTTCCCTTCCCTAATCTCTTGTGCTGGCATCGAAGCCGAGACCCAGGCCAGCTCCTTCAGCCCCAGCGCCACCAGGGCCCCCTCGCCTCCCCCGAAAACTGAAAGGACATGAATGCCATTCCGCCAATCTACCCCAAAATGGAGCCTTTCACCTCTAGAGGGCGCTGGCTCCAATCTACCCTAGCGTAGGGGACTGGCTGGGTCGGGGCAGGGAATGGCACCAGCCCCATGGTGGTAGGAGACCCGGCCCATGGGCACAGCCTGCCTGCCCGCAGAATACTGCTGCCCTCGCTAGGGGGCCCAGATGAGGCAAAGAGAAACTGAGGCAGAATGGGAGTGATTCCCAGGGTGTGGAAAGGGATGGGAGAAAGGTAGCAGGGACAGCTGCGCCAGGGCCACATCCTGGCAGGAGGAGGAGAGGGAGGTTTATCTGAGCCAGGGCCAGGCTCCTCCTTTCCCCCCACTAGGGAAGCCCACCCTGCTTCTGAAGCACCCATCTGAAGCGGCGCTGCTGCCATCAATGGTAACCCACTGACCTGCCCAGGCCAGCTCCCTGCTCTAGAGCGACGGGCTCAGACTCGTAGCACACTCAGGCAGCACTGGGACGATTTGTTCACCCCCCTACCAGCTGGACACTTCTTCGCTTTACAGGAAATAGGAGACGCTGAAGAACAAGGGGAGATCCGACCCCCACCAGCGAGGTCTGGGCCCACCCCACACAGGAGGGCACGTGCCCCACAAACTCGGAGGAAGAGCCAGTGCAGGCATTCATGCCCTCACCTTCAGATAACACTGTGAGTCCCATGCCAACCAGCCTCGGGCACGTGGCTGGTTGGTACGACCGCCGGTCAGCCCCCAGCGGTCCCCGTCCCCCTCCGAGGCCGCCGCCCGCTGGGGAGGAAGATGCCAGGAGGCAGGCAGATAAAAGTAGTGTCGATTTAATGGTCTGGGCGTTTTGTTCAGCGCCGTCTCGGTGTGGCAGCCAAGCCCCACCCCTCTGATCCCTAGGATGTGCTACATTTCGCACTCCCTTGAGTCTGAGCAGGCCAGGCTGCGCCCTCTTCTGCAGATGAGCACGGGCACATCCCCCCTCTGTTCGCTCGACCCCAGAGCCCTCACGGCCTCGACATTAAAAGCTAAAAAAGTCTCACCCTGGCAGAATCGGGGGGCTGCCTGCTGCGGAGGCCACAACATATCACACACACACACACACACTCACGCATGCGGCCTGCTCCGAGCCCAGCACCCCCTCTCCTGGCTGGGGGAGACATGTGCCACCCCAGGGCACTGTGATCTCACCCCTCGAGGTGGGAGCCGGTGCCGCCGCCATCGTCCGGGAGGGGGAAGGGAGGCGGCGGGGAAATAAATAAAGCGTTCCGCGGCTCCGGAAGGACGGCCCAGCCGGGATCACGTGGCCTTGTGATCCGGGTGGCTTTTCAGCTTGTGGAATTTGACGCTGTCCATCTTTTCAAAGCGCTTGCCGCAGTGTTCGCAGGTGAAGTTGTACTGGACGTCCGAGGTGTGCTTCTTCATGTGCCAGTTGAGAGACGCCCTCTGGCGGCACTGGTACCCGCAGATCTCGCACCTGGGGGGGGGGGGGGCAGACACAGTCACGCAGGCTGCACCCCTCGGGCCCGTCCCAGGGCCTGATCGCGGCACACCCCTGGCAAGCTGAGGGCCCCCTGTGCAGCAGTACGCTCTCTACCTCTGCCGGGCTACACACCCCCACCCCACCGCCCATACTTTCAGCTGGATGTGGCATTTTTCCACTTCCTGGTCAGTGTTACTAAGTGCTGTTAACGGCCCCCGTGCCACACCCCAGAGGCGCCTGCATCTCAGCCCCAGGCGAGGGATCCCTGTGTAAACAGCCCCTGTACCCCACCTTGGCTGCGGTTGCATTTTAGCACCGGGTGAAAGATCCCTGTACAAACAGCTGCCACACCCCACCCCAGAGGCAGCTGCATTTCAGCAGCAAGAGGGGTAATCTCCCCACCACCTTTGAAAAGCTCATTGGGGCAAAGCAAGGTCATCTCAAGCAGTGTCACTAATAAAAGGCCCAGGCACCCCAGGGGCAGATCCACACTCCCCACCTCACTCGCCCTGGAGCTAACTCCTGCTGATGTGCTCTGCCCCAGAGATGGTGGCACACGGAGATGCTCCACTTGAGGGGCTCAAATGAGCCTGGGTCTGGTTCCTAAATGGGTCACCCCTGCGCCCCTCAACTCCCGCACATACTGGAGGGGCGTCTCTCCCGTGTGTGTCCGGCGATGCACCTCCAGGTGATTTTTCCGCTTGAAAGATTTCCCACAGGTTTCACAGGTAAATTCACGAACGCCTGCAGGGGACAAAAAACGGGGCACAGCCGAGATTCACTGCCAAGGGACCTCAGTAGGAGAATCCAGGATCCCCCTCGGCCCACACCCAGCCTGACGCATGCAGCAAGCAGGCCCTCAACTTGCCCGAAGGGGTGATGCCTGCCCAGCTGGGGCATCGCACTGGGTCTCTGTCTCCCACATCCGATGTCCGAGACGGCCCATGGGGCCAGCTAAAAAAGTGACGTCCCTTAGCTCAGGCCGGAGAGAGTCCTGCTTTTAAACCAAGAGGCCCTAGATCAATCCCAGCAGACAACCCAGCCGGGGGGGCTTCTGTTTGTTCTGGATTTTTGACTCTCTCCCCACCCCCCATAATGGAAGTGTTGAAAATGAGCCGAGTGAGACAGCTGATCCTGCGGGGAACCTGACCCAGTTCCCTTCCCGGGTGCTCTGGTGCCATGCAGGGAGCAGGACAGGATGGGGATGGGGATGGGGATGGGGGGAAGCGAAGGCTAAGCAGAGGCAGCTGAGCTCCCCAGAACCAGGGGACGAAGGCGGAGCGGCGTCTGGACGGCCCCGGCCACACGTGCTGGGGGCGTCGGCATCTCCCCAGAGCAGCGCAGTGCAGGGCAAGGGCCAGCAGGCCACGGGGAGCAGGGGGCGCCGGGGAAGAGAGCCCAGGGGGTGCACCTGAGTGAATGATCATGTGTCTGCGGAGGTGGTTGGACAGGTAGAACTTCTTGCCGCAGCCCGGGTGGGGACACACTTTTGTCTTCCCTTTCCGGTGGACGAGGTTGACGTGATTCTGGAGACACAAGGAGAAGGGGGGACAGAGGGCTAGACCACACCCCCACCACACACAGTCACACCAGAGGCTGCTACAACCCCCCCAGGAACGGGCAGGAATTCCCACATCAGAGCTCGTCCCTCTCTTCCCCTCACAATGCGGTGCCTCGGTCACCACAGCTGGGGCTACCCCACTCTCTTGACTCAACCTCAACAAACTCCCTCACCCCACAATCTACGCCCAGAGATTCCCTCTCCCCAACAAGATGACACCCCATTGATACAGTGCTGGAACCAACCTGTCCCCAAAGCCAGCGCGGGGGTAGCGAGGTGGGGCACTGAGGCCGTGACGTTAAATGATTTGCCAATTGTCCAAGCGGACGTCCAAGACTCTATCAAACCCTTGGCTAGACACTGAGCCAGGACTAATCTGGCCCTCATTCCCTGGGCTATTATTCCTACTGTGCAAATGGGGAAACTGAGGCAAAGAATGGCTAAATGACTTGCCCCAGGTCCCCCAGACAGTCTGTGGCAAAGCAGGGGATGAAATCTGGCGCTCTCTTGTCACTGAGACACGCTCCGTTGCTGTCCCCTCTCTCAAGTGCCAAGCAGGCTCAAGGTTTGGGTTTTGTGAGAAAACGCAACAGAAATATCCCCAGGGTGCTGTCAAGTTCCCAACGCAGCCTGCAAGCGCCACCCTCCCGCCAGTGCTGGAAACCCGCCACGCCAGGCAGGCCCTAGCGACCCATCAACCAGGACGTGAAACTCACCAGCACCAAAGGGAAAGCAACCGCCCAGCGTCATTGCTCCAGCTCCCGCTGCAGAGAATAACCAGCCGGCCTGAGCATTTCCTAGTCTCCGGGGGGCGGGGGCCAGAGCGGGGCTCTCAGGCAGGCCCCTTGGAGCACCCTTCACACCCTCCCCCAGAGACAGGGCAGTGGGAAACTGACGCGCACAAATCATACCTGAAAGCTACTAAGTGCTACGTAGACCTGGCTGCATCCTTCATAAGGGCAGTGGAACATTTCCAGCATGCCGTCGGCATCCATCACGCGGCCACGCCTGCTTCGCCGCCTCCTGCACGGGGAAAGGAGGGGTCAGCCACAGGCAGGGGAAGGCAACGTGCTGCCCGCCTGGCTGGGGAGGAGGCAGCGGAAGGCCCTCAGGGCAGAGGCCTGGGGAGGGAGGAGGCGCAGACAGCCCTGGATTGAGGCTGAGCTGCCCCTGTGTTTGAGCACCCAATGCAGCGCACGGAAAAGGGAAGGAAATACTAGGCGGCTCGCTGACGCAGCTGGCCGGATCTCTGGCTGAGTGGGGAAACCGAGGCACAGGAAGGGTCAGAGACTTGTAAAGACAGCTAACCGCTCCGTGGCGACACTCACTTCTCCGGTTCCTTCGGAATCTCGTAGATGATGGCCGACATGTCACTGCCGTCCATCTCCTCGGGCTCCGGCTCCGTGTTCTCTTGGGCCGGCTCCAGCTCCTCCGGCATCTCCATTTCCGAGGGGGGCTGCAGCTCCTCCTTTTTGAGCCCATAAGGATCATCTTTTTCTGCCACCACAAAACATGTGTCAGCAGGCCGCACTGCGTGGCGAGAATCTGGCAAAGCTTTTCAAACATGAAGCCATTAACCCCCATCCCAGAGGCAGGCAAGAGCCACCAGCCACTGAAATGCAGCTAGTTCTGCTGCAGAGCACAGCAGCTGTTTAACACCACACACGGGGTGAGGGCAAGAAGGGGACAGTCCTGTAGCCAGCTGAACCTACGGATGGCGGAGGTGAAATGGAGTTACATCAGGGTTAACACTCCATGGGGAATCAAGGGACCTGGGATTTTTAATGGGGCACATGAGCGGGCACCACACTGGGACCTCAGATCCAGGGGTCAGGACCACTCCCCCAGCACCACACCGGGACATCAGATCCAGGGGTCAGGACCGCCCCCGGCACCACGCTGGGACCTCAGATCCAGGGGTCAGGACATCCCCCCACCCCCGCAGCACCATGCTGGGACAGCAGATCCAGGGGTCAGGATCCCCCCCTCCAGCACCACACTGGGACACCAGATCCAGGGGTCAGGACCCCCCCCCTCCCCTCGGCACCACGCTGGGACAGCAGATCCAGGGGTCAGCGCCCCCTACAGACCCCCTCCCTGGCACTACGCTGGGACAGCAGATCCAGGGGTCAGGACTCCCCACGGCACCACGCTGGGACAGCAGATCCAGGGGTCAGCGCCCCCTACAGACCCCCTCTCTGGCACTACGCTGGGACATCAGATCCAAGGGTCCGGACCCCCCCCCCCCGGGCACCACGCTGGGACATCAGATCCAGGGGTCAGGATCCCCCACGGCACCACGCTGGGACATCAGATCCAGGGGTCAGGACCCCCCCCCCCCCAGCACCACGCTGGGACACCAGATCCAGGGGGTCAGAGCCCCCTATGAACCCCCCTCCCTGGCACTACACCAGGACATCAGATCCACGAGTCAGCCCCCCCATGGACCTCCCCCCTGGCACTATGTCAGGACATCAGATCCAGGGGGTCAGCGGCCCCTATGGACCCCCCCCCGCCCCCGGAACCACACCAGGACATTAGATCCAGGGGTCAGAACCCCCACCCCCTCCCTGGCACCACGCCAGGACATCAGATCCAGGGGTCAGCACCCCCTACGGAGCCCCTCATCCTGCAGCTCAGCACCGTGATGGGGCACCGGGGTCACTAAGCAGGGAGAGCGCCCCCTACGGAGCCACCCACAAGCACTACGCTTGGGTACTGGAGTCAGCACTAACCCAGGAGTGCGCATTCCTTACCGAGCGCCCCAGCTCACTCCCAGCAGCACAGCGCCCCCTACTGCCAGGCTGTGACCCTGCGAGAAGGCCCCCACGGAACGCACAGCATTTTTCATGGCCTTCGGAGGCCTCCCCTCCCAGTACCGACCAAGCTCCCCATGCTGAGCTGGGGGCAGAGGGGCTAGCCCCCCACCCCCGAGGGCTGGCCACAGCTACCTTTTTTGGTTTCAATGCACTCCTCGCTCTCCACTGGCTCCCCGCCGCTGGGCTGCACGTTCTCCGGCTCCGTCTGGGTGTAGGCGGCAACGCCCTCGATCATGGAGCAGGGCATCTCCTCGCCCCCGCCGCTGGTGACGTTGAGCTGGATGCCCTCCGCCGTCAGGGCGTCGTAGCCGGGCCCGGCAATGATGATCACCTGGGAGCCCTGCATCATGCCCTGCACGGGGCAGCTGGCCACCACCTCCCCGAGCGTCTCCTGCGTCACGTTCTCAAAGACAGTCCCGTGGCTCGCGCCTACCTGGACGGGCATGGGGACGCACACCACGGTCTCCATGCTCTCCGAGCCGTTAAGAGGCGGGTTGTGGCACATGGCGGCACCCTGCTCGGCCGTCAGGTTCTCGATGTGGTGCTCGAACGGGATGTGGATGCCATCCTGCGTGATGAGGCCACTGCTGCTCCCGCCTTCCGCGGCCGATGGGGGCGGATGCTGCTGGGCCTTGGCCTGACGGCTCTCGGGCTGCTCCTCCGAGCCCGAGCTGGAGCTCTCCTCGGAGGAGTCCGAGCTTCCGGCCCCCACGCCGTTGCCAGCTGCTGTGGGGAGAGCGATCGGCGGGCATGGGTTAGAGCCACGGCAGGACTCTCCCCTGGGCTTTGAGGGATACTAACTGAACATCTCCCTTACAGGCCTAGGGATCATTCCCCTTATGTTGAAATGCAGCCACCTCTGGGGTGGGATGCACTGCAACGCCACACAACAGGCTACCCTAAGCGCTACCCTGCCCACGGGCTGCCTTAGGAGACTAGGATCCCGCCCGCTCACCATCGTCACTCTCGTTCTCAGAGTCGCTGAGCGGCTTCAGCGGGGAGTGCAGGTCCTGGAAGTAGCGGTGCCCGGCCTCACACTGCCACACGGCCGTGGTGTAGAGCCCGAAGGTGGGGTCCAGCTCCGACAGGTGGGGCTCGTAGGGGCAGCGGTTCTTGTGGTCCTCGTACCAGATCACCATGTTCTTCAGGCAGTTGACGTTCCGCCTCCTTCCTTAGGGGGAGGAGAGAGGCACGTGAGCCGACTACAGGGAATCGGAGGGACATGCCCATTGCTAGCAAAAGATGGAGAGCACCCCCCTGGGTTAAACCATTAGCCAGAAGACTACTCTGTCAAGTGATCAACCGTTTGTCAGCACTGGGACCGTCTGTGTCTGTCATAACTACTGTACTACCCCCACTAACGACCCTGGCAGGCTAAGTTCCAGGGATCCCTGGCTGGTACAGCCCAGGTTGTAGTGGGGGAGTTCCGGCCATCCACCACCCCTCAGCCCTGCCTTTGGGTGCTGACCTGACCCAAGGAGGGTGAACTCTGCAACTGGGAGGAGAGGAATCTGCGTCAAGACTGACTCGCACTCGCTGTCTGTTCCACAGACACGCCAGCCAGCTGGGACAGGTGGCCTGCGGGACTCAGGCACACTGCAGATGGCTTGATGCTCTGATGGAGCCAGGTGGCTGCAAGGCGGCCTTCAGGTGAAGCCTGTTTAGTATGTAGACCAGGCTCTGGGCAGACGCCACCAAATCATACCAAGGTTATGGGCCTCGTGGGTAGGGGGAAAGCAGTAGACATGACAGATCTTGATTTTGCAGAGGCTTTTGACACAGACCCAAATGACAACTGCATACGCACTCTAGGGAAACGTGGTCTAGATGAAATCACTATAAGGTGGGTGTACAACTGGTTCAGAGACCCCCCTCAGTGATTAGTGATCAATGGTTGGCTGTCAAACTGAGAGGGCATGCCTGGGGGGTGCCCGCAAAGGTCAGTCCTGGGTCTGATTCTATTCAATATTTTCATTAATGATTTGGATAATGGAGGGGGGAGTTTGCTTAGAACATCTGCAACTGACACCAAGCTGGGAGGGGCTGCGAGCGCTTTGGAACACAGGATTCAAATTCGTAACATCCGGGACAAATTGGAGAATTGGCCTGAAATCAAGAAGATGAAATTCATTATAGGCAAGTGGAACGTAGTACATTTAGGAAGGAAATACGAAAAGCACAACTACAAACTGGGGACCAACCGGCTTGACAGCAGTACCACGGAGAAGGCGCTGGTGTTAGAGTGGATCTCAAATCGAACACAAGCCAACAATGTGATGCGGCTGTAAAAGTAGCTTATGTCATTGTATTAGCAGGAGTGTCACATGTAAGACACAGGAGGTCACCGTGCCACTCTGCACAGCACTGGGGAGGCCTCAGCTGGAGTCTTGCGTCTAATTCTGGGTGCTGAACTTTAAGAAGGAGGTGGACAAACTGGAGACTCCAGAGAGCCACAAAAACAATCAAAGATTTAAAAGACCTGGCCTATGGGGAAAGGTTAAAAACGGGGGCACGGTTAGTCCTGAGAAAAGTCAACCGAAGGGACCTGAGAAGTCTTCAGATAGGTTAAGGGCTGTTGCTGTTGATAGGAATCAATTGTTCTCCATGGCCGCTGAAGGCAGGACAAGAAGCAATGGGTTTCCTCTGCAGTCAGGGAGATTCAGGTTCGATATTAGGAAAAACTTTCTAACTAACTCTAAGGGGAGTTAGGCTCTGGACCAGGTGTCCAAGGGAGGCTGCGGGATCCCCGACACTGGAGGTTTTAGGTTGGACAAACCCCGGCCAGGGAAGGCTGAAGTTTATTTGCTCCTGCCTCAGTATGGGGCACTGGACCTGATGAGCTTTCGAGGTCCCTTCCAGTCCCCCATTTCTGTGATTCTATGGCACTGCCAAGACGGTGGCTGCTGGCTCAGCACATGACACCTGAAGTAGGACCTGTCCCTGCTGGGGCACCCAGCTCCCCAGAGAAAGGACAATTCTTTCCCCACCTGGTCTCTGTGTTTGAGCTCGGAACAATGGAGCAGCGAAGTGCCATGACAGCACCTCTGCTACTGTCACAATCCTCCTGTCATTCCTATAGAGCCTCTTGGACCATTTTTAACGTTCCCAGGAGAGGGGCATCTACTGCCAGAGGAATCCGAATTGTAACGCTGCCTCCCTCCAGGGCATGGAGAGCTCACACCAGAGCTGCACCCTAACCGGTGCAAAAGCAAAGGTCTCCTCAGACGTTAAGATGCCGGGAAGACACTGTTGCAGCAATGAACGCTGAGCAGGTTGGCTCCCTGCTTTGCCAACACCTGTAATACCCTCCTCTTGCACACAGGCAGAGGGAGGTCTGTCTGAGGAGTCCTACGTCTCCATCCTGCTTTGCCAGCTCTGGCCCCGTGTGTCACCGGCCCACCATTTGCACTGGCTGTGCTGTGAACTTTGGTAGCCCACAACCTACATTTCTATAGCCTTTTCCCCTCAATGGGAATGCAGCCACCTCTGGGGAGAACAGTCATTTTCCCACCCCCACTAAGGCAGTGGAGTAAACCCCCTTAGAAATGTCAGGGGACACTGAACGTCTGTCTAAGGTAGACGAACAGCCCCGTAACAGTGGTATCCAAGCACCTCGCAGTCATTAATGGGTTTAGTTTTGCTAGCCACCTGGCTCAGGGCAGGTCTATACAGATGGCAAACCGAGGCGCACAGAAGTACAGTGACTTCCCAAGGTCACCCGGAGAGCTGGCAGCAGAGCTGGGAATTGAACCAGGGCTTGCAGGCCCAAGGCTCATGCTCTAACCCGTGGCCCACCCTCATCCCCAGGAGCAGGATTCAGAGCTGAAGCTCAGACCCACAGAAAGCTGCACAGCTCTCGATCCCCCTCCCTCAGAGGCAGGCCAAGCAGGGCTTTAGTGACTTCCAGGACGCCACCGAGCCTGCTCAGCCAGTCTTCCAGCTGGAACGGCTTTAGATCTATGGTCAGTGGCCAGTCTTCCCACGCCAGATCAGTCCAGAACTGTCCCGGGGCAGTCCCAGCTCTCTGGGCCTGGACTGCACTTTCGGGCTGTATATGTGAAAACTCCACTGCACTCTATGGACGCCTTCCATGGGCACATAGCATCGTCGCTCCCTCACTCAATGTCACGCCAGTTATTTCTGCACTTGGTGCTTCCCCCAGGAAAGACAGGAGTAAAACACCAGCCTTTACCATCAGGGGCCAGACCTACAGAAATCAGCCTGCGTCCAACACTGCTGCAGCAAACCACTTGGTACATTTGTAGAGAGGAGATCTTATGGTCATGGAGCTACGAGAAAGGCCACTGGGGTGAGCAATTCTTACGCATCAGGGCAGATGGGGTCATGCAGATTATTGTTTATTAGGTATGTTACGGTAGCATCTAGGAGCCCTAGTCACGGCACCCATTTGTGCTAGGCACAGAACGTTATTGTTTAGGAGTATTACGGCAGCCCCGATGAGCCCTAATCACAGACCAGGACCCCGTTATGGTGGGTGTTATATGTAATTTATTAGGTATATTACAGCAGCCGCAAAGAGCCCCCATCATGGCCCAGGACTGCATTTTGCTAGGTGCGGTACATTATGTATTAGGTGTATTATGGTAGAGCCCAGCAGCCCCAGTCACAGCCCCCACCACATTGTGCTGACCCCTGCACATTTATGTATTACGGTAGCAGTAGGGTTCCCCCGTCACGGAGTAGGACCCAGCTGTGTAAAGTCCTGTATGTTATTAGGTGGATTACGGCAGTGATAGGGCTCCCCAATCTTGGAGAAGGACCCCTTTGTGCTAGGTGCTGTACAAAGACAAAGGCCACCTGGCGGGGAACTGGACAGATGCGATTTTAGGATGCATCAGGCGAGGTATTTCCAGCAAGGATAAGGAGGTGTTAGTACCGTTATACAAGGCGCTGGTGAGACCCCATCTGGAATATTGTGTGCAGTTCTGGTGTCCCATGTTCAAGAAGGATGAATTCAAACTGGAACAGGTCCAGAGACGGGCTACTAGGATGATCCGAGGAATGGAAAACCTGCCTTATGAAAGGAGACTCAAAGAGCTTGGATGTTTAGCCTGGCCAAAAGAAGGCTGCGGGGGGATATGCTTGCTGTATATAAATATATCAGGGGGGTTAATGTTAGGGAGGGAGGGAGAGGAATTATTTAAGTTTAGTACTAATGTAGGCACGAGGATGAATGGGTACGAACTGGATATAAGGAAGTTTAGACTTGAAATTAGACGAAGGTTTCTAACCATTAGGGGAGTGAAGTTCTGGAACAGCCTTCCGAGGGAAGTAGTGGGGGCAAAAGACTTTTCTGGCTTTAAGACTAAGCTTGATAAGTATATGGAGGGGATGTTATGATAGGATAGTTTAATTTGGGCAATTGATCTTGGATTATCACCAAATAAGTCTGCTCAATGGTCTGCGGGGAGATGTTGGATGGGATGGGAACTGAGTTACTGCAGAGAATTCCTTCTTGGGTGCTGGCTGGTGAGTCTTGCTCACATGCTCAGGGTTTAGCTGATCGCCATATTTGGGGTCGGGAAGGAATTTTCCTCCAGGGCGGATTGGCAGGGGCCCTGGAGGTTTTTCGCCTTCCCCTGCAGCGTGGGGCATGGGTCGCTTGCTGGTGGATTCTCTGCAGCTTGAGGTCTTCAAACCAATTTTGGGGATTTCAATAACTCGGTCCTGGGTTAGGGGTTGTTATAAAAGTGGATGGGTAGGGTTCTGGGGCCTGCCTTGTGCAGGAGGTCAGACTAGATGATCATATTGGTCCCTTCTGACCTATGAGTCTATGAGATGGCTGTGCTAGCAAAAAGAATTGTAATGGGTTTCTGGGTGCAGACACGGATCTTGGACGCGTTCTTTGTGCACCCACATTCAGCCATTGTCACAAGCTGGATCCCCCAGGACAATTCACTTACTTTTCTTTCGTTTTGGCTTTTTAGGGATTTGCTCCCATGGTTTCCTGCAACAGAAAAAGAGAGCACTGATTTAGCATCAGGGTCTATGCTGCCATATCTGGACACCTCAACCATTTAGCGTAGGAGGCAGGGCTGTGCTATTATCTCCCCCCCATCCCATCTTGCTTTTACAGATGGGGAAACCAAGGCACGGATTCAGTGACTTGCCCCAAGTCATGGTACCTGCACCTTATGTGGCGCAGATTCACGAGAGGAAATCCGAGAAGCAGGGTTTACTGCCAAGGTTTATAACAGGAGTAGGGCTTCTCAGTTATTGGCTTTTAAGACCACATAAAGAGCTCTGTTCTATTAGAACACACAGGGAGCGGCATCTGTCCCTTACATCCTCAAACCCCGTGGTCCCCAACCTTTTTGTGGCCAGTTGCACATTCATGTTTTCAGAAGAGTGTGGCGGGCACTAACAATTTTTCAAGGCTTATTTTGTATTTGTACATTAAATACAAAAACATCATATTTAACATACATATGAATCCACAGAGAAGAGAGAAGCTGGAGAGAAGCCGTGAGGACAGAGAACACCGGTTCCCGCAGCCCCAGAGTACTCTGTCCCCAGCAGGGGTGGGGCCCCAGATTCTCTCCCCTGCTGAGCACTAGGCGGGTCCCGAGAACACCAGCATCTGCAGCCCCGGAGTTCTCTGTCCCTGGCAGGTGCGGGGCTGCGACTTCTCTCCGGCTTAAGCTATGGCCCTGCACCTGCCAGGGACCAAGAACACTGGCGCCCACAGCCTGCAGCCCCGGAGTTCTCTGTCCCTGGCAGGGCGAGGCTGGAGAGAAGCCACGGCCCCGCCCCTGCCAGGGACGGAGAACACCGGGGCCTGCAGCCTATGGGCCCTGGAGTTCTCTGTCCCTGGCAGGCACGGGGCCGCAGCTTCTCTCCCCTGCTGGGCACTAGGCGGGCACACATAAATGCCCCGGCAGGTGCCATGGCGCCCACGGGCACCATGTTACAGACCACTGATCAAACCTATATCGTTACTCCTCTGTCTGAAAACCAGCCCCCACATTCATGCCCTTTTGCAAAAGAAATAATGAAAAGCGCTTAGATCCGTGACCGGTGAGCGATCTAAACCCTCTGCTCCCAAATTCTCTCAGCAGAGCACAGCCATGGATTGCTGATCTAAATGTGACAGGCCACGAAATCCAGCTGACTAGATGCTACCCAAAAGGGACAATGCTCTTAATACAGTAAGGCCATGAAGAACACTTTAGCCCATTTTCTTCCAGCGTATAATTAACCTGGGAAATTCACTGTGCAGGTTATTACCTAAATAATTTAAGGCTAGAGTCTCTCATCTGATTTCCTGTATCTCACAAGCCACGACAGATACCCCTAAGCTGAGCCCCATGACTTTAGTTAGACTAAAGCATTTTAGTCCTCAGGAGACTAAACTGTGCCACAGGCAGAACAGGAGAGATCGAGGTGCCACGGATGCCCCTGTGATGGCACGGAATTGTTCAGGTGAGACACGCCCAGATGATACCAACAGGTGAGCCACACCCCATGCTGCAGAGGAAGGTGAAAAATCTCCAGAGTCCGTTATACTCGCTGAGGCCCTGAACCTGCAGCGAAATGAATGCAAGTAGATCTCTGCACCGTCACAGACCCACAAGAACTCAGATGCAGCACCACGAGAACACAGCTAATCTGCCCACGTCTCTCCCGTCACAGGATCAGCACCCTAGGATACAATATCAGAAGGGAAATACCACTAGTTCTCATGTAGGAGCTGGGATCGGAGAGTAATTTCCCTGCACGGTACAGTACTGCCTGATGAGAGCCGTTCCCCTGAAGCATTCATCACATGGCTGGCAGGGCACACTGAGTTAGAAGGACCAGTGCTGTGATCTGGGACCCAGACCGTGACTCTTGTGTGATTTAACAATCACCAGGGGAGCGGCAGAGAGTGTAAACAGTTCTGCTTTAAGATGAGAACTCTCTTTGCTGATCCACAGCAGCTCACCACTGGAATTCAGGCACGACAAAAGCAGAAGGGGGGAGAAAGTTTGCCGATAAGGCTGAACAGGCAAAATCTCCTAGCACTGAGCAGTTTATCCCAGAGAAAGAGAGCACTGCCTCGCAGGGCCAGTACGCAGAGCAAAATGAGCTGTACCCAAACTATAGTTTTGCTGGTATAACCATGTCTACACTATGGCTCTGGCTGCTATAAAAATTTTGGCAAAAATCACCCCCCAAAGTGACAACTGTACAGGCAAGATGCTTCACATATAACACCTTTCTAGAGCCCCTTCAATCCAAGGGTCACAAAGTCCTTCACCAAATCTCAGCTGCCCAACTCCTCCCCCCACCTGTGTGTGATATTATCCCCTACACACAGAGGGGGAAAACTGAGGCACAGAGGTGTGAGGTGACTTGACCATGTTGTTTGCATACCATGGTGATGAGGATGGTGTAAAAATGTCACTAAAGAAGGTCATGGGCGGAGAGTCTCTAAGAAATCTGTGGGCAAAACCCAGGGGCTTTGACACCATATCACTTGCTCTAACCACTAGTCAATATGGTCACATATTTCGCTGTCAAATGAGAAGGTGGAGGCCTGGATCTCCTCCCATCCTCAGTCTACTGGCTACACCTCAACTGGAGATGGGAACAGATGGGGGGGTGGGGGGGGACAATGTGTCTATCCATGCAGGGGCAAGATATCCCCTCCCATGTAGAGAGGCTGGAGTAAGACACCCCATCGAGCTGCTCACGACTCCTCTCAAAGCAGGTTGTAGGAGTAGTCTCTCCCCTAGAGATGCTATGGGGGCAATGGGGTTAACACCCCATGTGAGGGATCCTGGTCTCCCCCAGGCTTCCTCTCTCCAGCCCCTGCTCCGGAAGGAAGGAGATATATGGGGATGGGGGTAGGGAAAAAGGGCTCCAGAGCCCACAACTCCCCCATCTATCCCCTTACTTGTTGTCTCTGCCCCAACAGGATATGACAATGGAGTCAGGGAATGAGTGGGACCAGCCAAGTGAAGTGGTCCTGGCTGTCAGTCATGGAAGGAAACGGTTTATGGGATTGGAGGGTAAGGGATGGGGTGGGTCCCAGCTCAGTCAGGGACCTGATCTCCCACCTCCCCCAGCTCTCACCTGTGGCACCCCACTTGCTGGCCGTGCTCCAGCAGGTGGGGAGGTGTGGGCATACAGGGATGGGGATCAGAGAAGAGGAATCAATGAAGGGCCTGGCCAGGCACACTTATTTTTTTTTGGGGGGGGGGAGGAATCTGGCTCAGTAGGGGCCAGCTCTCACCTATAGCACCTTATGCACTACCCTCGCTCCAGACAGAACGGTGTGTACAAGGAGAGGTGGTCCAGGCCAGAGGGTTGGGGGGTCCGGCTCTCAGCCATGGCACCCCGTGTGCTGCCCCTGCTCCCGCAGGTAGGGGGCGTACGGGGAAGGGGGGGGTCCAGGCCGGACAAGGGGGGTTGGGAGGCCCAGCTCTCACCTGCGGCGCCCTGCACGCTGCCCCTGCTCCAGCAGACAAGGGATGCACGGGGAAGAGGGGCCCGGCTCTCACCCGCGGCGCCCCGCGCGCTGCCCCTACTCCAGCCCCAGCAGACAGGGGGTGCACGGTGGAAGTGGAGGCCCGGGGGGGGATTGGGCACCCCGCTCCAGCCCCAGCAGACAGGGGGTGCACGGGGCAGGGGACCCGGGGGGGAAGGGGGGGCCCGGCTCTCACCCGCGGCGCCCCGCGCGCTGCCCCCGCTCCAGCCCCAGCAGACAGGGGGTGCACGGAGCAGGGGACCCGGGGGGGAAGGGGGGGGCCGGCTCTCACCCGCGGCGCCCCGCGCGCTGCCCCCGCTCCAGCCCCAGCAGACAGCGGGTGCACGGGGCAGGGGACCCGGGGGGAAGGGGGGGGCCGGCTCTCACCCGCGGCGCCCCGCGCGCTGCCCCCGCTCCAGCCCCAGCAGACAGGGGGTGCACGGGGCAGGGGACCCGGAGGGGACCCGGGGGGGAAGGGGGGGCCCGGCTCTCACCCGCGGCGCCCCGCGCGCTACCCCCGCTCCAGCCCCAGCAGACAGCGGGTGCACGGGGCAGGGGACCCGGGGGGGAAGGGGGGGCCCGGCTCTCACTCGCGGCGCCCCGCGCGCTGCCCCCGCTCCAGCCCCAGCAGACAGGGGGTGCACGGGGCAGGGGACCCGGGGGGGAAGGGGGGGGCCGGCTCTCACCCGCGGCGCCCCGCGCGCTACCCCCGCTCCAGCCCCAGCAGACAGCGGGTGCACGGGGCAGGGGACCCGGGGGGGACCCGGGGGGGAAGGGGGGGCCCGGCTCTCACCCGCGGCGCCCCGCGCGCTGCCCCCGCTCCAGCCCCAGCAGAGAGGGGGTGCAGGGGACCCGGAGGGGACCCGGGCGGAAGGGGGGGGCCCGGCTCTCACCCGCGGCGCCCCGCGCGCTGCCCCCGCTCCAGCCCCAGCAGACAGCGGGTGCAGGGGACCCGGAGGGGACCCGAGGGGGAAGGGGGGGCCCGGCTCTCACCCGCGGCGCCCCGCGCGCTGCCCCCGCTCCAGCCCCAGCAGACAGGGGGTGCACGGGGCAGGACCCGGGGGGGAAGGGGGGGCCCGGCTCTCACCCGCGGCGCCCCGCGCGCTGCCCCCGCTCCAGCCCCAGCAGATAGGCCGCCAGCTTCGCGTCGCTCCAGCCGCTGCGCCGCCGCAGATCCACCCAGGGCCCGTGCGCCTCGCCCAGGTACACCCGCCGCACGTCGTACTTCTTGCGGGACTCGAGGCGGCGCCGGGCCCGGTCGGACTCGGTCAGGCGGGGCCGCCCCCGGGCCTTGCGGCCGCCGGCCTCCGCCTCCCCCGCGCCGGGCCCCGCCTCCTCCTCCTCGGCCTCCGCCTCCTCCTCCTCCGCGGCCGCGGCCGGGCCCGGGCCCCGCTGCGCCTCGCTCATGCCCAGCCCGCCCGCCGCGCCGAGCGGCCCGTTCTCGGGGACCCGCAGGAGCCCGGCGCAGGGGCAGTGACGTCAACAGTCCGCGACCCGCTTCCTGTTTCCGCCCGCTGGTCCGCCAGAAAAGTCGCATCAGTCGGCAACGCGCGTGCCCAGCTGATTGAGCTCTAGGCATGCGCACCCAGCGCCCGTTGGGTCCACGCCGCGCCTGCGCGGAGACATGGGTTCAGGGCTCAGGCGCCCCACTCGAGCTACGCTCCGCCTTCAACATGTCCACACTGATGCGAGCGCCTCTGCTCTTTTTGCGCATGCGCTGGAGAGCCCCACCGCCGCCACCAGGAGATCCCGTGCGCATGCGCCCGAGTACAGGGAGCCTATCTGTACCCCGCCCCCCAGCAGCCTTTTCAGGGGGCCTCAGCGTTGAGGCGCCCCGGGCTCTGCCTGACTCCGGGGGGGAAGCCCCGGCCCAGACAGCCCCCCCAGCCCCCCCGGGGGGCATCCTCGCCCGTTCCCCCGCCCCCTCACCAGGGCCCAGCCCCTCCCCCTCCACCCATCCCCCCAGGACTGACCCCCCCCCACCAGGGCCCAGCTACCGCCCAGCCCCTCCCCCTCCACCCATCCCCTCCTGGGCCCCAGCCCCCCAGGACTGACCCCACCACCAGGGCCCAGCTAGCGCTCAGCCCCTCCACACTCCCCCTCGTGGGCCCAGCCCCACAGGACTGACCCCACCACCAGGGCCCAGCTAGTCCCTAGCCCCTCCACCCATCACACTCCCCTCCTGGGGCCCAGCCCCACAGGACAAAGCCCCCCCCCCAGGGCTCAGCTAGCACCCAGCCCCCTCCACCCATCACATTTCCCCCTCATGGAGCCCAGCCCCCCAGGACTAACCCCCCCACCAGGGCCCAGCTACCGCCCAGCCCCTCCCCCTCTACCCATCCCCTCCTGGGGCCCAGCCCCCCAGGACTGACCCCCCCACCAGGGCCCAGCTACCGCCCAGCCCCTCCCCCTCTACCCATCCCCTCCTGGGGCCCAGCCCCCCAGGACTGACCCCCCCACCAGGGCCCAGCTACTGCCCAGCCCCTCCCCCTCTACCCATCCCCTCCTGGGGCCCAGCCCCCCAGGACTAACCCCCCCACCAGGGCTCAGCTAGCACCCAGCCCTCTCCACCCATCACATTTCCCCCTCGGGGTTGCCAGCCCCACAGGACTGACCCCACCACCACCAGGGCCCAGCTAGCGCTCAGCCCCTCCACACTCCCCCTCGTGGGGCCCAGCCCCACAGGACTGACCCCACCACCAGGGCCCAGCTAGTCCCTAGCCCCTCCACCAATCACACTCCCCTCCTGGGACCCAGTCCCCCAGGACTAACCCTCCCACCAGGGCTCAGCTAGCACCCAGCCCTCTCCACCCATCACATTTCCCCCTCGGGGTTGCCAGCCCCACAGGACTGACCCCACCACCACCGGGGCCCAGCTAGCGCTCAGCCCCTCCACACTCCCCCTCGTGGGGCCCAGCCCCACAGGACTGACCCCACCACCAGGGCCCAGCTAGTCCCTAGCCCCTCCACCCATCACACTCCCCTCCTGGGGCCCAGCCCCACAGGACTAACCCCCCCACCAGGGCTCAACTAGCACCCAGCCCCCTCCACCCATCACATTTCCCCCTCATGGAGCCCAGCCCCCCAGGACTGACCCCCACCACCAGGGCCCAGCCCATACACAACCATTCCACCCAAGCTCTGGGACAGACAGGTCAGCACACACCCCTGCCAGCCACCACCCTCCCTTGCATGCTTGGGCCCAGCCCCCCAGGACAGGTCCCCCCATGGCCCAACCAGCACATGGCTGCTCCATCCACCATGGTCCCACATGCTTAAGCCAGGACGGACACACACACACCCCCACCCACCCACCCCAGGCCTGGACAGTTTACCCACCATGCTCCCCCGCACCAGAGAACCCTCAGGAGACACCCCCTCCCCCCCAGGCCCAGCCCCTCTACCCATACAGTTCCCATGAGCAGCTGGCCTTGACTAGCTGGCTGGAGGCAGTTCAGCCCAGTCACGACCCCCGCAGCAAGTATCTGCTCTGTGATCAGCAGCAGCCCCCAGTCCTGGCTCTGAACACCCTGTCAGGCCAGCTCCTGGCTAGTTTTCAGAGCGGCTTCAGCAGAAGGCATGGGGAAGTGGGGCAGGCTCTCCTAGGCCCCCACGGCTTGGGCAGGCCCCCCCCTGCACAAAGCCATGTTGTAATGTTGACCTGCCCCCTTTTCATGGAGAAGGACCAGCAGGGCCAGAACAGGACTCATTCCCTGCCTCCTTCGGAAAGTGCTGAAGGCTTTTTAATAATGTCTCTGCTCCACGCCCGGCGCAGTGGTTTAAAAGGAGCTGGGATTACAACTCAGGAGGCTCTGGGCTCCCCCTGCCACAATCAGAGACCACCCAGAACAATGATCAGGTCCAAATGTGAGGCTACTACATCAAATCATCTGGCGGCTAAGCGCATTCACCCCTTACCCAGTACGGTCCTTAGTGCTAGAGCAAAGGAAGCATGGCCATGGGGAGGAGACAGACAGTCACAGCACCCCCATTACATGGGACTCTACTCAAAGTGGCTCAGACTGGTTGAAGGGACAGATCCGTTCCTATGCCACGGTGGCTGCTGAAGCAGATTCCCTCTGGCCCATCGGCTCGATTGCATACAGCTAAACAATCCCCAAGGAAGGCGATGAAATGAAGGCAGGTTTAAAGTTCTTGCTTCATGTGCCAACTTTGCGGGATCTCCTCCTCGCCGCTCTCCGAGTCTGAGGCCGCCTGGAGCTCTCGGGGCCCCGGCGTGAGGTGGAACACAACTGGTGTCTGACTCAAAATGGGATTGGTTTGCTGCAGGCCCAAAATCCACTTGGCCAAAGTGGCCTGGTCTCCTGCCCCAGCCATGCACATGGCAAAGATGGGGCCTTCCGCCACTGCAGGGGACAGGACAGAGAACAGAAGCAGCGTCAATATTAGCAAACCCCACAGCACAATGGAGCAGTGGACTCCAGTAATGCCAACGGGGTGACTGGAAATCAGGATTCTTGGGGTCCTAATCTCACCTCTGCCCCTCCCTCCGCAAGAAAACTGTCAATTCACCGAACAACAATAATCCTCCACCCTCAGGAGGGAGGCGGCTTGTCTGTCAAGGACTTCGATTCCCTGGTGCAAAGTCCACACATCCAGGAACTATTTTTTTCACCCGGCATTGAAATGTGGCCACCTCTGGGGCAGAACACAACAGCTACCACACAGCCGCTTAGAATAGAAGTCACTACTGTATCCTGCTGCAGAGGAGTTTTGATTTGACATGTGCAGGTAGGGAAGAAAAGTATCTGCTGATCTAAGTAACCTTAATACTTTCTTTCTTGGGGGATCAAATATAGAAATTAGAGGGGGAGGAAAAAGATCATTCTTATTAATCTGTGATTGCTCAGAAGCTGGATATGAGTCACCAGGTGACCTTGTTGCCAAGAAGGCTAACAGCATTTAGGGCTGTATAAGTAGAGGCACTGCCAGCAGATTGAGGGATGTGATCATTCCTCTCTATTCGACATTAGTGAGGCATCATCTGGAGTCTTGTGCCCAGTTTTGGGCCCTCCCACTACAAGAAGGATGTGGAAAAATTGGAAAGAGTCCAGCAGAAGGCAACAAAAATGGATGAGGGGGCTGGAGCACATGACTTATGAGGAGAGGCTGCAGGAACTGGTATTGGTTAGTCCGCCGAAGAGAAGAATGTGGGGGGATTTGATAGCTGCTTTCAGCTACCTGAAAGCGGGTTCCAAAGAGGATGGATCTAGACTGTTCTCAGTGGTGGCAGATGACAGAACAAGGAGTAATGGTCTCAAGTTGCAGTGGGGGAGATTTAGGTTGGATAGTAGGAAACACTATCTCACAAGGAGGGTGGTGAAGCACTGGAATGGGTTCCCTAGGGAGGAGTGGAATCTCTTCCTTAGAGGTTTTTAAGGTCAGGCTTGACAAAGCCCTGGCTGGGATGATTTAGTTGGGGTTGGTCCTGCGTTGAGCAGGGGGTGGGACTAGATATCTCCTGAGCTCCCTTCCAACCCTGCTATTCTAACCAGTGCCAGGGCTGGTTTATGCAGACCTCTCTCAGAAGCTCTGGATTAGGATGGGGACTATTAACTGGGGCAGTAACCTTCATCCACTGCTGAGCAGGGCTGGATTTGAACTGGCGACTTAGAGGTTGACAGCACACTATTACAAGCGTTGGAAGCTTATACCGAGGGGGAGTGGCTTTGGTTAAGAGGTGGAATTAGGCACTGAGAAACTGGACACAGGACTCCAGATGAGGCCTTACCAATGTGGAATAGAGGGGAATGATCACATCCCTCAATCTCAGTTTAGGGTGAGTGAGGACAGAGGTGTCGATTAACCTATGGAACAGCTTCCAGAGGGATGAATCAATTTCTGGGCTCTATTTCTGCTTCACTGCCAGCTGCTCTGGCTCTCCTGTTGCCCGACTGTGCCAGTAGATTTGATTGGCTCTAAATGTGCCCCCACCTCAGCGGCCCTGCCCCACGCGTGTTACCTTCATCCACGTAAAATTCCTCGTCGTCCCAGAGGTCCCGGTCCAGGTCCAGGTCAAGGTGCATGGGGTAGTAGAAGTTCCTCTCGGAGTCGATCACCTCTTCCTAAGGGGGAAGGGGGAAAGATATTTATACAGGGGGAGTAAATACCCCCACCAAACACCTCTACCTTCCTCAATAGCTAACCAACACCGCTGAGCCGCATGCATCTCTCTGCCCTCCTTGGACAAGACAAGCCCACTCTTCAGCTTGTGCAGCCTCTGGATTTCCAGAGAAAGATGCCAGAATGGCAGCCCAGTGTGTCTGCAGAGCGAACTTCCTGTCCGATATCCCTGAGCCAGCCCTGGACAGACCCCTCTCCCCCCCAGTGGAAGAATGGACGCCAGCCTCTCCAGTGAGGCTGTTCGTGAGGGGCCTGGTCACTGCAGATTGTGCTGGTGGTTTCGACGATATGTTCACCAGCCCAGCTAGGAATGAACTGAGACCCGGCAAACTCATTATGTGCAGGCCGACGAATGGCGTCAGGTGGAGGTAATTACTGGTCTCCACCAAAGCAGGAGGGAATAGAACTGGTGCCCCCAAGAGGGGAAAAGCCCCATATTCCAGTCTCTGACTCCCCTGAGCAAGCCAGTCCCCATGCTGGGGGTCAGGGTCAGAGACAGCACCCCCTATAGGGGAAAAGCCCCCATAGCCCATTCTCCACACCCCATGAACCAGCCCCTGGCCCACCTCCACAAGACTTACAGCGTTTCCACAGTGACTCACGTCATTCACCAAAGCAGCACCAACTCCGTGGTGTTTGCAATGCAGGAAAACAGCCTGGAAATACAGACCCTCCTCCCCAGAGCCTGCAGCCGGCAGCCCCAGGCCTACACAGGGAGGCAAGGCCATTCTCTACCTTTTCTTCAGGAGGCAGTGGATCTCCGCGGAGTACATAATAATAAACACAAGTCTTCTTCAGCCACAAGGGGAAGGGGCCCTCGACAAACACGGGCCTGGCCGGATTGTGGCGAGCCAAGAGTTCCTGCTGATCGGGGCTCTGGATTCCTAAAGGGAGGGGAAACCACACACGCCACAAATCAAGGATTAGCCACCCGGGGAGAGAATGAACATAATCCAATGGCTCTGCGCTGAACGGCCTTCGCACCAAGCCAAAGCACCCCAGGTGGGGAAGCTCTCCAGAACACGAGCCGCGTACAGCCCCTAGCTGCCAGGCTGCGATTCCTACCTAGGAGCTGGGCTTCCAAGCTGCGCGTCTGTTACCCCAGATGCGATGCCCCACAGAGAAGCTTAGCTCGTTAGCGTCTCTGAAGACGCTGGGCTCCTCAGCGCCGGAGCAGTGTCAGTAGTTAACGGGGGAAGGAAAGGTTAGAGGCGAGGCTATAAGGAAGGTGAGCAAATCCACGTCAATGGGGCTAGAGAGACACCCCCGTACCCAACCCAAAAGCCCCCCTCTGAGTCTGTCCAGGGTTGCGGGGGGCTTAGAAATCACGAGCCATGTGGGCTGCCTCCAGCCAGCAGCTCGAAGGGCCGTACGCTCTCAGTGCTGACGTCCCCTCCAGCTAAGGCTCCAAAGGAGACACCCGCAACGGGCTAGAGACTTTTCGTTCCCACGTAATCCAGCACCGGCCAGTCAAAGGCAAGGTTGTCCGGGGCATCCCGTACCTACGATGTGCGGTTGGGTGATCTCTTTTCCGGCATCCGAAATATCCGTCAGAGGCATCTGCGGGGATGAAGACACCTTTGTTAGAGACAGCATCCTTCACACGCATGGGATCCCTGACCTGCTCCCCCAGCTCAATACAGCCCGGCAGGCTGTAGAGCCCAAGAGGCCGGGCTCCCTGCGCGAACTGGGGACCGAGCCCCGGGAGGCCGGACCCCAGGTAACAGGAGTAAACTCCTTGGTGCACTGAACAGTCTAGAAGGTGCTCCATGCCCCGATTGCTGCAAGCACCTTCTCCTCTGCATCAGGCTGTGCTAGGGGTCGCTCGAGCTGACCAGAGCTTTGCCTTCATCGGCGGCAGCCGCTGCTCTTTCTGGGACTCCACCGCTGTGCGGCAAGAGGCCCTGGCGTGTTAGAGTCCCTTCCCCCGCGGCACTCACACCCCAGCACGCGAGAGTCAGGCACTCCCATGGCTACGGGCAACGCGCTACAGCCGAGCACCTCTTGTTACCTGATAGACCGTGACCTCGGCACTCAGGTCCGCGGCAATGCGCTGCAGGCTGATCCTGGCGAGGTCGACGGGGTCTCGGGGGAGAGCCGCCGGGACCGGGTAAGGGTTGATATGCTTGAATTTGGGGAACCAGTACATGAGCCGCTGGTACTTGCGAATGGGATGGCTCCTGTCACCAAAGATCTGCAGCAGCAGGAATTTCGTCTGCTTGTTGGGCATGATGCCTGTGTATGCAAAGGAGAGGCGGGTAAGAGACGCAGACAGTGCCTTCACCAGCCCTCACCATGGAAACTAAGGGACAGAGGGGTTAAGCGACTTGCCCAGTTCAGACAGGGAGTCAGTAGCAGAACTGGGAATAGAACCCAGGAGTCCTGACTCCAACTCCCCCCAGCCCTAACCACTACCCCACACTGCTGCTGTGGGTGTTTGGGCACCCCCCACCCCTACCATAGTTCTCCATCTGCTCCAGGACGTGGATCCCGCATTCCTGCTGCCTCGGGTAGTGGTTGAACATCCTCTGGATGAAGTTGCGGGCCACGAACACTTCCTTGGGGAAGACGTCCAGGATCTTGTTGTAGACGTCGAGATCCCGCTCCACCCCAAACTCCGGCATCTTCCTGAGGGCCGCGTTGATGAATTCGACGTGACCTCTGCGCCGGATGTCCCTCTGGCAGAAGAACTCCACCGCTCGGTTGAAGGCAGCTTTGTTCCTGTCTCCCTCGTGGGCCCGCTCGAAGAGCTCATCAAAGGGCACCAGGGACCCATCACGGAACCCTCTGTCTTTCTCCTTGTCCCCCTTCGCCGAGGGGACGAGCTCAGAACGGCTCAGGGCAGCGCTGCTCCGGATGCTCCGCACAGGCACCAGCCAGAAGCACTAGCAGAGAATTGGATCAAACAGGGCCTTTAGCAGCTGTCATGTTACCTGGTGATTGAGCTCGCTCAGCGGGGCAAGGCCCTAGATAGCAGACCCACACTCTACAGCGCCATTCCATTCCCCTGGCTCACAGGCACTGGATGCCAGGTTGCAGGCCAGCAGCGACTGGTACCATTTGACAGCTGCTTAGCAGCCTGTGTGCAATGGAACCGCGGGGTCTCAGACTACTTCCCAGCAGCCCCTCCTGTCCACCAGACCGATCCGCTGCGATACCACTCGTACAAACGGGTGCCTGGTGCCCCTCTTTCCCCCACCCTCGGATTACATCAAATGGGAGCGGGGATGGGGGGCTTTGTCCTGGGGGGCGAGCGGGAGAAGAAGCCAGATCCATGGGGGGCTGTGCCCTGGGAGGGGGAGTTCGGGGATAGCTGGATCCATGGGGGGCTGTGCCCTGGGGCACGAGTTGCAGGGGGCAGCTGTGGTTTCAGGGAATAGAACCCCAGGAGTCCTGATTCCCAGTCCCTGCTTCCCCTCCACCCACCCACCCACCCACACCCACACCCACACACACACCCACACCCACACCCACACACACGGAATTTGTGTCTCACGTGGTGCCCAGCCTGCTGCAGGACGGCTGGTACCTGGGCACAGCTCCTTTCCTGCAGCCATGGGCTATCCCTCCCCGGCACGGCTTGCCGCAGGACGCCTCGGCCGGCAGAGAGCTCTCGGGCCCGGAGCAGGTTCCGCACGCTGTTCATGGTGGGGAGTTTGTCCCTCCGATGCAGGGCGGAGGCTGGCGAGGAAGGAGGCTGCTGCTGGAGCTGGGAGATGCAGAATGACGGGGGGAGGAAGGGGCAGGCTCAGCCATGCCTAACCTCCAGTGTTTGCTTGAAACAGACAGAGACGTAACTTAGAGATTGACCGTAGCACATGGAGACAGGAAATCTACCGGGGGGAGGTGGGGGGAAGGGAGAGCTCTCCATCACCTGTTCAGGCACCCCCCCATTCATGGGGCCCTATATGCAGCCACATACACTGCATTTGTGTCTCCCACAAACATGTTCACCCCCCCCATGCCCTGCCCCCAAACTCCCATATACCCCCCACAGGGAGGGGAGGCTTCCAGACCCCCAGCACGCCCATCCCCTCACCTCACACTTCCCAGACACTCCACCTCCCGCCCCCCAGCACATAGACATGCCTCCAGCCCCCCAATACTCCATCTCGACCCCACACCTCACCTCTCATCCCCCCCATCTGTGCATGCCCCCAGCACCCCATCTCCACCCCACACCTCACCCCAGCTCCCATTGCCCCCTATCTGGGCATGACCCAGCCCCGCAAAACCCCATATCTACCCCCAGCTCTCATCCCCCCATCTGGGCATGCCCCCAGCACCCCCAAACCCCATCTCCACCCCACACCTCACCCCAGCTCTCATCCCCCCATCTGGGCATGCCCCCAGCACCCCATCTCCACCCCACACCTCACCCCAGCTCCCATTGCCCCCTATCTGGGCATGCCCCAGCCCCGCAAAACCCCATCTCCACCCCCAGCTCTCATCCCCCCATCTGGGCATGCCCCCAGCACCCCCAAACCCCATCTCCACCCCACGCCTCACCCCAGCTCCCATTGCTCCCTATCTGGGGATGCCCCCAGCACCCCCAAACCCCATCTCCACCCCCAGCTCTCATCCCCCCATCTGGGCATGCCCCCAGCACCCCCAAACCCCATCTCCACCCCACGCCTCACCCCAGCTCCCATTGCTCCCTATCTGGGGATGCCCCCAGCACCCCCAAACCCCATCTCCACCCCCAGCTCTCATCCCCCCATCTGGGCATGCCACCAGCACCCCCAAACCCCATCTCCACCCCACACCTCACCCCAGCTCCCATTGCTCCCTATCTGGGCATGCCCCCAGCACCTCCAAACCCCATCTCCAGCCCACCCCTCACCCCAGCTCCCATTGCTCCCTATCTGGGCATGCCCCCAGCACCCCCAAACCCCATCTCCACCCTCAGCTCTCATCCCCCCATCTGGACCTGGCTCCCCAAGCCTCCCCCCCCCATGCGACCCCAGCCGGCCTCACCCCACTGGGCGCCGCCATTTTAGCACCGCCCCCTCTAATCCCTGCCGGGTCAGGAGGCGGAGCCAATCACACGCCTCGCTTCTGAGCCCCGCCCACTCCCAGGCCCATCCCCCACCGGGGCGGGGCGCCCGTGGGGTAGAGCCGGACACGTGGGTCCCACTTGCCCCCTCGCCGGGCAGGGGGCGCGCCCCTGAGTCTTCCTCCCCCCCACCCCCCGGCAGAGGGCTCGGACTCCTGGGTTCTATTCTGGGCTTCCCCCCACCCCTCGATTTTGGCCAAGTCCCTTCCTTTGTCTGTGCCTCGGTTTCCCTGGCCGGGGTGAGGATGAATCAGCCGGTGCCCCGGGGCTGCCAAGCCTATCGCACCCTGCCCCAGACGTGCCCGGACCGGCGGGATTCCCTGGTTCCCGGCTGGTTACAGAACAGGGGGCACCTTGTCCCAGGTGGGGGGCACATGGGGCAGAGCTAGGTACGAACCAATCTCGCCCCCCCCCCCAGTCCCCCAGAATCCGGGTGGGAGGACTGGCCTGCAGCCGGGAGGTTTGATAGACCCCGCAGCCCAAGCATGAGGCTCTGCTATTATTTAATATTCCCTCCTCAACCCCCCCCCCCGCACAGATCACACACCCCCATTATGTCAGGGCTGTATAAACACAGTCCCTGCCCCACAGCGATCACAACAAAGGAAGGGTCAATGACCCCATTTTACAGATGGGGAAACTGAGTCAGGGCAGGGGAGTCACTCAGGGATTCTGTGGCAGAGCAAGGAACTGAACCCACCTCTCCTGAGGCCTAGCCCAGGGACCCCCTCCTCTTCCATCTCCTCGCTGGCCCAGAGCGTGCCCTGGCTTTCCTTTCCCCAGCCCTGCTTTACCAGACCCCCTGCCCCAGGCGAGGGAGCAGGCCTCCAACTTCAGCTTTATGGACAGCAGGGAGGGAACGTTACCTTCTCCCTTGATTCCTCCCTCGGGCCTGTTCTCTCCCCCGAGGGTCACTTGGATCCTTCCTCACTCCTGCCCCAAGCTGTGGCATGGCCACTGTTAAACACCTGCCGGGCCCCACCCCAGAGGTGGCTGCACCTCAGCACCAGGTGAGAGTCCTGATATAAACAGCTGCTGTGTTCCACCCCTGGGTGAGTGTACCTCAGCGCTGGATGAGGGATCTCTGGATAAACCACCCCTGGATCCCACCCCAGAAGTAGGTGGATTTCAATAGGGGATTACCTGATCCCTGCCTTTATGTTGTATATCGCTTTGTGACACCCTGAAAGGTGTGTCTATAAACACAGGGCTGTGGCGACAGACGAAAGCAGCAGCTTCCATCTTTCGGGCATTGCATACGCATTGCCTCAGGAGATGTGTGTATCCTCCCTATTATTCAAAGGGAGAAACTGAGGCACGGGGAGGTGACATGATTTGTTCATGGTCACACAAGGAGGCAGTATGAGAAGTGAGACTAGAAATCCAGGAGCTCTGACCCTAACCACTAGACCTCCCCCCTCGCCTCTCGGAGCCAAGAATAGACCCAGGAGTTTGACTCCCAGCCGCCTCCTGCATTAACCCCGGAGCAGCTGTGAATTCAGGAAACAGAACCCAGGCGTCCTGCCTCCCAGCCCCCCTCCCCTCCTGCCACGGGGATAAAACCCAGGCGTCCTGCCTCCCAGCCCCCCTCCCCTTCTGCCACCGGGATAGAACCCAGGCGTCCTGGCTCCCGCCCTGCCCCCCAGACAGGGACCGCACCCAGGCCTCCCGCTTCTTTCAGAGCCACCCCCACGGCGGCGCTGGCTCGTGCCCCACCTCGGGACCTGCCACCTGGCCGGCTCCCACCGCGGGTGGGTGGGGGAAGGCGGCGGGGGGCGTGTCTGGTCCCACGAGGGGGCGTGTCCTGCGCAGGGATTGGTGGAGGCGGGGGCGCTGGCCGGCCCCCCTGTCAGAGCCAGGAGCGGGGCGTGGGGCTGGGATGTGGCAGCTCCGCGGAACCTCCGCCTGGGTGGCCGCGGGAGCCCCTGGGCTCCGAGCAGCCGGCGCCCCACGCCCGGGGGCAGGAGCTCCCCAGGTGGGTGGGTCGTGCGAGACACGCGGGGCAGGGCGAGCGGGGGGGGGGGAGCCCGATCCATGGGGCGCTGTGTCCTGGGGGAGAGTAGGGGGAGCCGGATCCATGGGGGGCTGTGCCCTGGGGGGCGAGTGGAGGGAGCCGGATCCATGGGGGGCTGTGTCCTGGGGGCGAGTGGGGGGAGCCGGATCCATGAGGCGCTGTGTCCTGGGGGAGAGTCGGGGGAGCCGGATCCATGGGGCGCTGTGTCCTGGGGGGGCGACTGGGGGGAGCCAGATCCATAGTGGGCTGTGCCCTGGGGGGCGAGTGGGGGGAGCCGGATCCATGGGGCGCTGTGTCCTGGGGGGGAGTGGGGGGAGCCAGATCCATGAGGCGCTGTGTCCTGGGGGGCGAGTGAGGGGAGCCGGATCCATGGGGCGCTGTGTCCTGGGGGGGAGTGGGGGGAGCCAGATCCATGAGGCGCTGTGTCCTGGGGGGCGAGTGAGGGGAGCCGGATCCATGGGGGGCTGTGCCCTGGGGGGCGAGTGGGGGGGAGCCGGATCCATGGGGGGCTGTGTCCTGGGGGGCGAGTGAGGGGAGGCAGATCCATGGGGCCTGTGCCCTGGGGGGCGAGTAGGGGGAGCCGGATCCATGAGGCGCTGTGTCCGGAGGGGTGAGTTGGGGGAGCTGGATCCATGGGGCACAGTGTCCAGGGGGGCAAGTAGTGGGAGTGGATCCATGGGGGCTGTGCTCTGGGGGGTGAGTGGGGGGAGCTGGATCGATGGGGGCTGTGCTCTGGGGGTTGAGTGGGGGGAGCTGGATCCATAGGGGGTGAGTGGGGAGAGCTGGATCCATGGGGGGCTGTGCCCTGGGGGGCGAGTGAGGGGAGGCAGATCCATGGGGCCTGTGCCCTGGGGGGCGAGTAGGGGGAGCCGGATCCATGAGGCGCTGTGTCCGGGGGGGTGAGTTGGGGGAGCTGGATCCATGGGGCACAGTGTCCAGGGGGGCAAGTAGTGGGAGTGGATCCATGGGGGCTGTGCTCTGGGGGGCGAGTGGGGGGAGCTGGATCGATGGGGGCTGTGTCCTGGGGGTTGAGTGGGGGGAGCTGGATCCATAGGGGGTGAGTGGGGAGAGCTGGATCCATGGGGGGCTGTGCCCTGGGGGACGAGTGAGGGGAGCTGGATCCATGGGGGGCTGTGCCCTGGGAGGGGGAGCTGGGGGGCAACTGTGGATTCAGGGAATAGATCCCCAGGAATCCTGACTCCCAGTCCCTGCTTCCCCCGCGCCCCCCCCCACTAACCACTAGATCCTGCTCCCTTCCAGGATCTCCCGCCTAGGGGTAGGAGCTGGGGAGCCAATGGGGTCGGAAGAGGGGGAGCCATGAGGGGCCGGGCTGCTGGCTCCCTTCTGGCAACACCCCCCTTACACCGAAATTGGCACCGTGCATTTGGGGCACTGGGGGGGAGCCCCCCCATGAAATCAGGGTACCTGTCACTCATCCCTGAGCTGACACGCAGCAGAATGCACCGGGCCGGCCCCACCGCGGAGGGGGCATTACGCCAGGCAGGGTTAGTGGCTGGGCGGAGGGACACGGGGGGAAATTGGCTGCAAGTTTTGCCACTTTGTTACTAGCCCAATTTGCTTAGTGACCTGTGAAAATGAATGATAATACTTAACCCCAGGGAGGGGGCTGGGCCCAGCGCAGCCAGAGGGAGGTGGCGGGAACTGGATTATTTAGCTGCATGTTTCAGTTCCCTGGCATTGGTGTTTTGCAACCTTTAATTACTGAATGGGAGCGTCTCACCCGCCCTGGGAGCTGGGCACGTCGGGTGCTTCCCTGGAGGTTGCCAAGTTCCCTGAAATCCCTCCCACGCACCACCCCACGCTAACCTGTAACCCATGCTCCCCTTCCAGGGCTGGGATAGAACCCAGGAGTCCTGGCTCCCCCCTTCCCCTGCTCTAACCACCATTCCCCTCCCGGAGCTGGGATAGAACCCAGGAGTCCTGGCTCCCAGCCCCCACCCCACTCTAACCACTTAGGTGGACCATGGCATTACACTATTCCCCGCCCCCCGACCTTAATTCCAGATTTTGACCTAAGCCTCGTGATCAGTCTGTGTGAGGTGCCCGCCCCCTTGCACCAGCACAGCACGTGAACACAGGGAGCTGGCACGGATGCCTGGCACAACGTGGCTGCTCCGTCTTGCGGTGACCCGGCCTGGCTCCAAGCTGCAGCCGGCTTTGTTCTCTGGCCCTGATCCGTTTGCCTTGGCAGCGAAAGCTGGAGGTGGCATCTCGATTGAGCCAGTTCCTGTCACCGCATCCAGACCCTGAGTACCCACTCTCAGGCCTGTCGGTGGGGCAGGGACCTTGTGAGGGCGTCTGCGCCAGCCCCTCCATACTGAAGTGGGACCCGGTAAACCCAGCCTATCCCTGCCCTGCTTTTCGTCCCGCCTGTTCTGAAAATCCTCCGGCCATGAGGATCCCATGGTTAGCCTCAGCCCCCTGCCACAGCCACAGCCATCGGCTTCCAACACCACTGGGGCTGCGAATGCGACTGTTCCTCATGGACCAGGGCACAGGCAGTCATGCCAAGGGGTTGGAACCACAGGTCAGTGGCAGAGTTGGGACTGGAGCTGACACAATCGCAGCTGCAGGGAGTGCTACCGCTGGGCTTAGGAGCATGGCCCAGGTGCCCATGGTGCCAGGCGCTGTACGTTATTTATTAGGTGTATTACGGTAGCGCCGAGGCACCCCAGCCATGACCCAGGACCCCATGGTGCCAGGCGCTGTACGTTATTTATTGGGTGTATTACAATAGCGCCGAGGTCCCCCAGCCATGACCGAGGACCCCATGGTGCTAGGCGCTGTACGTTATTTATTAGGTGTATTGCGATAGCGCCGAGGCACCCCAGCCATGACCCATGACCCCATGGTGCCAGCCGCTGTACCTTATTTATTGGGTGTATTACAGTAGCGTCGAGGCGCCCCAGCCATGACCCAGGACCCCATGGTGCTAGGCGCTGTATGTTATTTATTAGGTGTATTGCGGTAGCGCCGAGGCACCCCAGCCATGGCCCAGGATCCCGTTGTGCCAGGCGCTGCACACAGACCAAAGACACCAGCCCTGCCCCAAACACCTTCCAGGCCTGCCAACGCTGTTGCACACGCTGTGCTTCACTGCTTGGCAGTGAGTTGAAGCGCATGGCAGCGTTGGCGGGATCGGGGGCAAAGCATCAGACAAGAGGTGGGGGCAGCCGGGGGGGGGGCAGGGAACAATGAGACGATGCTGATGGGCATGGCGGGCAGCAGGCTCGGCTCTAAGCCGTCGTACCTACACGGTGCCTGACACCGTGGTATCTGGTCTGGAGGAGGAGGGCCGGCTCCAGCCCCTTTTGGAACCTCGCCCACCCAGACTCCTTTTCCTCCCCACACACAGGGAACCAGTATTCAGTCCGTGGGCCCCATGGCACTGCCTGCCCTCCCCCCCACCACACGCCCGCTGCCAGGATCCCGGGATCACTCCCACCTGGGTCTCTGCTCAGGGCCAGCCAGATCCCGCTCGACTCTGGGTGGGCTCAGCTTCATCTGGGAATGCTGGGCCCTGCCCCATGGAGCTGGGGGCTCGTGGCCCCACTGGAACGGCTCCCCGTGCCCAGAGCAAAAGGACAGGAGAGCAGGAGCCTCTGTTTCCTATTGTCTGCCATTGCACCACTGCTCTACTGCTGCCACTCACTGCCAACCCGCAGCCCCTGCTAGCCCAGCCTTGGGCTCCCCACTCAGCTCTGCCGGTGCCCAGAGGCAGATTATGGTTTTGTGGGGCCCTGGGCCAGAGCAAGTGGGGGACCCTCCCCACCCATTCTGCATGCAGTCCATTCCCCCGCCTGCCTGGCACTCTAGCTGGGAGGGAGAGGGGGGTATGGGGACTCATTTTTCTGGGGCCCCCGGGCACAGACCCCATTGGCTAATCTGCCACTGCCAGCACCCCTCAGTCCCAGTCTGCAAACCCTCCCCTCCTGCTCCTTCCGTCCGGCCGGGCAGTGGTGTAGATCCGGGGTTCGATCCACCAGGATCAGTTTGCAGTTTCACAGCCTGTTCAGTTTGTGATCATAGAGATCTCCTGGCTGGCTGGGGGAGGGCACCTGCCCGGAATCCCCCACCCCACCGAGTCACCTGCCCCAAACCGCCCTACCCCCTGGCCAGGTCACCTGCCCCGAAATTCCCACCCCACTGGGTCACCTGCTCCGAACTGCCCCCCCAAGGTCACCTACCCCAAATCCACACCGCACTGGGTCACCTGCCCCAAACCGCCCACCCCACCAGGTCACCTGCCCTGAATCCCCTCCCCCACCCCAAAGCCCTGCCCCTGAAATCCATTCAGGGTTCCAGCAGGACACGTCTGGAGCAAATATTGATTGAAGTGCAGAGGTTAGTTTGCAGGAGGCTTATTAAGCAAATCCTTAATTACAGTCAGCAGGGCTCCTCTGGGCAAGGATCACCCAGCGCCTGCCAGATCCAAGGGTTGGTTTAAAGCTCCAGCCTCTGGGAGGATCCCACCTCTCGCTCACAAACCAAAATGATCCTGCTCCCCTCCCAGGGCTGGGGCTAGAACCCAGAAGTTCTGGCTCCTAGCCCCCTGCTCTAACCACTAGACCCCACTCAGGCTAGAACCCAGGAGTCCTGGCTCCCAGCCCCCTTCTCTAACCACTAGACCCCACTCCCCTCCCAGATGTAGGGATAGAACCCAGGAGTCCTGGCTCCTGCCCCCTTATCATTCAATAATGCTCCCTCTTTCTTCAACTTCAGGCCTCTCTCCCCATGGGTTCTCTCCCCAGCTCCAGGGGGCCAGATCCCCATCTCACCTCCAGAGAGCGGGGTACATCCTGGGGGCTGCTGGTGCTCCCCCTCCCCCGCTGGCCTTGGGCTGCTGGGCGACAGCCATTGAGAGCCCCAGCAAAATCCCCTGACTCAGAGTGGGGGCAGCACCACACGGCACCAAGGGCCTGCGGCGGGGGAAGGGCACAGGGCTGAGCATTGCTGTGATGTTTCCAGTGCAGGGGAGTGGGGGATCTACAGAGAATTAAACTCCTAAGTACTCTCCCCTCTGTGATGCAGACTTATTGCCACTCCACAGAAATCTGGCAGGGTGTGTGTGTACCATTGCCCTTTGCTGCATGGAATGAGAGCAGCTCTGCTGTGTGTCATATGCCCTATAGTGCTATCAGCCAATGGTGATTCTCCTTGCGCTCAGATTTGGGGGCTGGTGCTTCATGACCAGAAGGCTCCAGATCCCATCTCGGTGGGGCGCCATGCTCACACCCCACGCTCCTTTCACAGGTGCCACTGAGCGGCCATGGAGGAGTCCACGCGGCTGGGTTACTGCATCGTGGCAGGCAGCTTCGTGGCCTTCCAGTTCTTCTTCTCGGCTGTCAGCCCCCAGCTCTCGCTGGCGCTCAGTCGCCACTACAGCAGCCTGACCGCTGTCAAAAAGTGCGAGTGGAACTCCAGGTACCGCAGTCCTCTGGGCCTGAGGGGAAAAGGACAGAACCCAGGAGTCCTGGCTCCCAGCCCCACAACATCTAACCACTAGACACCACTCCCCTCCCAGAGCCAGGGATAGAACCCAGGAGTCCTGGCTCCCAGCCCAACAACATCTAACCACTAGGCCCAGCCCCCAGCGGAAGCCGTCCGGACGTTCCTGGTGAGCTTAGCCTGAGAACATCCTGGTGCGTGAGGCATCTCATGGGCTGAAAGGAGCCATTGTCTGACACGGGGGCTGGGCGCTCGGAGCAACGTGGTGGGGCTATGGGTGATCCGGGGGGGAGCATGGGGGGGCTGAGCCATGTGTGATCCTCCAGGGGAGGCTGACCCCCCTGCATGTCCCTCTCAGGTGTGTCTCCACTCTCCACGCGCTCATCGTCGGCCTCTTCTGCCTCTACATCCTCTTCTTCGATGGAGCCATTAACGCCAACCCCATCTGGTGAGCTCCCCTGGTGCCCCTCACTCCTGCCCCACAGCTCCCCCCGTGCCCCTCATTCTACCCCACAGCCTCCTGCTCCCTGCCCCACAGCTCCCCCAGTGCCCCTCACTCCTGACCCGCAGTCCCCCGCTCCCCACCCCACAGCTCCCCTGGTGCCCCTCACTCCTGACCCACACCCCCCTGCTCCCCACTCCACAGCTCCCCCGGTGCCCCTCATTCCTGACCTGCAACCCCCTGCTCCCCACCCCACAGCTCCCCTGATGCCCCTCACTCCTGACCCGCAGCCCCCTGCTCCCTGCCCCACAGCTCCCCCGCAGCCCCCTGCTCTCCCAGCCCTGGGCTTCTCCCCCCACACGCACAGTTCTGTAGCTGGCTGCAGTTGGGGGCGGGGGGGCAGATTTGCTCTGGTCCCTTTCCCAAGCCCCGTCTCTCACAGCTGGTTGGAAGGTGCCAGCCCTGAGCCGGGGGGGGGGGCTGAGTGGGGGGTCCCGTGGGCCTGAGATCACATGGTGACAGAGGTGATAAAAGGCTGTTTTGTGTCTGGGAAGAATGGCCCCCTTGTTCCCCGGCTGCCAGGAGCCAGAGCCGACTGTGCAGCTGGCATTGGCTGGGCAGAGGGGGCTGCGTGGTGCGGCTGGGCACAGCCACTTGCATTGGGGAGTGGAGCCTGGGGGCTGGCACGGTGCCCGGGCAGGGGGGTTGCATGCAAGGAGGATCTGGGGCCCAGGCACTAAGGGGAGTGAGTGTCTGAGGGGGGGGAGCGGGCCCCACGATCACCCCCTTGCCTGTGTTCATGTTCCACCTCCCCCCCAGTACTAACTCCTCTACCCCGTCCCATGCCAGCCCCTCATCCCCTGACTCCTTGTGCTTCCAGGGGGGACCCTGACCTGGTGAAACTCAACGTGGCCATCTCCTGCGGGTACCTGCTCTACGGTAAACACTGGGGGCACCGCACTGCCCCTGCTGGCCGGCCTGGGGACTGCGACCCCCAGCTCCTGGGCCTCCCTGACCTGGGGGGACCCCAAAACTGGGATTTTAGACACAAAATCATCTAAAAACCTGAAAAAACGGGGAAACGTCTTACAATTTGGGTGGCTTTTTCCTTGTAGGGTGACCAGATGTCCCGATTTTATAGGGACGGTCCCGATTTTGGGGTCTTTTTCTTATATAGGCTCCTATTACCCCCACCCCCGTGACATAGGCGGCGGGTTAGATACATTTGCGGTGCTCGGGCTCCAGGAATATTCAGGGCCGGGTGCCCTGCTCCAGCAATATTTGGAGCTGGGTCTCTCCCCCGGCCCTGCCTGGATCGGGCCCCAGCCCCCACGGGCCTCCCACCACGTCCCTGCCTGGAGCAGGTCCCAGCCCCCGCCCCCCGCCGCGTCCCTGCCTGACAGATATCAGCGGGGGTCTCTGCCCTGCCTGCTTGCGCTGCCAGAGATCGGCTCCCTGCAGAACTGCTGTCTGCTGGCGCAGGGTCCTAGTGCCTGGGAGCCGCTATTGGCAAGGCAGGCTGCCCTTACCCTGCAACGCCCCAACCCTCATCCCCAGCCAGAGCCCTCATCCCCCCGCACCCTAATCCTCTGCCCCAGCCCTGAGCCATCCCGCATCATGAACCCCTCATCCCCAGCCAGAGCCCTCATCCCCCCGCACCCTGATCCTCTGCCCCCAGCCCTGAGCCCCCCCTGCAGCATGAACCCCTCATCCTCAGCCCCAGCCCTCATCCCCCACCCTAATCCTCTGCCCCAGCCCTCATCCCCCCACCCTAATCCTCTGCCCCAGCCCTGAGCCACCCCGCATCATGAACTCCTCATCCCCAGCCCTAACCCTCACCCCCCCAACCCTAATCCTCTGCCCAAGCCCTGAGCCTCCCTGCAGCATGAACCCCTCATCCCCAGCCAAAGTCCTCATCCCCCCACCCTAATCCTCTGCCCCCAGCCCTGAGCCCCCCCACATCATGAACCCACAGCCCTCACCCCACACCCCAAACCTCTGCCATAGCCACGAGCCCCCTCCTGCATCTTGAACCCCTCATCCCCCAGCCCCAACCCTCATCCCCCAGCCCCGGCCAGAGCTTTCATCCCCTCGCACCCTAATCCTCTGCCCCCAGCCCTGAGCCCTCTCACATCATGAACCCCTCATCCTCAACCCCACAGCCCTCACCCCACTTCCCAGCCTTCTGTCCTAGCCCTGAGCCCCCCGCATCATGAACCCCTCATCCTCACAGCCCTCACCCCACACCCCAACCCTCTTCCCTAGTCCTGAGCCCCCTCCTGCATCATGAATCCCTCATCCTCAGCCCCACAGCCCTCACCCCACTTCCCAGCCTTCTGCCCTAGCCCTGAGCCCCCCGCATCATGAACCCCTCATCCTCACAGCCCTCACCCCACACCCCAACCCTCTTCCCTAGCCCTGAGCCCCCTCCTGCATCATGAATCCCTCATCCTCAGCCCCACAGCCCTCACCCCTGCACTCCCTATCCCCAAACTCCCTCCCAGGGCAAGCACTCTCTCCCAGAGCATGCACCACCTCCCCCTTCCTACACCCCCACCCCCAGCCCAGAGCCTGCACCCCTCACCCCCTCCTGCACACCCACCCCCTACCCCAGCCCAGAGCCTGCACCCAGCACCCAAACTCCCTCCCAGAGCCTGCACCCCTCACCCCTTCCTACATCCCCACCCCAGCCCAGAGCCTGCACCCAAACTCCATCCCAAAGCCTGCACCCCTCCTGCACCCTAATCCCCAGCCCAGGACCTGCATCCCATACCTCCCCCCGAAACCCCGCCCAGAGCCTTAGGCTGGTGGGGGCAGAGTTTGGGGGGGAGCGGATTTGGGGGGGCGGGTTCTGGGCACCACCACCATTTCTACAAACTTGCCACCCATGCCCCGGTCCCGATTTTTCACACCTGCTGTCCGGTCGCCCTATTTCCTTCTAGAGTGAAAGGCACTGCCAGCTGCTGGGGCCAGGCTCTGGGGCTGGAGCAGAGAGCTGCGATGGGGCGGCTGGACCCTGAAACCCCATCCAAGGGGGAGCTGTTTGTCCCCCCCCCCCAAAGCTGAAGATCCCAGGAATGGATGGAAGCCCCAGGAGAAATCCAGATGCCCAGCCCAGGGGAGGGTCTCCCAGGCAGTGAATGGTTCCTCGGGCCCCAAAGGGGCGACTTCAGCCAGGGCCGGCGCTCCAGGGGACGCCCACCGGCTACGGGCCCTGCTCCGAGGGACGCGGTGGGAGGTGCCAGGCGTGCGGGAGGGGGGATATGTGGGGAGTGTTTGGGGTGGGGGGGCGGCTGTGCATGTGTTGCAGGGCACGTGTGTGTTGGTGCATTTCCCCATTGCTCAGCCTGACCCCGGGCACCCTGCACACTGACCTGTCCCCCCCACCCCGTTCAAACCCCTCGCTCTCTCTTCCAATTCCAGATTTGCTGCTTCTCCTGCGCTACTGGAAGACGCTGGGCGACTCCCTGTTCGTTTGCCACCACTTGGTGGCGCTGTACGCCTACGGCTACGTGCTGGTCAGTGGCAAGCCCGGCCGGCCGCTCTGGGGCAGGCTCCCTCCTCTGTCCCTGCCCCCCAGATCTCTGCTCTCTCTGGGCTTCCTCTGCACACACAGCCCCAGCTACTTCCTTTGCCCCCATGCCGAGGGCAGCGGCTGGCTCCATCCAGGCTCCAAAATCAGCTTCAACACCCCCCCCCTTTAAACCCTGCTAGAATCCACCTTCCCACCCCCTCGCCCTGCTTCAAGTCAACCTCAGATTTCAACCCCCGTTCACTAGCTGGCGTCCCCACTCCCCAGGCCTGTCCAGAACACAGGAGCTAATGGCACCTGCCTCCGGGAGGCTGGGCTGGGTTTGGGTGTAAGGGGCTGAGAAAGGAGACTGGCCGCTGCTGAAGACGGGATACCGGGGTAGATGGGCCCGGTCCCTGTTCTGCAGCAGGGAGGGGCTAATCTCAGGGGGGGTTAACACCACAAATGACCCATAGATCTAGTCTGACCTCCTGCGTGGCACAGACCGGAGAATTTCACCCACCTCCTGAATGAAAAATTAGCTCAAGGTAGAGAGCGCGGCCCCTTGAGATGAGCCCCGCTGAGGCTAAATACACCAATGATGGTGAGGTGCCCAGATGCCATGGTGATGGCAGCCGAACTGTGCACACACTGTGGCTGCAGGGCTGTGCTGGGAGATAACAATTGGGCTTTTCTCACACACCCCTCCAGGCGGCTTCTCTTGGTGGCCAGCGACTCACCAGGAGCTGTTTGCCTCCACAGCCTCAGCTGCTTGTTAGCACCAAAACTCCCCGGCCCAGAAGGAGGCTCCAGCAGCCAAGATCTATGGAATGTCCTGGGCCGAGCACTGCCCGGAAACTGCCCCCCTTCAGGCAGCTCAGGCTGGTCACCCATAAACCAGAGGCTGCTTTTGAAAATCTCCATCCAAAAAGCTTTAGGCGGGTGTCAGTGACCTGATATTGTGTATTACGGTAGCACCTAGGTGCCCTGGTCATGGGCTGGTAGGCACTGTACATGTATTCAGTGTATTACGGTAGCACCTAGGTGCCCTGGTCAGGGGCTGGTAGGCTCTGTACATTTATTCGGTGTATTACGGTAGCACCTAGGTGCCCTGGTCAGGGGCTGGTAGGTACTGTACATTTATTCGGTGTATTACGGTAGCACCTAGGTGCCCTAGTCAGGGGCTGGTAGGTACTGTACATTTATTCGGTGTATTACGGTAGCACCTAGGTGCCCTGGTCAGGGGCTGGTAGGTACTGTACATTTATTCGGTGTATTATGGTAGCACCTAGGTGCCCTGGTCGTGGCAGGGACCCCGTTGCGCCAGGCGCTGCACAGACACACAACAATAATTCCTAAACTCCCAGCTCCATTCCGCCCCTGCCTTGAGGCGCCTGAGTCCTGGGGAAGAAAACCTGCCTCCTACCCTAGGACTGGCCATCCCCCAGGTCCCGACCCGCTGTCCTCCCAGCTCTGACAAGGGACAGCACCGGCTGCCCCAGGGAAGGGGAAAGAACCCTTCACAGGGCAGCGGGCGGGGGGAGATCCTCTCTCCTAGTAAGGGCTCATGTGATGCCCCGAAGGGTTAATGTCCCTTCCCCAGGTCTGCTCAGCCCAGCGCTGCCAGGTCCCAGGTCACTGGGGAGGAGCCTCATGACTTTCTACCAGTGTTTGGGGTTCACCTTATGAACCGTGGGGGGGGGGGTTGCAGCTGTAACCGGCTTCCCCTAGCGCTGCAACTTTATCCATCCTGCTGAGGGCCAGGAGCTTTTCTTGGCCCCCACGCGGGCCAGGACGCTGCTTTGCCTTTGCTGCGAGAGCTGGATTCTCCCGGGACTCCATGAGCTGGGGATTGAAACCGACTCTCGCCCGACTCTGGGAGCTAGGGCGTCTGCTCGGTAACAGGGGGCGCTGGGGATTAAACTGTGTCCCAGCCTGCAGCGTCTTGAGGAGGGTCGTAGGGACCTATGAAAAGTCAGGGGGGCAAACCAAGGTGGGGGGGAGCAGCTGCCCCCCCATAGGAAGTGACACTCCTGCTTGGCAGCCCTGTTAGCATCGACCAGGCCTGTGAACTGGGCTACTCACTTGTGCTGTGTTTTCACCTGGGTCAGTCTCCCCTGTTTGTGGGGCCGTCGACCCCTCAGAACTTAGCCAGCGGGAAGAGTCCGGACCCAGCCCCAGCTGGCGTCTCTCTCCCCACTGTGCCCCCTGCGCTGTGCCCCGGCCATGGGAACATCTGAATATTTGTGACTCCTTACCAAGCCACCGGCCCTCCCTGATGTGACCCTGGTACTGAGCTCCCCAGGGATCAGCCCCCCCCCCCACAGCTGTCAGACACGGCCCCACCAGCAGGGACGGACACCCACAGGGAGCCTGGTCTCAATATGTGGACAACTCTTTGATCAGGGGTGGGGCAGGTTGAGATTGGGAGCCATTCCCAGAGCTGGGTAGGGGAGACCCAGGGCTGGAGTTATGGGGCTGCGAGTTGGGACTGAAGGGCACTAGCAAGCAAGGCTGTGGTGGGGGGCAGGATCCCAGGGCTGGGCTAGCAGGGGTCTGGGGGTCAGGACTGAGGGGCACTGGCAGGGCTTGGGGGTGGGATCCCAGGGCTGGGCTAGCCGGGGTCTGGGAGTCAGGACTGAGGGGCACTGGGAGGGATGGGGACGTGGGCGATCCTATGGTTGGGTTAGGAGGGGTCTGGGGGTCGGGACTGAGGGGCAGTGGGAGGGATGGGGACGTGGGCGATCCTATGGTTGGGTTAGGAGGGGTCTGGGGGTCGGGACTGAGGGGCACTGGGAGGGATGGGGACGTGGGCGATCCTATGGTTGGGTTAGGAGGGGTCTGGGATTCGGGACTGAGGGGCACTGGCAGGGCTGGGCTAGCAGGGGGCTGGGGGCTGGGACTGAGGGGCACTGGCAGGGCTTGGGGGTGGGATCCCAGGGCTGGGCTAGCAAGGGTCTGGGATTCGGGACTGAGGGGCACTGGGAGGGCTGGGGAGAGCCCAGGACTGGGCTAGTAGGGATCTGGGGATCGGGACTGAGGGGGCACTGGCGGAGCTGGGTATGTGGGGGATCCCAGGGCTGGTATAGCAGGGGTCTGGGGGTCAAGACTGAGGGGCACTGGCAGGGCTTGGGGGTGGGATTCCAGGGTTGGGATAGCAGAGGGCTGTGGGTCGGGAGTGAGGGGCACTGGCAGGGATGGGGATGGGGGGGATCCCAGGGTTGGGATAGCAGAGGGCTGTGGGTCGGGAGTGAGGGTCACCGGCAGGGCTGCAGGGGGTGGGGTGGACTCTGCTCATGGCTCTAGGTCCTCAGGGAAGTGACTTTGCTTTGGGGTCTGTGAGTTCAGTGACACCCCCCCCCCCACAAGGCACCTCCCCCTGTGCTCTTTTCCTCCCTTTCTTCGTGCTGGGGCACAGCTCAGCGCCCCCCGTCTCTGGGGAGGTTCCCAAGCAGCCCTGGGGTGGAGGATCCGTTCCCTTCTCTATGCAGGGGGCGAGGGGATGTCCCGCCTGCAGGCCCCTTGGGGCAGGGGATTAATGGCCTCTCTCTCCCCCAGAGTCGAGGGGTGCTGCCCTATTTCGCCAACTTCCGCCTCCTGTCCGAGCTCTCCACCCCATTTGTCAACCTGCGGTGAGTCGGGGGGTGGGGGCTGGAGCTGGGGGGCTCTAAGGTGGCTGAGCGTCCCAGTGGGGGACGGATTCAAATTTTCCCGAGGCACTGGGGAATGGGGATGGTGCCGCTACCCCAGAGGATGCTGGGATGCAAACAGTGTGGGGAGGCGGGCTGAAGGGTAGGGCAGGCGGTGACCCTAGATCAGTGGTGCTGGGAGTTAACACCTCTCTGACTTGCATCAGGGCAGCTTCACCCTTGACCCAGGCTGGGCAATTGGCTCAGGCTCTCTGCAAACTCAGGCAGCATCAATTACCCCTCCGGCTTAATGAGAGCGCTGATGTGATCATCTGAAGCCAGGAGCCGGAGGGGGCGGGGCCTGCGGCTGTTTAAAGTGATGGCGCTCCTTTGTCGTGGCCCAGGTGGTTCTTTGACACCGTGGGGCAGCCCCGCTCCTCCTGGTTCGTCCTAGCCAATGGCCTGGCCATGACCGTGGTCTTCTTCCTGGTGCGCATCGCTGTCATCCCCAGCTACTACGCCCGCATGCTGGCCTGGTACGGCACACCCGAGTACGCCCGCCTGGGGCTCGCCGTGCAGGTGGCCTGGATCGTGCCCAGCCTGGCCCTGGAGGTCCTCAACCTGGTCTGGATGTACAAGATTATCCGGGGCTTCTACCGGGCCTTCTGCCGGCCCCGAGAGCATAAGCTGGCCTGCGGCCATGGCGACTAAGTGGGAGCTGGACTTCCCCAGGGGGCACGGCCGGGGCGCCCCAAAGCTCCTGGCAGAGATGGACGATCCACTCCAATTCCCATCAGAGCCCAGAGCAACAGGAATACCTGGCTTGGCACGTGCTGCCAGGCACCCGGACTGCCCCCCCACTGAGTGCCAGCCACGTGCGGGCACCTAGGAAACTCATGGACATCACAGACTGGCATATGCCCCAGGCACCCAGGAAATCCATGGGGCACCGGGACTGGCACTGAACACGGGACGTCTGGACTGGCCCACGCCCCTGGCTGGGAGCCCGGTGGGGCCCATCTGTGGGGCTGGCAGTGCCCCTCGCAGGGGACTAAGGCTGTCCAACCCCCAGCTAGGGGTGTCTTTGGTGGGGGCCTGCGTGTCCATGCATAAGGGGCGCAGAGGCTCCAGCCAGGTGCGGGGTCCCACGGGGCAGGGGCAGAGCGGGGAGCCATGGTAGGGCCACGTTACTGCTTCATGAACAGCTTCCCCGCACCCCCTCCCACTCCTGCAAAAAGTGGGAGGAACCCCACACTACTGGGCTGGAGAGTTGGGGGGGCAGGGCCCATCTGCACTGAACCCCCAAGGGCCAAGGGTTCTACATAGCTTTTGAGGACACCCCTGTGCCCCAGGATCCTGCAGTCTGACCCTGGCCCCTCCCTCCCAGACGCTTCCTGGCCCATAGCACCCCCCCATCCATAAAGCTCTGGCCCCTGCCCGACCAGACGGGGCAGCGTTCTTGGGGCTGATCCTGCTGTGGCTGGAGGAGCTGGGAGGGCACACAGGTCCCAGCAGGGGTGTCTCTACCACAGGTCAGCCCCCAGCTAAACCTACCGCTGGGGCCCCAGAAAACGGGGTTCTAGTCCCTGCCTCTGTGCCTCAGTTTCCCTGTCTGTCAAAGGGGGACAATGCCTCTTCATCCGTGCCTTCTCTCTTCAGAGTGGGAGCTTTTCGGGCCAAGCCTGTCCCTCACTCTGTATCTGTGCAGTGCCCGGCACGGCCGGGGCCCCCAATCTCAACCAGGGCAGCTCCCAGCACGGCCGGGGGCCCCCGATCTTGGCCAGGCCCGGACAGCGCCCCTTGATCTCCCTCTAGGCATTTCCACACGCCCAGTGACACTCTGAAGTAGCCTCGTGCGGCAGGTCTCACTCCGGTCGGCGCCGAGATCAGGGGTTTTGGACAATTTCCAGTGGAGAATCTCAAACTACTTCTCGATCCTTTGTTTCATGACTGACATTTCTGCCCTAGTGAGGAATTAACCCTCCCCCCTTGATACTAATTTATTAACCCCAAACCCCCCCCCCACTGGCTCACCCCGAAACCAGGCTGGACTCTGACCTCTCCGGCCACGTTTGTCTCCAGTGTCTGTCTGTCAGGGGAGGGGCGGGACCCACAGTGGGGGTGTCGGCTGTTCCCAGCTTTGCCACTGGCCGGCTGGGTGACTCTGCATAAGTCACTGCCTATTCTGTGCCTCAGTTTCCCCCTCACCCTTTGTTTAGATTGTGAGCTTGTTGGGGCAGGTACTGTATTTCATTCTGAGTGTGGGCAGCCCCTGGCACAATGGAGGGCCCCCGATCTCTCAGCTGGGGTCTGGGGAGCCCCTGGCACAATGGGAGCACCCCAATATCTCAGCTGGAGTCTGGGTAACCACTGACACAGAGGGAGCACCCTGATATCTCAGCCAGGATCTGGGTAGCCCCTGGCACAATGGGGGCCCCCCGATATCTCAACTGGGGTCTGGGTAGCACCTGGCACAGTGGGAGCACCCTGATAGCTCAGCCGGGATATGGGTAGCCCCTGGTACAATGGGGGCCCCTGATATCTCAGCTGGGGTCTGGATAGCCCCTGGCACAGTGGGAGCACCCCAATATCTCAGCCAGGATCTGGGTAGCCCCTGGCACAGTGGGGGCCCCGATATCTCAGCTGGGGTCTGGATAGCCCCTGGCACAGTGGGAGCACCCCGATAGCTCAGCCAGGATCTGGGCTGCCTCCAGCACAAGGGGGCCCCAATCTTGGTTGTGGTCTCTAAGGACAGTAGGACCAGTCAGTAATACACCAAATTGCACCAGCTGACAATCTGGGCGTGAAGTTACACCAGAATCTTCCCCACCTGCGACTCCTCCAGGCCTGGCTGTCGATTGCCCCTGAGTAACAGCGGGTGCCCTGGGCTGCTGGGTGCAGGGCTGGCCTGGAGCATTTACCCTGGCACACGTACGTCCCCTTGGGCTGGTCTGCACCAGAGCCTAGCCCTGAACTCAAACCCGCCTCCCCGGGCCCGATGCTGGGGGATTCTCCGGCCAGTTCGCTGGAGGTCGAGGGGGGCGACCGTGCTGCCCAGTGCCAGCTCAAACCTGGCATTTCGTACCCCCCACCCCAAACACCTGCATCCCCGTCGGCCCGCGCCCTGCAGAGCAGCTCCCAGGCTCCCGCTGCCACACACCCCCTGGGGGCCCCGCAGGAGAAAGGGGGAGGGGCAGTTGGAGGGACGTGGCACGAATTGTGGGGACTCAGGTTTGCCATCGTGGCGAGGTCATTCTCCCGCCTCGTGGCACTGTTCTCACGAGGGGCAGGTCCCCCATCTGAGGCCTGTCTCTCATCCTCCCCTCCCCCGGCCTGTGATCACTAAACGGGGCAGGGGCCTTGGAAGTGACAATAAACAGGATTTCGTTTATGAAGTTGAGCCGTCCTGCAGCCCTTTCTCAGGGCGTCCCGGCAGGGAGAGGTGCCCTGTGCAGTGTGTGTGTGTGTGTGTGTCACGGAGGGTGGGGGAGTCAGGGCCCTGCACCCCCGGCTCCCTGCGATTCCCCGGGACTCTCAGCCAGCCAGGAAAACAAGTTTATTTGGACGACAGAAACATGGTCCAAGACAGGTCTTGCCGGTACAGAGAACAAGACCCCCCCAGTTAGTTCCATTGGGCGGGGGGCAGGGAGGCCAGAGCCCCATCTGGGCTCCCCTCCCTTTTCCTAGCCAGCTCCAAACTGAAACTCCCCCCAGCTGTCTGGCCAGGAACGGCGCCAGGGTTTTTGGCGCCCTAGGCGGGGGTCCTTCTGCGCTCCTGGTCGTTGGCAGCAATTCTGCAGTGGGGGGGTCCTTCCGCACTCCTGGTCTTTGGGGCACTTCGACAACGGGCCCCAGAGCGAGTGAAGGACCCGCTGGAGAATTGTCGCCGAAGACCCGGAGCGCGGAAGGACCCCCCCCCCACCGAATTGCCACCCTCCAAATCTTGGCACCCTAGGCGACCACCTAGGTCGCCTAAATGGAAGCGCCAGCCCTGCATCTGGCCCAGCCTCCCCCTGCATTTGTCCAGTTTCCCTGGCCAAGGTGTCACCTGGCTCCAACCCCCCCCCCATTCTCCTGTTACCTGCTCAGGTATCCTCCCTTCCCCAGTGCAGCCAGTCCCAGCAAAACTCCCCTGCAATCGGCCCAGGCCAGCACGCCCCACGCAGCATTCAAAGAACCTTCCCACTGCGTCAGTCTGTGGGGTGCAGTGGGGGGCGGGCAGCCCCTTGCTGAAGGAGTGGTTCAGTATGACGGGGAATGGACGTGTGTTTGGGGGGAGTGAAGCTGTATGGGCTGCACAGGGAGCAGGTTGTGGGGGAATGTGTGTGTTGGGGGCTGGGGGGAGGGGGCGTCAGGCTGTGCACGTTGGGCTGGTGGGTGGATGTGTTGTGGCTGGGAAAATAACCCAGGAACCCCAGGGGCCCCTTGCTCTAACCACTAGACCCCACTCCCCTCCCAGAGCTGAGGACAGAACCCAGGAGTCCTGACTCCCCGTCCCCCCTGCTCTAACCATTAGACCCCACTCCCCTCCCAGAGCCAAGATAGAACCCAGGCGTCCTGCCTCGCAGCCCCCTGCTCTGACCCCCAGACCCTCTTGTGCTGCAGAGCAAGCCGTAGTCAGACAAAGCCGCTCCGCAGACAGGAGCCGGGGCGGGCGTTGCTACACTGGCAGGTGTTGCAGGCCCCTAATGTCCCCCCACCCCGATGATATAAGTGTTAGGTCTGGCAGCAGTGGGCAGCGCTGCCGAGCCTGGGGGGCCCATGGTGCGTGTGGTGTCAGCTATGTGGGCCAAGGAGCCGTCAGTGCGTCTGGAAGGAACCCCGGGAAGGGGCCGGGGGGACTCCCTGCCAGGGCCGGCTCGGGGGTTTTTGCTGCCCAAAGCAAAAAAATTTTTGGCTGCCCTCTCACCCCAGCCCTGGGCTCCCACCCTCCCATCAGTGCCCTCCCTCACCCGCACTCCCTGCCGCCCCAGTGCTGGGCTCTCTCTCCCCCTCCACCTGCTACCCCAGTGCTGGGCTCTCTCCCCCCACACACCTGCACCCCCTGCCACCCCAGTGCTGGGCTCTCTCTCCCCCTCCACCTGCCACCCCAGTGCTGGGCTCTCTCCCCCCCCCCACCTGCACCCCCTGCCACCCCAGTGCTGGGCTCTCTCTCCCCCTCCACCTGCCGCCCCAGTGCTGGGCTCTCTCTCCCCCTCCACCTGCCGCCCCAGTGCTGGGCTCTCTCTCTCCCCCCACACCTGCACCCCCTGCCACCCCAGTGCTGGGCTCTCTCCCCACCCACCTGCCTCCCCAGTGCTGGGCTCTCTCTCCCCCTCTACCTGCCACCCCAGTGCTGGGCTCTCTCCCCCCCTCCACCTGCCTCCCCAGTGCTGGGCTCTCTCTCCCCCTCTACCTGCCACCCCAGTGCTGGGCTCTCTCCCCCCCTCCACCTGCCTCCCCAGTGCTGGGCTCTCTCTCCCCACCCACCTGCCACCCCAGTGCTGGGCTCTCTCTCCCCACCCACCTGCCTCCCCAGTGCTGGGCTCTCTCTCCCCCCTCCACCTGCCTCCCCAGTGCTGGGCTCTCTCTCCCCCCTCCACCTGCCTCCCCAGTGCTGGGCTCTCTCCCCCCCTCCACCTGCCTCCCCAGTGCTGGGCTCTCTCTCCCCACCCACCTGCCGCCCCAGTGCTGGGCTCTCTCCCCCTACACCTGCACCCCCTGCCGCCCCAGTGCTGGGCTCTCTCTCCCCACCCACCTGCCTCCCCAGTGCTGGGCTCTCTCTCCCCCCCCCCACACCTGCACCCCCTGCCGCCCCAGTGCTGGGCTCTCTCTCCCCACCCACCTGCCACCCCAGTGCTGGGCTCTCTCTCCCCCCCCCACCTGCCTCCCCAGTGCTGGGCTCTCTCTCCCCCTCCACCTGCTACCCCAGTGCTGGGCTCTCTCTCCCCACCCACCTGCCGCCCCAGTGCTGGGCTCTCTCCCCCCCCACACCTGCACCCCCTGCCGCCCCAGTGCTGGGCTCTCTCCCGCCCACACCTGCACCCCCTGCCGCCCCAGTGCTGGGCTCTCTCCCGCCCACACCTGCACCCCCTGCTGCCCCAGTGCTGGGCTCTCTCCCCCCCACACCTGCACCCCCTGCCTTCCCAGTGCTGGGCTCTCTCCCCCCCACACCTGCCTCCCCAGTGCTGGGCTCTCTCCCCCCCACACCTGCCTCCCCAGTGCTGGGCTCTCTCTTTCCCTCCCACCCCACCCCCTGCCGCCCCAGTGCTGGGCTCTCTCCCCCCCCCACCTGCCACCCCAGTGCTGGGCTCTCTCTCCCCACCCACCTGCCTCCCCAGTGCTGGGCTCTCTCCCCCCCTCCACCTGCCGCCCCAGTGCTGGGCTCTCTCCCCCCCCACACCTGCACCCCAGTACTGGGCTCTCTCTTTCCCTCCCACCCCACCCCCTGCCGCCCCAGTGCTGGGCTCTCTCCCCCCCCACACCTGCACCCCAGTGCTGGGCTCTCTCTCCCCACCCACCTGCCTCCCCAGTGCTGGGCTCTCTCTCCCCCCCCACACCTGCACCCCCTGCCGCCCCAGTGCTGGGCTCTCTCCCCCTACACCTGCACCCCCTGCCGCCCCAGTGCTGGGCTCTCTCTCCCCACCCACCTGCCACCCCAGTGCTGGGCTCTCTCCCCCCCACACCTGCCTCCCCAGTGCTGGGCTCTCTCTCCCCACCCACCTGCCTCCCCAGTGCTGGGCTCTCTCCCCCCCCCCACACCTGCACCCCCTGCCGCCCCAGTGCTGGGCTCTCTCTCCCCACCCACCTGCCTCCCCAGTGCTGGGCTCTCTCTCCCCCCCCCCACACCTGCACCCCCTGCCGCCCCAGTGCTGGGCTCTCTCCCCCTACACCTGCACCCCCTGCCGCCCCAGTGCTGGGCTCTCTCTCCCCACCCACCTGCCACCCCAGTGCTGGGCTCTCTCTCCCCACCCACCTGCCTCCCCAGTGCTGGGCTCTCTCTCCCCACCCACCTGCCTCCCCAGTGCTGGGCTCTCTCTCCCCACCCACCTGCCTCCCCAGTGCTGGGCTCTCTCTCCCCACCCACCTGCCTCCCCAGTGCTGGGCTCTCTCCCCCCCACACCTGCCTCCCCAGTGCTGGGCTCTCTCTCCCCACCCACCTGCCTCCCCAGTGCTGGGCTCTCTCCCCCCCCCCCACACCTGCACCCCCTGCCGCCCCAGTGCTGGGCTCTCTCTCCCCACCCACCTGCCTCCCCAGTGCTGGGCTCTCTCTCCCCCCCCCACACCTGCACCCCCTGCCGCCCCAGTGCTGGGCTCTCTCTCCCCACCCACCTGCCACCCCAGTGCTGGGCTCTCTCTCCCCACCCACCTGCCTCCCCAGTGCTGGGCTCTCTCTCCCCACCCACCTGCCTCCCCAGTGCTGGGCTCTCTCTCCCCCTCCACCTGCTACCCCAGTGCTGGGCTCTCTCTCCCCACCCACCTGCCGCCCCAGTGCTGGGCTCTCTCTCCCCCCCCCACACCTGCACCCCCTGCCGCCCCAGTGCTGGGCTCTCTCTCCCCACCCACCTGCCACCCCAGTGCTGGGCTCTCTCTCCCCCTCCACCTGCTACCCCAGTGCTGGGCTCTCTCTCCCCACCCACCTGCCGCCCCAGTGCTGGGCTCTCTCCCGCCCACACCTGCACCCCCTGCTGCCCCAGTGCTGGGCTCTCTCCCCCCCACACCTGCCTCCCCAGTGCTGGGCTCTCTCTCCCCACCCACCTGCCTCCCCAGTGCTGGGCTCTCTCTCCCCCCCCCACACCTGCACCCCCTGCCGCCCCAGTGCTGGGCTCTCTCTCCCCACCCACCTGCCACCCCAGTGCTGGGCTCTCTCTCCCCCTCCACCTGCTACCCCAGTGCTGGGCTCTCTCTCCCCACCCACCTGCCTCCCCAGTGCTGGGCTCTCTCTCCCCACCCACCTGCCTCCCCAGTGCTGGGCTCTCTCCCCCTACACCTGCACCCCCTGCCTCCCCAGTGCTGGGCTCTCTCTCCCCACCCACCTGCCACCCCAGTGCTGGGCTCTCTCTCCCCCTCCACCTGCTACCCCAGTGCTGGGCTCTCTCCCCCCCACACCTGCCTCCCCAGTGCTGGGCTCTCTCTCCCCACCCACCTGCCTCCCCAGTGCTGGGCTCTCTCCCCCTACACCTGCACCCCCTGCCTCCCCAGTGCTGGGCTCTCTCTTTCCCTCCCACCCCCACCCCCTGCCGCCCCAGTGCTGGGCTCTCTCCCCCCCACACCTGCACCCCCTGCTGCCCCAGTGCTGGGCTCTCTCTTTCCCTCCCACCCCCACCCCCTGCCGCCCCAGTGCTGGGCTCTCTCCCCCCCACACCCCCACCCCCTGCCGCCCCAGTGCTGGGCTCTCTCCCCCCCACACCTGCACCCCCTGCTGCCCCAGTGCTGGGCTCTCTCCTCCCCAAACCTGCACCCCCTGCCTCCCCAGTGCTGGGCTCTCTCCCCCCCACACCTGCATCCCCTGCCGCCCCAGCGCTGGGCTCTCTCTCTCCCTCACCTGCCTCCCCAGTGCTGGGCTCTCTCCCCCCCACACACCACCCCCTGCTGCCCCAGTGCTGGGCTCTCTCCCCCCCAGACACCTGCACCCCCTGCCACCCCAGTGCTAGGCTCTCTCTCCCCCCCCACCTTCCGCCCCAGTGCTGGGCTCTCTCCCCCCTACACCTGCACCCCGTGCTGCTGCCCTGCCACAGTCCCTGGCCGGCTCGGGCCACTCCACCCGGCTGCGGCACTGGGGGGCAGCCACCCTGCGGCACCTGCAGGCGGCTCCCTGTGCCCTGCGGGGCGGTCCCCAGCCTGAGCGTCCCCTGCTCGGAGCCTGCCCACAGCAGCCACGAGGTGCAGGCGCTGCTCCCACGTGGCGCGAACTGCAGCGGCCCCAGGGCGCCCCCTGCGCATGACGCGCTGCTGCTGCCAGGGCTCTAGGCTTTTACCACCCGAAGCAAAAAAACAGATGGCCAGTGCCGCCCCTGACACCGTGCTGTCCCAAGCACGGGCTTGCTTTGCTGGTGCCTGGCGCTGGCCCTGCTCCCTGCCATGGGATCCGTGAGGCCAGGAGCAGGGGCAGTGAGGGCCCCTGGGGCTGGGGGAGGGCAAACGCGAGTGAACCCAGAATAGGGGACTGGGGGGGCATCAGCCCATCGCTGCCGGGAGTCTCACACCTGCCTCTGACGTAGCTGGTGCCAGCCCTGATCTCTGCCAGTCGGCGCTTCCTTGATCCTGCCCAGATGTCCTAGCACATCGGGCACCCCAGCTGGCACCCCCTCCTCAGTACCTCCTCCCTGGGGCCCCCAGCACCCCCTCCCCAGGCACCCACAGTGCCCCCTCCTCAGGCATCCATCCCTCCATGCCGTGGCTGGCGCCATCCTTCCTTGCTGCCGGTTGGAGGTTGTTGAGCAGCGGATGCCCAAAGGAGCCCGCAAAGCCCCTTGGGTGCCTGGACCCCCTGACCCCAAGGCCTGGGCCAGCTCCAAAGGTTCCCCTCTAGTCCCAGGGGGCTCCCTGGCTGGTGATTTCACTCCCCGCTCATCCCCCCCAACTGCCTGTCTGAAGCATTAGTCGATGGGGCTGGCAGAGGAGCAGGGCTCCTGGTACAGTTGCCCGGCCCCCTAGCAGGACCCCCCATTCCCAGGGGCACCCTGTTGGCAGAGCCATGGGCGCGGTGACATGGGGCCAGGCCACCAGGCAGCTATAAATGGCAATGCGCATTCTGAGCTGGGGAGCGAGAGGGGGTGGGCAAGAGGGGGCCAGGGGGTGGGGAGGGGGGCATCGGTACCCGACCTGACTCAGCCACCACACAGCCCAGCCTCACGTCATCAGCAAAAATTAGCCGCCCGCCAGGTCCCTCCAGCATCAGAGCCTCCTGGGCCATGAGCTCAGGGCTGAGTCAGCCTGCAGCAGCCTGGGCCCTTAACCCCCTGGCTGCCACGGCCTGGACACGCGTGTGCACACGCACAGCCCGGCAGTGCTGGGTTGGCAGGAGCCAGCCTGCTGGGGGGGGCACAGGATCGGGGCCCTGGGGTGTCACCTGTAAACACACCTCTAGCTGGCCTGCCCCATCTCACAGCCCGGCCCGCCAGCAGGGGGCAGTGTAGATGCACACCCAGCCCTCCCCACCTCCTGGTGAGCTCCCAGCCCCAGGGAGCTGGAACCCCCCAAATCAGATCCCCCAACAGTCACCGGCCTCTAACCAGGGGGTTATTCCTGCTGGAACAGAGTCTGGGCCCCTGGGTTCCCCAGGCCCCTGATCTGACTGGGGGAGCCCCATGGGCACAGTGCCAGGGCTGCCTCCTCGCACCTTCTCCAGCCGGTGCCCGGACCATGTGTCACGGTACTTCCCACGCTCTTAGCGGGCACCCTGGGCACCCCGGCTGGGGATCATAGCCGGATGGCCTTGGCAGCGTGGCAGCATTTCCCCCTCGTCAGTGTCTTCCTACCCCCACCCCTTCAGTCTATCCCTGTGCCAGGCCAGGGCCCGGAGTGTCACATGTGTCTGCTGTGCCCACCTGCCTCTCGCCTCCGACGCTTTGCTCAGAAACACTTCAGGCAAGGCCTGTGATTAGCTATTGGGGGGGCAGCGTCTGGCACAAGGGGCCCTGAGCCCAGCCTGGGGCCTGCTCGGCGCTGCCCCGATATAAACATCATCATAAACTCATTCCTGAGGTGTGGGGAAGGGGAGTCACCTGAGGACGCTGAGAACAAAGAGCCACAGTCCCTAGTTCTCAGCACTGCCACCAGCAGAGCTCCAAGCAGCGTGGCATCCTTATCCCCATTTCCCAGATGGGGAAACTGAGGCACCAAGCGGGGAGATGACTTACGCAGGTCACCCAGCCGGTGTGACGAACTGTGGAGGGTTTCTTGGGTTTTCTGTGTTTTCCAGTGGGCACGATCTGTGAGTCCGTGACACCCGGCCAGTGGCAGAGCCGGGGATAGAACCAGCTTTCGCTCCAGAGCTCTATCCGCTAGGCCGCGCTGCCGGGCTCATCAACCGCTCAGTCTAACCTGTCGCTTTGGGCTAGTTCATGGGCTAGCACCCGCTGCAGGCTCACCCAGAGCTCTGGCAGCATCTCTCACGTCCTGCCACCATGTGTCCCCAGACATAGCTCGCCCCCGGTGCCACCTGCACCCCCTCCTCCCGACCCTGCCTGACCCCGTTTGCTTGCTGGGGCTTCTGGCTGCAGTCCCCACCCCTTAGGCAGGACGCAGCTGACCAGGGCCCGGGCCCAGCGGGGTCAGAGCGGTGATGTAACGGTCCCTTCGGCCTTAAGCTAGGAAATCACAGAGCCAGAGCTCCTGGGTTCAGCCCCCAGCTGTGCCCACGACTCCCACACGGGCACCTGGGAGAAGGACCTCAGGGCCCGTCCATTGCACTCAGGGGTCACTTCAGGCCAATGCGAGCAAGCCCTCGGCAATTTTGCAGCTCCATGGCTGGACACGCTGGGGGGGACGTGGCCCCAGGATGGGAGGACATGGCCCATACGCACCGTGTTTGCTGTTTGCCGGGGGACAGGACCTGTACACGCCATGTGAGGGACTGGGGGACACGGTCGATTTGTGCTATGTGTTGGGGGGGACCTGACCTATACATCGTGGAGGCAGGCACATGGGCCATATGTGCTGGGGGGAGGGCTCATATGCTCGATGTGGGGTAGGGATATGGCCCATAAGCGCTGTGTTTGGTAGGGAAATGTGGCCAGTAGGTGCTGAGTTGCGGGGGGGCATGGCCTGTGGGTGCTGTTGTCATAAACAGATAGCTAAGGGTTAATGTCTCTTTCACCTGAAACACCTGACCAGAGAACCAATCAGGAAACCGGATTTTTTCAACTTTGGGTGGAGGGAAGTTTGTGTAAGAGGTCTTTTGTCTGTCTGCCTGCTGTCTCTGAGCTTTGGAGAAGTAGTTCTATTTTTTAGTCTTCTGTTTGTGTTTTTCCATCTCTCGCCTGTGTTCAGCTTCTTTTAATTGGTCTTCGGCCTCCATTTTTGTCCTGGTAGACATGGTTCCTGTTTTCTTGTGTTGGGGTGCCCTCCGGTGTTTCTCTTTTGAACTGCAGGCTCTGTTGCCTCCAGAAGTCTGCCTAGCAACAGTGCTTTTTTCCTTTTCTCTCTCTAGCTAATGTTCAATGAAGGGAAACCAGAAAAACCACTTAATTTGCCTGCATATAAGTGCTGGTACTTGCCACCTAATGGGAGGGCTATTGCATGACAAAAGACCCTTAACAGTCTTCTCGCTTAATATGCAAACCACAAACTGCTAGAGAGAGCAGAAAAAAAAATTCTCTCTGGTTCCCTTTTAAAACCAAACTGTTTCTCTCTGCTAAAAAGCCCTTAGCAAAGAAAAATATAATATTCCTACTGGCTTCTGGATTCTGTCTATATCCCGCCGCTGCACACCATGTTATAACCTTATTCCCAGATTCTGGACCTTAGCGTCCAAAATTTGGGGGTTAGCATGAAAACCTCCAAGCTTAGTTACCAGCTTGGACCTGGTACTGCTGCCACCACCCAAAAAATTAGAGTGTTTTGGGGCACTCTGGTCCCCCTGAAAAACCTTCCCTGGGGACCACAAGACCCAAATCCCTTGAGTCTCACAACAAAGGGAGATAATCCTGATTCCCTTCCCCCCTCCAGGTGCTCCTGGAGAGATACACAGACACAAGCTCTGTGAAACTACGCAGAGTAAGTCCCCCTCTCCGTTCCCAATCCTGGAACAAAAGCACTTTCCTCTTCACCCAGAGGAAATGCAAAATCAGGCTAGCAATCCAACACACAGCTTTCCCCTGATTTCTTCCTCCCACCAATTCCCTGGTGAGTACAGACTTAATTTCCCTGAAGTAAAGAAAAACTCCAACAGGTCTTAAAGAAAACTTTATAAAAAAAAGAAAGAAAAAATACAAATGTTCTCTCTGTATTAAGATGATACAACACAGGGTCAATTGCTTAAAAGAATATTGAATAAACAGCCTTATTCAAAAAGAATACAAATCAAAGCATTTCCAGCACTTATATTCATGCAAATACCAAAGAAAAGAAACCATAGAACTTACTATCTGATCTCTTTGTCCTTACACTTAGAAACAGAAGACTAGAAAATAGAACTACTTCTCCAAAGCTCAGAGACAGCAGGCAGACAGACAAAAGACCTCTTACACAAAGTTTCCCAGAATCCAGTAGTTAAAAAGTGTTCTTAAAATCTAAAGTCTGTTAGTTATATACTTAGTAGTATATGTAAAGGTGCATGTGTTGTATTAATCTGTTTATTTTCAAGTTCTAGAAGAAATTGCCGCCAGTGAGCTTCCCCACTGTCTGCAATTTGGGGGGCGTGTCATAAACAGATAGCTAAGGGTTAATGTCTCTTTCACCTGAAACACCTGACCAGAGAACCAATCAGGAAACCGGATTTTTTCAACTTTGGGTGGAGGGAAGTTTGTGTAAGAGGTCTTTTGTCTGTCTGCCTGCTGTCTCTGAGCTTTGGAGAAGTAGTTCTATTTTCTAGTCTTCTGTTTCTAAGTGTAAGGACAAAGAGATCAGATAGTAAGTTCTATGGTTTCTTTTCTTTGGTATTTGCATGAATATAAGTGCTGGAAATGCTTTGATTTGTATTCTTTTTGAATAAGGCTGTTTATTCAATATTCTTTTAAGCAATTGACCCTGTGTTGTATCATCTTAATACAGAGAGAACATTTGTATTTTTTCTTTCTTTTTTTTATAAAGTTTTCTTTAAGACCTGTTGGAGTTTTTCTTTACTTCAGGGAAATTAAGTCTGTACTCACCAGGGAATTGGTGGGAGGAAGAAATCAGGGGAAAGCTGTGTGTTGGATTGCTAGCCTGATTTTGCATTTCCTCTGGGTGAAGAGGAAAGTGCTTTTGTTCCAGGATTGGGAACGGAGAGGGGGACTTACTCTGCGTAGTTTCACAGAGCTTGTGTCTGTGTATCTCTCCAGGAGCACCTGGAGGGGGGAAGGGAATCAGGATTATCTCCCTTTGTTGTGAGACTCAAGGGATTTGGGTCTTGTGGTCCCCAGGGAAGGTTTTTCAGGGGGACCAGAGTGCCCCAAAACACTCTAATTTTTTGGGTGGTGGCAGCAGTACCAGGTCCAAGCTGGTAACTAAGCTTGGAGGTTTTCATGCTAACCCCCAAATTTTGGACGCTAAGGTCCAGAATCTGGGAATAAGGTTATAACAGCTGTGTTTGGGGGGGGTGAGCCACATATGTGTTTGTTTGGAGGGGATATGTGGCCTATAGGTGCTGTTGTTTGGAGAGGACACGTGATCCATGGGTGCTTTGTTGGGGGGATGTGTCTCGTGGGTGCTGGGTTGGTGGGGGCATGGTCCATGGGTGCTGTTGGGGAAGGAACATGGCCTGTGGGTGCTGTCTTACGGAGGGAACGTGGCCTGTGGGTGCTGGGTTTGGCAGGAATGTGACCAATGGGTGCTGGGTTGGGAAGGGGACGTGGCCCATGGGTGCTGTTGGGGAGGGGACATGGCCCATCGGTGCGGGGTTTGGGGGGGCGTGGCCCATGGGTACTGAATTTGGGGGAAGTGGCCGATGGGTGTTGTTGGGGATGGGACATGGCCCATGAGTGCTGGATTTGGGGGGACATGGCCTGTGGGTGCTAGGTTTGAGGGAACATGGCCCATGGGTGCTGCTGGGGAGGGGACGTGGCCCGTGGGTGCTGGATTTGGGGGAATGTCACCCATGGGTGCTGTTGGGGAGGGGACATGACCCATGGGTGCTGTTGGGGAAGGGACCTGGCCCATGGGTGCTGGGTTTGGCGGGACATGGCCCATGGGTGTTGTTGGGAAGGGGATGTGGCCCATGGGTGCTGTTGGGGAAGGGACCTGGCCCATGGGTGCTGTTGGGGAGCGGACATGGCCCATGGGTGCTGTTGGGGAGCAGACGTGGCTCGTGGGTGCTGGGTTTGGGGGGACGTGGCCCATGGGTGCTGTTGGGGAGCGGACATGGCCCATGGGTGTTGGGTTTGGGGGGACGTAGCCCATGGGTGCTGTTGGGGAGGGGACGTGGCCCGTAGGTGCTTAGTTTGGGGGAACATGGCCCGTGGGTGCTGTTGGGGAGGGGACGTGGCCCGTGGGTGATGGGTTTGGGGGAACATGACCTGTGGGTGCTGTTGGGGAGCGGACAAGGCCCATGGGTGCAATGGGGAGCGGACAAGGCTCATGGGTGCTAGGTTTGGGGGAACGTGGCCCATGGGTGCTGTTGGGGAGTGGACATGGCCCATGGGTGCTGTTGGGGAGCGGACGTGGCCTACACACTGTTTGGGCCGGGGGCCTGGCCTGGCTGGGTGAGTCAGGAGGCTGCCGGAGGCGCCTGCCAGCATTAATACCCTTCTGGGTCTGGCTCCGGGGGATCAAACCTGCCTCCCCCCAACGTCTCTGTCTTGGCTGGGGACCCCCAAGCTTCCGGCCGGCCCCCCCGCTCCCCCGCTGCCTTCCCGGGTCCCACCGAGCCATATAAAGCCTTAAAGCGTCTCCGACTTGGCTGCGGCCAGCGGTGTTTATAAAATAGCGTTTTCATTTTGGCAAAGGCCTGCACTGCCCCCCACGCCCCCCCGGGCCTGCACTGCCCCCCCAGCCTGTGCTGCCCCCCCGGCCTGCGCTGCCTGCCGCGCTCCTTTGATTGTTCCCAGATTTATGGGGAGCAAGGGGACGGGGCGAAGGCAGAGAAGCAGCCAGGAGGGATGCGGGACTTATAAGGCAAGTGGTGAGCAGAGGCCGAGGGCTGAGCCGGCTCTGGCTGGGAGGGCTGCTTGGTTCTAGCAGCATCAGGGGGATTTAAAGACACAGGAGCCCTCACATCTGGGCCCCTGGCAGGGGGCACTTGAGCAGGACTCCTGAGGTCTTAGGAGAGTAGGAGCTAGTGGGGAGAGCAGGGGGTTGGGAGTCAGGACACCTGGGTTCTATCCCCAGCTCTGGAAGGGGAGTGGGGGCTAATGGTCAGAGCAGGGGGGTCTGGGAGCCAGGACTCCTGGGTTCTATCCCCAGCTCGGGGAGGGGAGTGGGGGCCAGTGGTCAGAGCAGCAGGGGATGGGAGCCAGGACTCCTGGGTTCTCTCCCCAGCTCTGGGAGGGGAGTGGGGGGCCAGTGGTCAGAGCAGCGGGGGATGGGAGCCAGGACTCCTGGGTTCTATCCCCAGCTCTGGAAGGGGAGTGGGGGCTAATGGTCAGAGCAGTGGGGGATGGGAGCCAGGACTCCTGGGTTCTATCCCCAGCTCTGGAAGGGGAGTGGGGGCTAATGGTCAGAGCAGGGGGGGCTGGGAGCCAGGACTCCTGGGTTCTCTCCCCAGCTCTGGGAGGGGAGCGGTGGCTAGTGCTTAGCGACAGTGAGTGGGATTGGAAGCCAGAGGTGCCCCTATGCTCACCAGGACCCTGCACGCCTGGCTAGCAGGAAGAGTCGGGCCTGGCCTCAGAAAGCCCTAGGCCGAGGCTGCGTTGCCAGGGGTGCGGGCACCGGGCTCCGACCCAGCCACCGGAGGGGAAGAGACCCTAGATTTCTCCCCTTCGCTTTGGCTTCAGCCAGACAGGCCTCACCCCTCGCAAAGGGAAACCTCAGGGAACAAAAACCCGGTGCCCCCGCCCCATGGTCATCCCTGGCATGAAAGGAGTTTGCTGAGCCTCTGGCATGGGTCGGACTCACAAACTCCCTTGAAAAGAGGAGTGGGCCCCTGCAGGGCTGAGCTGCACTGGCTGGGGGGTGGGGGCCTGTCCCGGCTCTTGCCCCCACTCTGCGGGTCCTGCAGAAGATTGAATGTACCATGTCAGGAGCTACCGGTGCCCCAGTCACTGGCCCCCAGCCTAGCGGCTGCTGGTGGCTGAGAGCTGCTCAGAGGTCAGCCAGGGCCTTAGGATGTGCCACCTCCTCTCTCTCCTGGCCAGTTCGGGACGGTTCCCTTGGCCGTGTGCCCTGGCCCCGGGGAGCCCCCGTCCCGTGAGTCACGGGCACCAGCTGACTCAGTGGAATCTGATCCAGTGACTGGAGGATGAGGTAGCTGGGCACCTGCCCAGGGTTGGGAAATCCGAGGGGGGGTTATTCTCACTGCCCCCCCGTTTCCACTGATTCCTCTCCCTGGCATCCGAGTGCCACCCGCTATCCCAGGGGAGCAGCCACCCCTTTCAGCCGGGGCGGGAGGGGGGCAGTGACAGGGGGCTCCCGGAAAGCTGATTACCTGCGTGATCAATCTGTCTAGGCAGATCCAGTCTTCCTTGTGAGCCTGGAATGGGGGTACCCGTCCATGCCAGGGGATCTTAGGCCTGCCCTGGAGGGGGCACACTCCCTGGCTGGTCCTCTGTCCCTGTCACGCCTCCACGGGTGGAACCAGTTTTGATCTCTTTCTTCTGGGCAGCAGAGCTTCCTTCCCCTCCTGGGGCTCCCATGGCCGGGAGCGAAACCCAGGAGGAGTTTTCCATCTTTCCTTTGACTCCCTGCGGGGTGCAAACCCAGCATGCGAGGAAAGCAGGGGGGGCAGCTCACCCCTGGGCTGCAGTGAACCCAGCAGGGCGGAGAGGCTGGGAAACACCACAGCACGCAGCAGCCCGCTCTGGGCACGAAGGGTTTGGCAGACACCCCCAAGCAGGAGGGTCCCGGAGGCCAGGCTCCAGCCGGGCCCTCTGACCCCGCAGCTCAAGCCCGTCAGCTGACCCGGGCCCCCGCACTGCGCCATGCGCCTTTTCTCGCCAGATGCTAGAAGCCTCATCCTGGGGTCTGATGGGCGTGAGCGAGCAAAGCATGGAGGCCCAGGACTGGACTGTGGATCCGCATCCTCCCAGCAGCCCCCGAGCTAAACACGCCCCATCAGCCCCCACACCGGGCTCTCAGGCTCACCCAAAGCGGAAAGCGACCTCCCTCCTGCAAAGGCGGGACTGGTTAGTGCTGGAACCAGCATGCTGAGCGCCGCACCAGGAAGGCTCAATGACATGTAGCAACTTTGGGACCATTCTAGCAATGGGGAAACTGAGGCCCGGGGCTGGGAAGGGACTTGCCCATGGTTACACAGTGAGACAATGACACAGCTGGGATTACACCCAGGAGTCTTGATGCCCAGATCCCTCCCTGCTCTAACCATTAGACCACGCTCTCCTCCCAGAGGCAGGGGTAGAACCCAGGGGTCCTGGCGCCCAGCCCCCTGCTCTAACCACCAGATCCCACTCCCCTCCCAGAGCTGGGAACAGAACCCAGGAGTCCTGACTCCCAGCTCCCCTTTCTGCTCTATCCATTTGACCGCACTGGCTGGCTCTCTGTATGCAATGCTACCTAGATAACCTTTTCGCTTCTCCCAAAGAAAGACTGAGGCCAAAATGGCCAGACCCAGGGGCTCTTCACTGCAGATTTAGGCTCCTCAATAGACATTTTATTTAGGTGCCCAAATGCAGATTTAGGAGCCTCACCTCTAGGCCTCCAGCTTGGAAAATGTGGCCTAATGCAGCAAGAAAGGGCAGAGATAAGGTGATTTGTTTGTCAGGATCATTTAGGTGACTTTAGCGTTTGAGGAGCACTTTGCTTTCCATGGTTACGTTCTTCAGAGACATCGCGTTTGGCGCTGTGCTTAGCAACCGTCTGAAAAATGGAACGTGCTTGCCCATGGTGTCCCTAGCCTCTGTTTGCAGGTGATGGGATGGATCTCTTGATGAGTCCCTGTTCTGTTCATTCCCTCTGGGGCACCTGGCACTGGCTACTGTGGGCAGACAGGATACTGGGCTAGATGGACCTTTGGTCTGAGCCAGTCTGGCTGTTCTTATGTTTGCATCTAAAGGGGAAACATACACAGAGTCCCAGGTGCAGGAAACTGCCGCTGGCTGGCAGCAGTAATGACCCCGGCTCTTTTCATCCATGGACCTCAAAGCAGGGTGGTGTCATCACCATTCTCCATGTTACAGATGGGGAAACCCAGTCGCACAACCAGGAATAGAACCCAGATCCTCTGAGCCCCCAGCTCGTGAGCTATCCACTAGGCCACACTGCCACCCAACGAGTAAACTGAGGCTGGGAGGGAAGACGGTTTCTACCCCTCAGAGGACCACGGGTCTGGAACAGCCTCCCAGTAGGAGTGGGGGGCAAACCCCCTAACTAGCGTTCTGATGGAGCCTGATCAGTTGATGACGGGGATCTTGCTGGGGCTGCCAGGGACAGCCGCGGGGGGTGAGTTCTGAGGCCCCATCGGGTGCTGTGTCCTTAGGCTCTTTGCAGAGTGCTCTGGGATCCGTGGCTGGACGGCGCCAGAGAAGCGCTGGGGATTTCATAGGTTTTTTTTTTGCGTTTCTTTCTCTCCATTTACCAGCCCCACCCTCGTGCTCCAGGCATTTCATGGCTTTTAAACATGCCCAGTGTAAAAATCACTACCAACCTCTTCCCCGTGCCCACCCGTGGGAGAGATTTCCCGTTCAGCCCCAGGCCGGGGGCAGAGACACTGAAGAAGGCCACTGTCAAACCAGATCAGATCAATGTCCCATCTAGTCTGGTCTCCTGTCTCCAGGAGGTGCCACTTAGACACGCCAACCCCTGGCTCCTTTGTGCCAGGGGCTGCACCGACAGCAAGGAAGACAGTTTCTGCTCTAACCACCAGACACCACTTCCTTCACAGACCTGGGAACAGAACCCAGGAGTCCTGACTGCCAGCTCCCCCAACCACCCCACTCACTAGACCCCGCTCCTCTCTCTGAGCTGCAAACAGAACCCAGGAGTCCTGGCTACCAGCTCCCCCAACCACCTCACTCACTAGACCCCGCTCCTCCCTCTGAGCTGCAAACAGAACCCAGGAGTCCTGGCTGCCAGCTCCCCCAACCACCCCACTCACTAGACCCCGCTCCTCTCTCTGAGCTGCAAACAGAACCCAGGAGTCCTGGCTGCCAGCTCCCCCAACCACCCCACTCACTAGACCCCGCTGCAAACAGAACCCAGGAGTCCTGGCTGCCAGCTCCCCCAACCACCCCACTCACTAGACCCTGGTCCTCTCTCTGAGCTGCAAACAGAACCCAGGAGTCCTGGCTACCAGCTCCCCCAACCACCCCACTCACTAGACCCCGCTCCTCTCTCTGAGCTGCAAACAGAACCCAGGAGTCCTGGCTACCAGCTCCCCCAACCACCTCACTCACTAGACCCCGCTCCTCCCTCTGAGCTGCAAACAGAACCCAGGAGTCCTGGCTGCCAGCTCCCCCAACCACCCCACTCACTAGACCCCGCTCCTCTCTCTGAGCTGCAAACAGAACCCAGGAGTCCTGGCTGCCAGCTCCCCCAACCACCCCACTCACTAGACCCCGCTGCAAACAGAACCCAGGAGTCCTGGCTGCCAGCTCCCCCAACCACCCCACTCACTAGACCCTGGTCCTCTCTCTGAGCTGCAAACAGAACCCAGGAGTCCTGACTGCCAGCTCCCCCAACCACCCCATTCACTAGACCCCTCTGCAAACAGAACCCAGGAGTCCTGGCTGCCAGCTCCCCCAACCACCCCACTCACTAGACCCCGCTGCAAACAGAACCCAGGAGTCCTGACTGCCAGCTCCCCCAACCACCCCACTCACTAGACCCTGGTCCTCTCTCTGAGCTGCAAACAGAACCCAGGAGTCCTGACTGCCAGCTCCCCCAACCACCCCATTCACTAGACCCCGCTGCAAACAGAACCCAGGAGTCCTGGCTGCCAGCTCCCCCAACCACCCCATTCACTAGACCCCTCTGCAAACAGAACCCAGGAGTCCTGGCTGCCAGCTCCCCCAACCACCCCACTCACTAGACCCCGCTGCAAACAGAACCCAGGAGTCCTGACTGCCAGCTCCCCCAACCACCCCACTCACTAGACCCCTCTGCAAACAGAACCCAGGAGTCCTGACTGCCAGCTCCCCCAACCACCCCACTCACTAGACCCCGCTGCAAACAGAACCCAGGAGTCCTGACTGCCAGCTCCCCCAACCACCCCACTCACTAGACCCCTCTGCAAACAGAACCCAGGAGTCCTGGCTGCCAGCTCCCCCAACCACCCCATTCACTAGACCCCGCTGCAGACAGAACCCAGGAGTCCTGGCTGCCTGCTCCCCCAACCACCCCATTCACTAGACCCCGCTGCAAACAGAACCCAGGAGTCCTGGCTGCCAGCTCCCCCAACCACCCCACTCACTAGACCCCGCTCCTCCCTCTGAGCTGCAAACAGAACCCAGGAGTCCTGGCTACCAGCTCCCCCAACCACCCCACTCACTAGACCCCGCTCCTCTCTCTGAGCTGCAAACGGAACCCAGGAGTCCTGGCTGCCTGCTCCCCCAACCACCCCATTCACTAGACCCCGCTGCAAACAGAACCCAGGAGTCCTGGCTACCAGCTCCCCCAACCACCCCACTCACTAGACCCTGGTCCTCTCTCTGAGCTGCAAACAGAACCCAGGAGTCCTGACTGCCAGCTCCCCCAACCACCCCATTCACTAGACCCCTCTGCAAACAGAACCCAGGAGTCCTGGCTGCCAGCTCCCCCAACCACCCCACTCACTAGACCCCGCTGCAAACAGAACCCAGGAGTCCTGACTGCCAGCTCCCCCAACCACCCCACTCACTAGACCCCTCTGCAAACAGAACCCAGGAGTCCTGGCTGCCAGCTCCCCCAACCACCCCACTCACTAGACCCCGCTCCTCCCTCTGAGCTGCAAACAGAACCCAGGAGTCCTGGCTACCAGCTCCCCCAACCACCCCACTCACTAGACCCCGCTCCTCTCTCTGAGCTGCAAACAGAACCCAGGAGTCCTGGCTGCCTGCTCCCCCAACCACCCCATTCACTAGACCCCGCTGCAAACAGAACCCAGGAGTCCTGGCTGCCAGCTCCCCCAACCACCCCACTCACTAGACCCTGCTCCTCTCTCTGAGCTGCAAACAGAACCCAGGAGTCCTGGCTACCAGCTCCCCCAACCACTCCATTCACTAGACCCCCCGCTGCAAACAGAACCCAGGAGTCCTGACTCATAGGTCCAAAGCCAGAAGGGACCCCGGTGATCACATGGCCTGACCTCCTGGCTAATACACGCCAGAGACCTGCCCCACAGTACGTTGTGTAGAAACACATTGGACCTTGGTTTAAAAATAGCCAGTGCTGGATGGAGAATCCAGCCCGGCCCCGGGTAAGTCGTTTCAACGGTCACTTCCCCTTCCTGTTAAAACCAAGGCCTTGTTTCCAGGCTGAATTTGTTTAGCTTCAACTCCCAGCTGCTGGATTGTGTGTTCCACCTTCCTCTACTAGACCGAGCAGCCCTGAGCAGACATTTGTTCCCCATACTGGTTCTTACAGTCAGATCAAGTCACCCCTTCGCCGTCCCTGTGTTAGGCTACATAGATGGAGCTCCTTGAGTCTCTCACTATCGGGCAGGTTTTCTAATCATTCTCGCAGCTCTTCTCTGCCCCCTCTCCAATTTATCACCATCCGTCTTGGACGGTGGGCACTAGAACCAGCCGCAGGATCCCCGCGGTGGGCGCACCAGTGCCCAGTCCAGAGGGGAAATCACCTCTCCACCCCTCCTCCAGATTCCCTCGTTTGTGCCTCCCAGGATCACATTGGCTCATTTGGCCTCAGCGTCATGCTGGGAGCTTGTGTGATTCTCCGCCACGACCCCTAAACCTTCCTCAGAGTCACTGACCCCAGGACAGAGCCCCCCAGCCTGTAAGTACGACCCACAGTCTTTTTTCCTAGATGTTTACATTTACACTGAGCTGCATTGAAACACGTATTGTTCACTTAGCAAGCAAGTCAGCGCCTCATCTGCTTTAACCACTAGACCCTGCTCCCCTCCCAGACCCGGGGACAGAGCCCAGGTGCCCAGTGCCGGAGCCACGAGAGAAAACCAGACTAGCCTGTCAGAGACGGGAGATTTTTCCTAACTTCAGGCAGTTAGTGTTTGGCTTAGGTCCCAAAGGGGCCTATAGCCCCAGACCAAAACTGTGGGGCTGAAATGTTCGGGTCTTCTATTCCCAGTGTATTTATGTATACCTCTATTAACGGGGGGTGGGGTGCACACATGCACGTGGATCCGTATGGACAGCATTTGTGTGTGTGTGTGTGAGAGAGCATTCATAGGTCTGTACAGACAATACATGTGTGTGTGTGCGTGTGTGTGAGCATGCACAGGTCTGTACAGACAATACATGTGAGTGTGTGCATGTGTGTGAGCATGCACAGGTCTGTACAGACAATACATGTGAGTGTGTGTGTGCGCACGGCTCTGTACTGACAGCACGTGGCTGTGTGTGTGTGTGTGTGTGAGAGAGAGAGAGAGAGAGAGAGAGAGAGAGAGCATGCATAGATCTGTACAGATAATACATGTGAGTGTGTGTGTGCGCACGGATCTGTACTGACAGCACATGTGTGTGCATGTGTGAGCATGCATAGGTCTGTACAGACAATATATGTGAGTGTGTGTGTCCACACGGCTCTGTACTGACAGCACGTGGCTGTGTGTGTGTGTGTGAGAGAGAGAGAGAGCATGCATAGATCTGTACAGACAATACATGTGAGTGTGTGTGTGTGTGTGTGTGAGAGAGAGAGAGAGAGAGAGAGAGAGAGCATGCATAGATCTGTACAGACAATACATGTGAGTGTGTGTGTGTGTGTGTGTGTGTGTGTGTGTGTGTGTGTGTGTGTGTGTGTGTGTGTGAGAGAGAGAGAGAGAGAGAGAGAGAGAGAGAGAGAGAGAGAGAGAGCATGCATAGGTCTGTACAGACAATACATGTGAGTGTGTGTGTGTGCACGGCTCTGTACTGACAGCACATGTGTGTGCACGGATCTGTATAGACAGCACATGTGTGTGTGTGTGTGAGCATGCATAGGTCTGTACAGACAATACATGTGAGTGTGTGTGTGTGCACGGCTCTGTACTGACAGCACATGTGTGTGCACGGATCTGTATAGACAGCACATGTGTGTGTGTGTGTGAGCATGCATAGGTCTGTACAGACAATACATGTGAGTGTGTGTCTCCACATGGATCTGTGCTGACAGCACGTGTCTCTGTGTGACAGAGAGAGAGAGAGTGAGAGCATGCATAGATCTGTACAGACAATACATGTGAGTGTGTGTGTGTCCACGAATCTGTACAGACAGCACGTGTGTGCACACGGATCTGTACAGACAATACGCATGCGCGTGTGTGTGTGTGTGCGCGCGAGCACGGTCATCCCCCACCATCTTATCAGCAAATTTGAACTTGGCCCCAGCCAGACGCAGCTGTCAGCAGCTGTCAGGTTGTTTTTTGAGACACCACCTGATATTTCTGAGGGCGTGTTTGGGCTGGTAACCCTGATGGAGCTGGGAGTGAGAGGGACTGATTCTGATCTCAGCGATGCTGGCATAAATCAGGAGTAACGCTATCTGATTTTATCAAAGGCCAGGGCTCTACGTTAGGCTGGCATTTCCAAAGGATCTTATGTAGTATCTGGGCACCTCACAATCCTTAACGTATTTCTTCTCACAGTGCTCCTGTGAGGCAGGACAATTATTCCCAGCACGGATGGGGAAACTGAGGCACAGAGCGGCTGCATGACTTGCCCAAGATCCTACAGGAAGTCTGTGTCTGAGCAGGAAATTGAATCCATCCGTCCTTCATGCCCATCTACCTGTTCATCTGCTAACTACAGCCGCTGAGGTGCCAGGCAGGCATTAATAGTTAATAAATACTAACAATTAGCAACCAACTTCATCCCACCGGGGGCTGCCTGGATTTTCAATGCCCGTCTCTGCTCAGAGAGGTATCTGCACATGTGGCCTCTGGGAGGATCTGGAGTTTGATCTACTCCACAGCTGTTTCAAAGGAGCGGATGGGGGGGTTTCAATTGTACTCTGATCGTTTATAAAAATTCCTGATAGGGGAAAAAATCTTAAATCCAGAGGAACGTCTGCCAAGGCGACGTGTGAATCCAAAACCAAGAGCCGACGAGAAGGCCAGAGGAACTGGCCAGGGCCGCCCGGGGGGGAGGGGGGCCAAGTGGGGCAATTTGCCCCAGGCCCTGGCCCCAGCAGGGGCCCCTACGAGAATATATTATTCTATAGTATTGCAACTTTTTTTTATGGAAGGGGCCCCAGAAATTGCTTTGCCCCAGGGCTCCTGAAACCTCTGGGTGGCTCTGCAACTGGCAGGGAAGGACCATACCCCCAGCGGCTCCATTTTGAAAACGTGGGGGTCCGGGAAAGCTTTCCCCCTACACTTTCCTTTTGGGTTGCAAACTGGGGAAAGGAGGGGGCGCAGAGTGCAGTGAAATAGGAGGGCCGAGGTGTTGGGCCTGAGAAAATGCCGTGCCAGAGATCGATACCACCCAAGGAGGCAAGGAAGGCCGAGGGCGCCGGGGAGGGAAGCGTGTGGAAGCGGCGGAGAGATGGAGAGAGCGTAACACGGGTGGGGAGAGCAGCAGACGCTGCAGCGCCCTGGCAATCCGTCCGTCTGTGATACATCGCAGCGTTCTCTGAATATTTGCCGCGTCCGCCCCACTTGCCCCCAAGGTGGAAAAAATGACTCCATCCCTTCTTAATACCAAGAGGCTGACATCAGGGTCCCCAGCGGGCAGCCATTGGCCCGGCTGGCCGGCCAATGGGAAGGGCTCCCCCTCGGACATGCGGAGGGGGAAGAGTCGGAGAGCAAAGACTTTTAAAAAGTTGCAGGGAAAGAGGCAGAGGCGCAGAGGCCACCGAGCAGGGCTCCCAGCTCCAGCGAGGCCGGAGGCGAGGCAGGCAGGATGTCCACCGCACACTTCAACCGGGGACCGGCCTACGGGCTGTCGGCGGAGGTCAAGAACAAGGTAAGGGGGGGATCGCCCCCCAGAACGCCAGGGTGGCGCAGGATCGGGGCCAGTGGCAGCTCGGGATGTGGGACCACGCTTTGTGGGTCCATACTGCCTTGGAGGATGGGCCCGGCGGCTCCCAAGGACGAGCCATCCTCAGGCTTCAGGGCAGATGCTGGCCACCGGCTGGGGGTCAGGAAGGAGCTGGGTCTCCGTGGGAGAGGGTCGCACAGCAAGGGGTTTGGGGATGGTGGAACACCTTGGGAAGGACTGGTGGTGGGTGGGTCCGTTAGTATGACCCAGGGTGGCAGGGATGGGGAGGCACCGTGCTGGATGGGCCCATGGGTCTGACCTCATGACTCGTAGAACCCCAGCCAGCTTCTCTCTGCCCCTCTAGCTTAGAGCAGGGAGCAAAGGAACCAAGACCCAGTGGGCTGCTGGGGGAACAGGATTGAAGGAGCACCCCTCACCAAGCCCCCCCCCTCAGCTGGGCAAAACAGGGGCTTAGCCCAGGGACCGGGGCCTGAAGGGTTGCAGACGGGCAGGGAAGGGGGGAGGTGTTGGGTGTGCCCCCCATGGGCTGGGAGAGGATGTCCTATCATAAAAGAGTCTCTAAAACAGCAGGGCAGAGGGGAGGCAGGGAAATGGCCCAGAAGGACCCAGGAGGGTGTGTTTGTACAGCCCCTTGCACAGTGGGCTCCTGGGTGCTACCGTAATACACCTAATAAACATGACTGATGACAGGGTAGCAGGACAGGTGTGGAAGCCCAGCAAAGGACTGAACTGGGGAGGGGTGTGTGTCTGGCAGAGATCAGGGTTCCAGTGCCACTGCCAGGGCTAGCCAGACCTGGAGACGATCCTCCCCCCCACTCCCCGCTCCCCCCTCTGACAGGCGCCCAAAGCAGACTTGGGGGGGACCTCCCTTATTCCAAGCTGGATTCCCCCCCACCCTCGCGAAGCTGCTCAGGCTTCCACACCCCCTTTGGAGACTGATGTCCAGGGGGGAGGGGGGCACCAGAGCCCCATGTGCTCCCAACACACCCCTGCCAAAGCACTGGGCATTTACCATGGGGGAGGGGACAGCCAGGGATTCCCCCCACCCCCAACTATCCATCCCCAGGCTCAGCGCCCACCCAGGGTGCAGATCAGCCCTTTTTCTCTCCAACTTTCCCTGTGGGGTGTGGGGGCATTAGCCCAGGCTGAACAGCACAGGGCTGAGATCTGAGACACCCCACCCCCACTGACCAGACAGGCCCATGCTGGCCAGCACACAGCAGTGGCCTGGGTCCTATTCTTGCCTCTGCCACTGGCCTGCTGGGTGATCTTGGGCAAGTCATTTTGCCCTCCTGTGCCTCAGTTTCCCCACCTATACAATGGGGACAATGCTCTTGAGTTCCTTGGCAAACACAGTGGAAAGTGCTAGGTGAGAGCCAGGGAAGGTGATTAAAGCATCCTCCCCCCGCACCCCGGCCTATGACATCTAGAGAGGAGAGCCATCTCTGCCCCCATCCCTTGGGATACAGATGGTATCTAAATCCCTCCAGCCCCACGGCCCCTCCGGCTTGAGTTATGGCCACCCCTCCTCCAGCCCCCCCAAGAGCCCAATCCCCCCTGGCCAAGGAATGGCAGCCCCCAGCTCCCTAGATCCCACCCTCCACTCTCCTACCCACTTCCCCCTCCGGCTCCAGCACGTGCTGGACGTTGCTACCTTCCTCCCCACATGCCCAAGAAAGTGTGACCGCATCTCCCCTCCCCCCGCTCAAGATGTGGCCCCACCTGCCCTCCCCACTTGTAAAGCTCGCCGTGGTTTGCTCTCTGACCTCACGGCCTCCTCCCGGTGCTCTCCCCGCTGCTGGCGCGGGAGCCTTCTCCTTTGCAGCTCCAGCTGGCAGGAAACAAATCTCCCTGGGCCCCTCGCCGGCTCCCCGGTGCTTTTCAGGTCTCAGCTGGGAATATCGCCGCCCCGGCCCCTCGCTCAGGAACATCTCTTCCCCCCCCCAGCCCCTCACTCAGGAACATGTACCCCCCACCCCACCGCCACCACCCCAATCAGGACTCAGCCAGGACGTAGCTGGTAGGAGACACGACACTGATACAGCAAAGTGCTGCTATGGCTCAGGGAGTGGGGTCTAGCGGTTAGAGCTGGGGGCTGGCAGTCAGGACTCCTGGGTTCTAGTCCCAGATCTCACACTGACTCCCCTCTATGGCCTTTGCCTCTCTGTGCCTCAGTTTCCCTATCTGTAAAATGTGGGTAATGGCTTTGATGCTGAAGTGCTGGGCGTGATCCTAATCCCCAGATCAGGGCATGAAAGCACCGGGGGGGGTGTGTGCAGAGGGCTGGCCAGATACCAGGATGAGGGGCGCAGTACACAAGGCCTAACTAGCTTAGATCATGTGTTGCTTCCTACTGGAGCCAAGAGGAAGTGGTGGGGGCGCCTCTCTCTTTGCTTCGATGTCCCTGGAGAGCCAGGTGAGGGGACCTGGGATATCACCCCCACACTGTCACTGCTCCCCAGTATTATATACTTCCAGAGAGCTCTTCACCCCGAAGGAGCCCAGTGCACTTTGAGGTCCTCCCACACACACAGCCCTGCTAAACTGCAGCCACCTCTGGGGTGGGGAGCAGCCAGGAACCACGGGGAGGGAAGTCAGGCCCCAGATCCCCGTGGCAAACCCCAGCAGAGGTAACAAAGGGGGACTCTTCCATTCGGCACAGCCACTGAGTGAAAGGACCCCCCCCCCCCGCATCTCTGAATAGCAGGGGAGGTCGGCCTCGGCACCCCCGAAACTAACACTGATCTGCACCCCTCCCACACCAGAGGGGCCTCCCCTGAGAAAGGGGCAAGATTCTGTACCAATGCTGGGGGGCCCGGGCTCCCTGCTCTCAGGCCTGGCCCTACTCCCGAGGGGCTCCCCAGACCCGGTGTTCAGGGTTTCGGGGTTCACCTCCTGCTTTCCTGCCACTTGGCGCCTCCACCGCTGAGACGAAGCAGGGCTCCCCGCACCCCAGCCCCAGCGCTCTGCATCCCTCGTGCCCCCAGACGCATCCCCTGGGAGGAAAACCAGCTCCAAGTGCCGGGATCCTTTGGGTGCTCACGGCTGGGGCCCAGCGAGGGTTAAAGACGCACACCTCCTCCCGTCCCACCGCTAACCGCTACTGCTGATCTGTGGCCCCCACATAGCCGGGGAGGGGGAGTCACCCTGCTTTGAATTCTTCAGCTACCTTTCTGGCCAGCCTGCTCGGTGCCCAGCGGCCCGGCGGCGGGCTGGCCATATATGGTTGGCTTTGGGGATTCTGCAGAGCCGGACCCGGGAGCGGGCGGCTCTATATAAGGCATGGTTTGCTTTATAAAGCCGCTGGGGCCCAGGACCCTGGCTGTCAGCGCTGAGAGATCCCAGGTGGGGGAGCCACCCCAGGCCGGAGAGATGGAGACACCCCCTTCCCCCCCAGCTGCTTGCTCGTGCCAGCTGTCAGAGCCAGACGCTGGGACGAGGGGGATCGGTCCTGGGCAGCCGAGGCCCCTCCCAGGACATTGGCCTGGGATCCCCCATTATCCCCCCTGCCCCCCAGATTGCGTCTGCCCTGCAATGGAGACAAAATCAACCAGCTGGCCTGGGGGAGCGGGGGGGGGGCGCTCCGGGCCAGGCCCTGCCAGCACCAGCGGTGGACCCAGAGTGACCCCAGCCCTTGTCCCTCTCAGGGGCTCCCCTGGGTGGGGGCACCTCAGGACACCCAGGGGGAGGGAGAGGGCTGATGCTCCAGGCCCTTCTCTGGCTGCTCCCTCTGTTCTCCCCACCCTCTGGCCAGACCATGGAACCTGCTTGTTGGTGCTCCCTAGGGAGGAGGGCAGTGGGGGTGTCAGCTAGCTCAGCAGAGTGACTGTGGGGCCACAGGGCTGGAACTGAGCTCTGGCAGGGACTCAGTTTCCCTCCCATGGTGTGGGGGGACAGGAGACCCTGGTTTGGAACAGTACCAATTCCCAAGCAGGCTGCGCATGGGTGGCCAGAGGAAATGGCAGATCAGGTATCAGCCGCCCGTGGGAAGGTGAAAGGGGCCTACTCCTTCCATCCAAGGAGGGGAGCAGGGCCTAGGAGTTAGAGCAGGGGGGCTGGGAGCCAGGACTCCTGGGTTCTATGCCCAGCTCTGTGAGGGAAGCGGGGTCTAGGAGTTAGAGCAGGGAGGCTGGGAGCCATATCCCCAGCTCAGGGAGGGGAGGCTGCAGCTGGGATCATTCGAGTTACACCAGGTCCCAGCTACCTGCCCTGCAGGGGCCCCAGGGAGGAGGCGGAAGAGCAGGGGCCTGGCATGATCCACTGGGCTGGGCATGTGGGGACTTCCTACAGCAGCTGGCATCCCTGCCGGGCTGACAAGGGGCAGTAGCTGTTCCCAGCGATGGGACGCCTGCTCGGGGGAAAGGAGCTTTGCTGGATCTCAGCCAGGCTGCCAGTGGGAGAGCGGGGTCCGTCCCAGAAACCACTGCTGGAGCTGGCACTAACCGGGCTCCTTCCTGCCATCCCAGCGAAGAGATTGAGGCCTGAACTCCCCCCCACTCCCGCCTAGGAGCTGGCAGGGTCCAGAGGTGTGGGGCTGGGAAAGCCAAATTAGCCCCATTTGATACAGAGGGAAACTGACTCATGGGGCACCAAAGTAATTTCTTCCCCAAGCTACAGAGAGTCTGTGCTGGACGTAAAACCCAGAATCCTAACACATACACCCCTCACTAGTTCCCTGGATCTGGGAACGGAACCCAGGAGTCCTGGCTCCCCACCTCCACTCTAACCACTAGACCCTGCTCCCCTCCCAGGGCTTGGGCAAGAACCCAGGAGTCCTGGCTCCCACTCACCCCTGCTCCCCTCCCACAGTGGGGGGGGGAACCTAGCTGCCTCCCAGCCCCCCCTCCCATTCTAAACACTAGCCCCACTGACAATCCCTCCTCCCTGAAGTGTCACCCAAGCCCCCAACTGCTGCAGCAACCAATGGGTGACACATGCAAGGGGCGCAAGAGAGCATGAAGACTGGCTCCCCCCCACCCCCCAAATTAATTAACTGTGCCCCTGGAGGTTTGTTACTGCAGGGCTCCCGGCCCGCTTGTGGGCAGGGGCTTTGTGCTGATTGGCTTGTTATGGTAGGGTTGCTGGATGCTTTGTTATGGTAGGGGGTTGCTGGCCAGGTCAGGGGGTGCAGGTCAGTTTGTTATGGTAGGGTTGCTGGCCAGGTCGGGAGGTGCAGGTCAGTTTGTTATGGTAGGGTTGCTGGCCAGGTCGGGAGGTGCAGGTTGGTTTGTTATGGTAGGGTTGCCGGCCAGGTTGGGGGGTGCAGGTCAGTTTGTTATGGTGGGGTTGCTGGATGGTTTGTTATGGTAGGGTTGCCGGCCAGGTTGGGGGGTGTAGGCTGGTTTATGTTAGAGTTGATGGTCAGGTCGGGGGTGCAAGCCGGTTTGTAATGTTAGGGTTGCCGGCCAGGTCAGGGGTACAGATCGATTTATTATGGTAGGGTTGCTGGATGGTTTGTTATGGTAGGGTTGCTGGCCAGGTCGGTGGGTGCAGGTTGGTTTGTTATGGTAGGGTTGCTGGCCAGGTCGGGGGCTGCAGGTCGGTTTATGGTAGGGTTGCTGGTCAGGTTGGCGGTTGCAGGTCGGTCTGTTATGGTACGGTTGCCAGTCAGGTCGGGGGGTGGGTGGGTACAGGTGGGTTTGTTATGGTAGGGTTGCTGGATGGTTCACTACGGTAGGGTTGCCAGTCAGGTCGGAGGATGCAGGTTGGTTTATGTTAGGGTTGCTGGCCAGGTTGGCGGACGCAGGATGGTTTGTTATAGTAGGGTATCTGGCCAAGTCGGGGGGTGAAGGTCGATTTGTTATGGTAGGGTTGCCGGCCAGGTCGGGGAGTGCAGGTCGATTTGTTATGGTAGGGATGCTGCATGGTTTGTTATGGTAGGGTTGCTGGCCAGGTTGGCAGGTGCAGGTCGGTTTGTTATAGTAGGGTTGCTGGCCAAGTTGGAGGGTGCAGGTCAATTTGTTATGGTAGGGTTGCTGGATGGTTCGTTATAATAGGGTTGCTGGCCAGGTTGGGGCGTGCAGGTTGGTTTATGTTAGGGTTGCCGGCCAAGTCGGGGAGTGCAGGTCAGTTTGGCCGACCAGGTCAGGGGGTGCAGGTAGGTTTGTTATGGTAGGGTTGCTGGCAGGTCAGGGGGTGCAAGTTGGTTTGTTATGGCAGGGTTGCTGGCCAGGTCAGGGGGTGCAGGTCAGTTTGTTATGTTAGGGTTGCTGGATCGTTTGTTATGGTAGGGTTGCTGGCCAGCTTGGGGGTGCAGGTCGGTTTGTTATAGTAAGGTTGCTGGATGGTTTGTTATGGTAGGGTTGCCGGCCAGGTCGGCGAGTACAGGTCCATTTGTAATGGTAGGGTTGCCGGCCAGGTTGGGAGGTGCAGATTGGTTTGTTATGGTAGGGTTGCCGGCCAGGTGGGGAGGTGCAGGTTGGTTTGTTATGGTAGGGTTGCCGGCCAGGTTGGGGCGTGCAGGTTGGTTTATGTTAGGGTTGCCGCCCAGGTCGGGGGTTGCAGGTCAGTTTGGCTGATCAGGTCAGGGGGTGCAGGTTGGTTTTTTATGGTAGGGTTGCCGGCCAGGTTGGTGGTTGCAGGTCAGTTTGTTATGGTAGGGTTGCTGGATGGTTTGTTATGGTAGAGTTGCTGGCCAGGTCAGGGGGTGCAGGTCGGTTTGTTATCTTAGGGTTGCTGGATCATTTGTTATGCTAGGGTTGCTGGCCAGGTTGGGGGGTGCAGGTTGATTTATGGTAGGGTTGCTGGCCAGGTTGGGGGTGCAGGTTGGTTTGTTATGGTAGGGTTGCCGGCCAGGTCAGGAGGTGCAGATTGGTTTGTTATGGGGCCAGGTCAGGGGGGTGAAGGTCGGTTTGTTATGTTAGGGTTGCTGGCCAGGTCGGGAGGTACAGGTCCATTTGTAATGGTAGGGTTGCTGGATGGTTTGTTATGGTAGGGTTGCTGGCCAGGTGCGGGGTGCAGGTCGTTTTGTTATGTTAGGGTTGCTGGCCAGGTCGGGGGGTACAGGTCCATTTGTAATGGTAGGGTTGTTGGATGGTTTGTTATGGTAGGGTTGCTGGCCAGGTGTGGGGTGCAGGTCGGTTTGTTATGTTAGGGTTGCCGGCCAGGTCGGGGGGTGCAGGTCGGTTTGTTACGGTAGGATTGCTGGATGGTTTGTTATGGTGGGATTGCCAGCCAGGTAGGGGGTTGCAGGTCGGTTTGTTATGGTAGCGTTGCTGGCCAGGTTGGGGGGTGCACGTTGGTTTATGTTAGGGTTGCCAGCCAGGTCAGGGGGTGCAAGTTGGTTTGTTATGGGAGGGTTGCTGGACGGTTTGCTTTGGTAGGGTTACTGGCCAGGTGCGGGGTGCAGGTCGGTTTGTTATGTTAGGGTTGCTGGCCAGGTCGGGGGGTACAGGTCCATTTGTAATGGTAGGGTTGCTGGCCAGGTGCGGGGTGCAGGTCGGTTTGTTATGTTAGCGTTGCTGGCCAGGTCAGGGGGTGCAAGTTGGTTTGTTATGGGAGGGTTGCTGGACGGTTTGCTTTGGTAGGGTTACTGGCCAGCTTGGACAGGGGATTTCAAGGAAGTCTGCGAGGGTGAGGATGCAGAACATTGTTTGGGAGGCACAGGGGCAGCATGGTGGGTGCCGTGGGATCAATCCAGCGGTGCTGGTGTGGGCTCCACGCTCTGGGGCTGCAGTGCTTAGGGCCAGCACAGAGGGGAAGAGGGCAGTTTTAGCCTCAAGGCCCTTTCAGAGTCTGACCTCAGAGCCCAATGGAGGCAAAATTTAACACCCACTGTCCCTAGGAAGCGGGCTGAGACCCACCAAACACATGTCACAGGGTCCCCTGATCAGCTCCTGACTGCAAACGACACCGTCACTCCCCCCCCCCCCCCCGCTGGATCAGAACCAGCTCAGTAACAAAGCTGCATGGTCCAGTCCCTGCCTCCCTGAGCCAGTCAATGGCCTGCCCGGGGGCCGGATGGGAGCTGGCACCCCCTAGAGCTCAAAGGCCCCGTGCTCCATTCCTGAGCCAGCCACACCCCTGGAATCGGCCTTCTGATAATAACCATATGCTTAATGGCAGCCTGGGTCCCATCTGATCTTGCGCTTCACACACCCAGAGAGATGAAACGAGCAAATTCCTCGTTAATGGAGCTGAGGATCACCTCGGCGCTGCCCCAACTTCCCAGCTAGCGCCATGGGCCGCCGCCAGGGTTCTGCCTTCTCTCCCACTGAAATATCCCCACCTCGGCCAGGGATAAATCCATGAGGATCTGAGCCAGGCTTGGCCCCATTTTTCTCCCAAGTTTGGTGAATTCTTCCTGCAGGGGCTGTTGTCTGTTTGGGTTGGCAGACAGCCCTGGCACGGGCTGGCTGGAGCGAGGAGATAGGCCAGGCCCCAGGAATGTGAGCGCTCACTCGCCTCCCCGGCTGCAGCAGCACGCGGCCAATGGGGTAGGGGGGAGGAATACGGTCACAGCACCTCTGGGATACAACCCAGCATCCTGGACGGGCCAGCCTGGGCTCTGGCAGGTGCCGACTCCTGGGCCGTGGTCTTTCCCAGCTGCCCCTGCACAGGCTGGCTCGTCCGTTAGATGCACGGGACTGGTCGACCTCGGGGCTTGAACCTTCTTCTGCTGGGCTCACGCCACGGTGGGCAGGGCCTGGGAGCTGCCAGTGCCCCAGCTGGACACCCACTGGCTCCACACCATACAGAGTAGGGTTATCCCAGCATTCCTGCCTCCCTTTGTGCCTCAGTTTCCCCATTCATGCAATGGGCAGTGTGCTTCTCTGCTGGCCAGGGGCAGGTCGGTATGACCAGGACCCAGGTCCCACGCAGGGAATGGCGGGGAGGTTGGAAGCTGTCTGCTAGGAGGGAGCTTGCGGGACACAGAAGGACCGAGGAAATCAAAACGGACATGCTGCGTGGCTGGGACCTTTGGGGCCAGTACCCCACCTTATGGCTCCCGTACATCAGCGGAATAAGGGCAGTCCTACCGTAACACATGGGCCTGCCAGGGCATCTTCGCCTCTCAGAGCACATTAGAGACACATGCCCCCTCCTGCCTCCAGGACAGGAGATGCTCCACTGGGCCGACTTTAAACAGGGAGGATCCAACCTGGAAAAAGGGGGTCCCTGGAGGAGGGGCTAAAGGTGGGTGGAGGGATCGGGCTTTTTAACTAGAGCAGAGCAGGTATATTTCAACCGAATACAAGGAACAACTTCTTGGACACGTCCCTGCCCTGTTAGCTCCCGCAGGTGGACTCCAGCCAAGGGGCCAGACGAGGCTGCGCCCAATCCACTGTGCAGGCAGATGGGGGAAATCACATCCCGGTCTTCAGAGCTAAGGTGCAGGGGTCAGGAGGGGATTTCTGCCACCGTGGGCAGCGCTGCCTAAGGGGCAAGGCACAGGCTGAGGTTTGCACCCAACCCCCAAGGTGTCGCCGGCAGTGGGAGCGGATGGAGAAGCAGCAGCCGCCCTGGTGAGCCATGGGCCACGAGTGGCACAGAAAATCTGAGTGACGTCTGGGAAGCAAAACACACAAGACGTGAAATGATTCAACAGGTGTCATGACTCCTAATCCCCTCCCCTCCCCAGCCAACACAACCACTGGACCCCACTCCTCTCCCGGAGATGGGGATAGAACCCAGGAGTCCTGGCTCCTGGCTCCTCTTGCTCTAACCACTGGACCCCACTCCTCTCCTAGAGTCCTGGCTCCCAACTCCTCTAGCTCTAACCACTGGACCCCACTCCCCTCCTGACTCCAGGCCCACTCCCTGCTCCACCAGACCCCACTCCCCTCCTGACTCCAGGCCCACTCCCTGCTCCACCAGACCCCTGCATCGCCCAGAGCTGGTGTTGGAACCCAGGAGTCCTGACTGGGTCAGGTTCTGACTTACGGGGCCTCCAACTGGACCTCTGCTAACATCCCTTCTCAGAGGCTGCTGGAAAAGCAGCTCCAGGCCCTCCCGCCACTGGCCTCCCAATCAGCTCTCAGGCTCTGGTTCCGATCCCAGCCTGGTGCAGCCGGGCCTGATCGCCATTTGGTGACATGAGTTGCCCAGGTCTCAGAAACCCCCCAAAGAGACACTGTTACCACCGGCACTAATTTGGTTCCAGTATGTTAGTTTCACTACACACGAGGTGGGCACTGGCTCTGGACCGGACTCAGCCAGGGACTGGGGAGCCCTCATGAAAGTCTTCCTAATGGCGGACGGGCAAGGCAGGAGTTCTGCGCACCCTCTGAGTGGCCCCCGCAGACCCCAGCCAGGGGAGCGTAGCGACCACAAAGCCGGCAGCACCCGAAAGCCATGAAACCGGCAGCCTGACCTCCTTGTACTCAGGCTGCCAGAAGTGCCAGACCTGGTGCCTTGAACTCCGGTGCCCTGCGCAAAATGCCAGTAGTGAGCAGTACTGTCTGCCTCGTTATTTTCTGGCTATGGGGCCAAACCGATTCCTGGTGGCACTCCAGAGTCAATGGACTAACACGAGGAAGGAGAAGCTCTTTCCATCGGCGGCGGAACAGCTGCACTTTCCACCCCAGAGGTGGCCGCATTTCAGCAGTCAGGGAAGTGCAGGTCTGGACTCAGGGTGCTCCAGAACTCACGGGGGAGTTTCATTGTTATGAGCCAATACTGAGGCGGCGGGGAGGCAGGGGCCACAGCTTGCTAGTCGGGAACTCTGCTTCCCTTTGCGAGCTGCAGCCCACCCCCAATGAATTAATCCCTCTAGCTCCTTTCCTGGCAGCCAGCGTGGGACTCGCCCCAGGGCAGGGAGTTTGGCAGAGATGGATCATAAACATGTCAGAGCTGCCTCTTGTCATTCAAGCCTGGGCTTCCCAGGAGAACAGGAGCTAAGCATTTCTGAGGCCATAATGGGGCACGGATGGCTGCTTTGGGGGTTCAGCCGGCCCTTAGAAGGAGCACAGGGACCTGGTGCAGAAGCACATTTCCAGATAAAGAGGTTTGACTCTGGAGATCTTTTTCCCCTGGCAGGGCCGGGGCCAGTGCAGCAGCTGCAGCAGATTGGCTCTGTTTTACCAGAGAGGAGGGTACGGGGGTTACCTAGACCCAGGCCACTCAGTCTGGGGCGCTTTCTGCCCCTTCCAGATGCAGCGATGCGCCAGGCGGGTGTAGAACAAAGCCCAGCTGGTGCTAGTATTTGTATGGCAGTCGCCCCCGCGATCAGGGCACCACGCGTCAGGTGCTGCACAGACCCAGAGAGCGAGAGTCCCTGCCCCAAAGAGCTGAAGATCGTCCTCTGCATTTCACAGCTGGAGAATTGAGCCCAGAGGGACGCAGTGACTTGCCCCAGGTTGCACAGGAGGCTGTGGCCAGTTCAGTAACCACAAAACCAACCTGCCTCAGGGCAGACCTGCCTCCCCAGTTTGGGCGGGGGGTACAGCTCCACTGCAGGAGAAAATCCATCCACGGGAAAATTCATTTGTTCTGCTGGTGCTTCCTGTCTTTTGGGGGTGCATATTCCAGGAGATGTGCTCCCAAACTGGGGGCTGCTCAACAGCAAATTGGTGTTAGCCGGGGCAGACTGCTCATTTCCAGATGCTGTTAAAAGCAGCTAAAAATCATGAACTGTCCCGGGAACAACGTGGATCACCAGACTGGACCGGACCAGGGCCCTAGGAGCCTGTCTCCATGGCCAGCACCAAGGAAGATGCAAGACTTGCATGTAGACAGATACAGTAACTCCTCACTTAACGTCACTTAACATTGATTCGATCTTACGTCCCCGCTTAATTACAGGACATGCTCCATTTAAAGTTGTGCAATGCTCCACTATAACATCTCAGTTGGAAGCCCCCTTATCAGCTCCCCTACGCCCCCCCGCCGCTCCCGCCTGCCAGCAGACCCCATGGATCAGTGCCTTTCCCCTCCGCCCCCCACAGCAATCAGCTGGCTTGGGGCGTTCAGGAGGCAGGAGAAGGAGGGGGAAGAGCAAGGATACGGCGTGCGGAGTAGAGGAGAGGGGGAGTAGAGGCAGGTTAAGGGTGGGGGCTTGGGGGAAGGGGAGAGTGGGTGGGCTGAGGGTTGAGCCCCCCGCCTCTGGGGGGAACCTGCCACTGCTGCGCAACGTGCTTCTCCGAGCCTACAGCACCTTCAGCCTCCTCGCCTGCAGGGCCAGTGGGCTGTGCCTGGGGGGGGGCAGGGTAAGGCAGGGACACCGCCCAGCTATAGTACTGTGTATGGCAAAAACCCAGTTCCCTGGAACCTAACCCCCCCTTTACATTCATTCTTATGGGGAAATGGGATTCGCTTCACATCATTTCATTTAAAGTCGCATTTTTCAGGAACAGAACAACAGCGCCAGGTGAGGAGTTCCTGTATGGGGTAATCTGCCCCCAAGAGCGAGAGATTGGCTGACGCCTGAGGTTTTATATCCCGTCCAAAGCTACTCGCTATTCGAACTGTGGCGAGTTTGGTTATCCCCAGAAACGTCCAGTCCCTCTTTGAGTCTTGCGAAGTTCGTTCCCTCCTGCGGCATGGAGTTCCGCAGTCCAGCGGGACACGTTTTCGTGTGTTTCTAACTGGCTTCCTTCATGGGCCTGTCCCCTTGTTCTCGTGCTGTGAGACAGAGAGATCAGAAACGCCCGCTCCCCCAGCTCTAGCCCCGGCGTTATCTTGTGTACTTTGATTGTGTCGTCTCTTATTCGCCTCCAATATCTGCAGCCTCTCTTCAAGCGGGAGATTTTTTTTTTTCCTCCAGGCCCCTGATCATTGTCATCACCCATCTAACTCCCCAACGTGCTGGCGGTTCTTTCCCGGGAACCAGTTGCAGAGCTGGCCATGGAGATATCAGTCCCGAGCCACTGGGATGGGAAGTGGGGGACCACACACTGGTGAAAGGTCCACAAACTGATCCTGATTACACAGTGTGCAGATCTGAGATGGTCCCGCGCTAGCAAACAAGCAGTAACAGTGGGTTTAAAGAAATACTGGAAGAGGTTTGTGGCAGCCCAAGGGCCCAGAGACAGGACAGTCCAGTGGTTGCAGCTCTAGCCTGCAGCCAGTTCTGCTAGATGCCCTGTGAGAAGAATAGGCAAGTCATGTAGCTGCTCTGTGCCTCGGTTTCCCCAGATGCACAACAGGCTGCTCCATGCCTCAGTTTCCCCAGATGCACAACAGGAATAACAGCGCTGCCCTGCCTCCTGGGAGGTTTGGGGGAATATATATATTAAAGCCTGCGAGGCGCCCAGACGCCCCGGTGATGGGGCTGGCTACGCAGGTTCAGAATTCCCTAGCAGTCCCCACACAGGGAAGACCAGGGCAGAACCCAATCCAACAGCTGGAAGCTGAAGGGGCAGATTTTGCCCGACCGTGGCGATTAACCATCAGTGCAGCTACGCGGAGGGACAGGGCTGGACTCTCCAGCACTCGGAGCCAGAGAAACTCAAGCTCATCCCCAAGGGATGCAGGGATCACAGGGGAAGTTCTCTGGCCCACACCCCCCAGAAGGGCCAGCGGGCCCCTTCTGGCCTTGAAGCCTACCCTGATATCTAGGAGTATTTGTACCCAAATCAGCCTCTGGCTGTTCTCAGGCTCCGCCCTGGACAGGCGATGGGGATATTGGCCTGTGCTGTGCAGAGGGCTGAGATCAGCAATGGGGGACGCTTGCTAATGGGCCCAGCAGAATGCCAGGGCGGGGTATGACGCCAACAGGGCATTGCCTCAAACAAGGTGTGACCCGGGGCGTTGCTTGCCCAGTTCTGCCGCTCGCCCCTCACCCAGCGGCCTGGCACACGGCAGCTCAGCCATGCCCAATATCCTCTGGCTCCGTTACAGCTAGCCCAGAAGTACGACCCCCAGCGGGAGCAGGAGCTGCGGCTGTGGATCGAGGACATGACGGGGGAGCGCCTCGGAGACAACTTCATGGAGGGGCTGAAGGACGGCGTCATCCTGTGCAAGTGAGAAGGGGGGGCCTGCCCTGCTGGGGGGGGAGCAGCTCCCCAGCAATGGGGGGTTGGGATCCCCTGGCATCGTTCTGCAAGACTTGGGGTGGGAGCGTGGCCCAATTCCAGTCACACCCCAACATCTCCCCTCCCAGCCGGGTCCCCCTCAGTGCAGGCTGGCCAAGACCTCGGCCAAGAGAGGGCCCAGGGAACCCGTCTGCCGCAGGCAGGGCTCCCCCGCTGGAGTCACTGCCGGCTGCAGCACTAGGGGGCGCTGTGCTACGGGAGGGGCTGAAGCACGATCCCTGCAGATCCCATAGTATTTCCTGCCTGACGTGGGGCGTTAGCCCAACCCCCGCAGTCACATTCTACCCGGGGCCCTTCAATTCTCCGGCCCACCCCCCCACCTCATTTCAGCGGGATGTGGGCGTCCCCCCTGCTGCTCGTAGATTGGCATGCGGGCCCCGCTTACCAGCTCCTGCGTCCCACCCCAGAGCCAGCTGCCTCCCATCGCCCCACCACACTAAACCAGTTCTCGGGCCTTCTCCTTGCAGACTCATCAACAAACTGCAGCCGGGCTCCGTGAAGAAGGTGAACGAGTCCACTCAGAACTGGCACCAGGTGAAGGCTCCCTCTGGGCTCGCGCTGCCCCGGCCGTGGGGCCTGGCTTAGGACCCCGCCAGGGTCACACTAGACAGTATCCTTGAAGCCAGTCCAGCCCTCGGGAGACTCTTCCCCGGCTGTGTTGGGGGCCCAGGCTCCCTAAGGGTGCTGGGAGAAACCCCAGGAAAGGGTGGGGTTGCCCAACAGGGAAATCTTTGTGGGGAGAGAAAGGCACTGCAGCCTTCCTCAGCTGGAGTAATGGGAGGGCAAGGCAAGACCCAGCTCTCACCCCGTGCACAACGGAGCCCTCGCCAGCACAGGGAGGCGTTAAGCAAAAGCCCCCGTGATGGGAGGAGAAAGCCCAGAGCGTCACGGCAGATGACAAGGGAGCAGGGGCCCCTCTCTGTACTCTGGGAAGACAATACTTGGGGTCCTGCATGGAGAGCTGGGCATCTCCGTGGGGCAGGGAGGGGGAGTGGAGGCTCAGCTGGGACGCTCTGGTGGGTTGGAGCCTTTCAGTCCTGCTGTGACACCGTAGGAATCCCGAGAACGGTTGTGGGGGAGAGGGGTGTCGTCTGGTGCTGGGCTCGGGCGGGGTGGAGCAGCCGGGACACACTGGCTGCTCTGTAACCACCTGCTGTCCCGCCGCAGCTCGAGAACATCAGTAACTTCATCAAGGCCATCACCAAGTACGGCGTGAAGCCACACGACATTTTCGAAGCCAACGACCTCTTTGAGAGCACGAACTACACGCAGGTGCAGTCCACCCTGATCGCCCTGGCGAGCCAGGTGAGTCTGGCAGCGGCAGCGCAGCTCATCCAGGCCCCTAGCACAGCCCCACCCGGCAGGGGGTTCCTGGCACGGCGAAGGCACCGGAAAGACCTTCGGGGGGAGGTGGCGCCCCTTGGCCGAGACGCAGGGCGCGGGCGCTGCAGGCGACGGGCGTCCTTCCAGCCCCCTGCTTCGGGGGCAGGGCAGACATGCTGATCAGAACCAGCCTCAGCCACTCCATGCCAGACCCACTCAGGAATCAACCCCTGGTTTGCTGATCGCCCTCAGCACGAGGGGCCAGAGCCGGCCAGGACTAGCTGGGCTGCAGCGATGGGTGGGACTGACATAGCCGTACACCCCCCCGAACGCACAGATTCATGCTTGAAGTCATCTCCCCTCCACCCCCCTGGGGAGGGGGTCCTCCTCTTACTCACCCACCGTGGCTCACAGCACCAGCCTTGGCTTTGCTGGCAACACGGGAGCTGGAGACGGGGCCTGGTCCCCCCACTCCAGGCTGGGCCGTGGGTATCTGCAGCAGGGGGTGTGGAGGGCAGGGAGATTTACCCCTCCAGCCATCCCCATGTGAGCCCTGTTTGCTCCCACCTCCCCCCTGCAGGCCAAGACAAAAGGCAACAAAGTGAACATGGGTGTGAAATACGCCGAGAAGCATCAGCGCCGCTTCCAGCCGGAGAAGCTGAAGGAAGGACGGAACATTATCGGGCTGCAGGTCTGTGACCCCCCTGCCCCACGGCCCCTTGGCAGCCCCAGGAGCTCAGAGACAGGAGGCCAGAGATCAGGTCCTAGCACCATCCCTTGCAGGGCCCAGAGGAGACACAGACGTGCCCCAGGGCGCGTAGCTTTTAACAGCCCCGAGGAAGCCCAGCTGATGCAGCTGAGGTTGCTCTGTGGCTCAGCCCCTGGTGTCACTCTGCCCCCGCGAGCGGCTGCAGAGCCCAGCCAGGCAGGGGAGCGGGAAAGCCATCGGGTCCTTTTCTGCCCCCTTGCCCAGGGCTTCTCTAACGTGCGACAGCCCCGTTTTGTGCAACACCCGAGCTGAACGCAGAAACCTGGTGAGCTGGAGGCAGAGTTTCACTACAGCTAGGCAGGAGATACCTGGGGCAACAGCTGTTCCCAAACCTCAGCCAAGGGTGGGAGCTGGCAATCCCTTCTCCCACCTCCTAGGCATGGTTGGGGACTCCCACTCCGCCCGGGCGACAGCTCTCTGGGCATCATGGTGCCAACCTCTGTGGCAAAGCCTCGTGCCAAGAGCAGAGGCCGGCTGAGGGCAGAGATCGGGTCTCGCAGGCAGCCAGCGTGAATCCACGCACTCGGTTCCACTCCACTTCTCCTTCCAGATGGGCACCAACAAGTTCGCCAGCCAGCAGGGCATGACGGCGTACGGCACCCGCCGGCACCTCTATGACCCCAAGCTGGGCACAGACCAGCCCCTGGATCAGGCCACCATCAGTCTGCAGATGGGCACGAACAAGGGAGCCAGCCAGGTAGGAGATGCGAGCCAGGGAGAGCAGGCGTGGGAGCGGGAAAGGGATGTGGGGCTCCCCCCGCCCACCCCGGGCCCAGCCTGCTGCCATTCGGTGGGGGGCGGGGGGGACTAGCGTCTAGAGAGGAAAGCCTCCAGGTCCCTCTTCCGGGTATTCTTGAGCCTTCGCATCTGCTCAGCGTCTCCCGTCCTGTCCAACTAACCCCCCTCCTCTCCCTGCAGGCGGGCATGACGGCCCCAGGGACCAAGCGGCAGATCTTCGAGCCCACGCTGGGCATGGAGCACTGCGACAGCCTCAACGTCTCCCTGCAGATGGGCAGCAACAAGGGCGCCTCACAGCAGGGCATGACTGTATACGGGCTGCCACGCCAAGTCTACGACCCCAAGTACTGCCTCCAGCCCAACTACGCCACGGTCGGCGAGGACGAGTACAACCACAGCCAACACAACTTCTACAACTCCGAATGAGGGGCCGGGCCGGGGTGAGGCCGAGGCCTGGACTGATCAGAGACACACGCAGCCAGGGCGCTAGAAGAAACTTTTTTAAAAAAAAAAAAAGCAAGTGATTACTTTAAAAAGAGGAATAAGAGGAAATCCCGACTGCTCCCCCTGACACTAACCTGCTTAGAGAGGGCGCCCCAATACAGCTCCCCCACCCCCAGAAACAAAATCCAGCCCTGTCAGATTCCCCCCCCCCGCCTTTATTTAAGTTGCTTTCAGATGTATAATCCAGCACTTGACAATGCACAGACCTAGAACAAGCCTCAGTTCAATCAGGAGTAGCTGGGGTGGGGGGAAGGACAGATGTAGGCGTGAAAAGCCAGAAACATTAGTGAGTTTTCACCATTAGCACCAGCGTCTCGGCTCTGAGACACTCACCCCCATCTCCCCACCCTCACCCAAGTGCTCTAGAAATGCCGCCGCCCCCCGCCCCCCCATCCCCTTCGCTAAAGCAAGGGGAACAGACAAGTTGGTGAAATGAACCGGCCTGCGACTGCATTCACTGCTTGATGGCTAAGCGCATCTAGGTAGAGTACTTCCTGCTCGACTGTCCAGGCATTCCCCGCGATCCCAGCTGTGTAACACCCCAGCAGTAGTGGCCTGAGCAGAGCAGACACAGGGGAGGGTTGGGACTAGCAGTACAGGAGGAGACGGAGCATGTTCGAGTTTAAACACACGCACTCCCCGGTCCCTGTCAAAGGTTCTCCTAACATTTCTGGGCTTTGAAAAGGGACAGATGCCTCGTCTGTAAATAAGAGTCTCCGGGTGTGTACATAAGAGGCTCCTCTATATACACCCCCTGACACACACTTTCCATCTACCACCAGGCCAGCACCCCCGACTAACCAGTTTTTATGTCGGCAGGTTTTCCAGTTGCAAGTCTAAGTGAGAAACCCTCTCCCCGCACACGAACCCCGCTGAGCTCCTGGAAGGGTAACCCACTCAGCCGCCTCTGCTGTTGTCATGTTGTTAGGAGTAGTTTGGTGAGAATCTAATGTATGGGGAAAATACGAGTGAGAACTACTGAGATAAGCCACTACATTTCCTACAGGACGGGCTGCCTTTAAAAGCCTGGGAAGATTTCCCTTACTCTGCATGCTGGCAAACTAAACACTTTAAAAAACCAACTCCAGATCAAGTGACTTATAAACTGATATTACGGCAGTTTGTAATTTTCTGCTGATGAGCACTTTTTAATCTCTCACTGTGGCACAATAAAACAAGGAAAAAAACAACCCTATATTTTCTAAACCTATTTCTAATCTTCTTTAAGAGCTTCCTGGACATTTGTCTTCGCAGGTGAATCCTGCGTGTAAAAAGGAAAGGCAAAATGAGATCTAGTCAATTGCACAAAGCCAGTCACATCCAAGCCCTCTCCTCTGCTGTAGTCCGTGGTGCAACCACTGTTTCCACGTGCCTCTCTTGTGGGAAGGGACCCGTCTTACGGACCTGTCTGGCCCAGCTTAGCATATTATTACAGCACCTAACAGTAAACGTCAGCACAAATATCCCCCATTTTACAGATGGAGGAACTGAGGCCTGTTAAACTACCTGACTTGCCCAAAGCCTCAACGGAAGGTTGTGGTGGGGCAGGACCCCACATCTCTCGTCGGCACCCCAACCCCGGGGCCATCCTTCTTCTATACAGGAAGTGCTGTCAGAAGCACAGGCAAACCAAAGAAACACCACCTTTGTCTCCCCTCCCCGATGCCGATTTCTAGCACTCTTGGCTTTACAAGTGCACAGATCGGGTCCAATGACTGCAGACAGAGGGTCAGCCCCACGGCGTCCCTTTAACAGAACAGGCTGCATAGCTAATACCGACAGCTAGGCGGGTTTCCCTCCTCCCAGGATGCCTGGGTCGACACAGGCTAGTTGGCAATGTCTGATCAAGCTAAAGAGGATCAGTGAGTGTTTAAGTGCTTTCAAGCCTTCTGTAAATGCTCATTTTCCAGCAGGCATCAATGGTAAGATGAGTTCAGGTGCTCAAGCCCTGTTATGGCTTTCTGCCGGGATGGATTGATTTACCCCCGTGCAGCAGGGAAGGGTCACTGTCCCCTGGAACAGGGGAGACGCTGAAGTACTGTGATGAAGTGACTTGTCCAAGTTCCTGCTGGTAACTGAACCCTGGCCGGCTGGCCGGCTACAAGCCCCCTCCCCGCTCAGTCTGTAAGCCCCATTACCAGCCGGTGCACAGGGCCCTAGCCAGTAATTTAGCACTTACACAGAAAGGCTTTGACAGCCGCCCACAAACGCTGCCGGATGTGGGGAGAGACGGGCCCAGACTCAGATCCGGCGGCTCCACGTGCTGTAAGATCGGCCACCAGGGGGTGATGTGCACACACGCAGGCCCACGGAACCGCTTCCACCAGCACATCAGCCACCCTTGATCAGCTCCGTCCTCTCCCGCGGTCACAGGCAGACGGATGCTCCTTAGACACCCCACATTCCCCCTTAAAAGCCACGTTACCCCTCAGGAGTCTAGATAAGCGCTTTGCAGGGCTAGAGCCGCGTCCAGGAGACGTTGGCACTGCAGGGACAGTCTCTCCATAACTCTTCTGGTTACAAGTCTCCGCACCAGGTCCAGGAGAGTTTGCGATTATGTTCTTGCCATGACACGTAGCAGCCATGCTCCAATGCGTCTGTTAGTCTACAAGATGCCACAGGACTCTTTGCTGCCGTGGCAGCCATAGTAAAACGCAAGCAAGAAACCCAGTCGACACCGCGTGGCTCTGCTTCGGGGGTTCCTGTTAAGGTCTTCAAAACAAAGGTGAAACGGCACACGTGCCTTGGAGGAGCGGGGTAGCCCAGCAGGACGGAGGTAACACTGCAGCAGGGCTGGGAGTGGGGGAAGAGACCCGGCTTCCTTCCCATCTTCATCCGCGAACGGAGCGTGGGAAGGAGCAGGACTTGGGAAGACCACACATAAAGAACTGATGCTACAGGCCTGTTCTCTGCTTAAAACCAACACCGGTAAAGCTATATCCCGGGGGGTGGAAAAACCAAAACCCTTCCACTGCCAGAGCTATGCCAACAAAACCTCCAGCGTAGCTGCAGCTCTGCTGACAGAAGCCGACTTCTGTCGATGGTGTTTGGGGAGGTAGCGTCCCTCCCCCCGCGGGACTTCTGCTGGCGTCGGCTGTGCCTATGCTCTGGGGCCATGCTGGCGTAGGTTAGGTCCCGCTTTGGGGCAGGGGCCTGGAGGAGATGCCTAGCGAGGTCCCTCCAGTCCGCCATGGCTAGGATGCGATCTACAGAGCCGGGGAAGGAAACATTAAGGACTTAATGTAACCTCCTCGGTCCCCTGAGCACATCGCATACTCTGCGCTGTTCCTACCTGGCTGCAGCCGTTGGAGGCCACGCCGGCTCAGGCAGGCCCCTGCTGAAAGTCACCAGGAGAGTCTGAGCGAGGGGCCTTTTGCCCCTGCAGATGATGGGCTCATGCAAGGCCACAAGTGAAGAAAGTCTGTTGGGTCTCTGGCTCCTCTGCCCTTCAAAGCGCCATCTCGCTCGAGCCGACTTGCAGGACGTACACACGCGAGCCCCAAGCCCGGAAACAACAGGCAGTGAGGCACGTAGGCAGGCCTGGGGCACTGGAGATGGGATGACAGTAGCACAGGAATAATAGGGGAGCAACGGGCCAGAGTGGAAGCACGGGCAAAGCTGTGCATGCAGGACGTCTAGGGCAAGGATGGCAGAGGCTGTGGGTGAGGACTGAGGGGACAGGGCTGGGATAGCAGGGGGCTGTGGGGCAGGAGTGAGGGGCATGGGCAGAGCTGGAACAGCAGGGGCTGTGGGGCAGGAGTGAGGGGCACGGGCAGAGCTGGGGGAACAGGGCTGGGATAGCAGGGGCTGTGGGGCAGGAGTGAGGGGCACGGGCAGAGCTGTGGGGACGGGGCTAGGATAGCAGGGGACTAGGGCAGGACTGAGGGGCACAGGCAGAGCTAGGGGGCAGGGCTGGGATAGCAGGGAGCCATGGGGCAGGAGTGAGGGGCATGGGTAGAGCTGGAACAGCAGGGGCTGTGGGGCAGGAGTGAGGAGCATGGGCAGAGCTGGGGGGGCAGGGCTAGGATAGCAGGGGACTGTGGGGCAGGAGTGAGGAGCACGGGCAGAGCTGTGGGGACGGGGCTGGGATAGCAGGGGACTAGGGCAAGACTGAGGAGCACAGGCAGAGCTGGGGGAACGGGGCTGGGATAGCAGGGAGCCGTGGGGCAGGAGTGAGGGGCACAGGCAGAGCTGGGGAACGTGGCTGGGATACCAGGGAGCCGTGGGGCAGGAGTGAGGAGCACGGGCAGAGCTGGGGGACGGGGCTGGAATAGCAGGGGACTGTGGGGCAGGAGGAGCACGGGCAGAGCTGGGGGGACAGGGCTGGGATAGCAGGGGCCGTGGGGCAGGAGTGAGGGGCACAGGCAGAGCTGGGGAACGTGGCTGGGATAGCAGGGGACTGGGGCAGGAGGGAGGGCCACAGGCAGAGATTCGTAAGCAAAACGAGCTCAGCCAGGCCCCACAGCCAGTGTTCTCAGCCTCTGCTCTGCGAGAACCACATTCCTCCCGGCTTCTAAAGGCCACAACTTTACTCCATGTGCTTTAAACAGTTAAGTACAAAGGGCCCAGGGAGCTTTCCCCCCCCACCCCCCCAGTCAGGGACAAGCTGCTTTTCGGAGCTGTTTACCCAGCCGAGTCTCCAGAACAAACAGCGCCTGCTCAGCTGATTTGCTTCCACCACAACTGCTCCCGTTCTCCCTACGCTGCAGCCTTTTGGCCTTCGCTGGAACGCAGCCTCGGGTACGGTTCCGGCTCATTTCACTGACTAAGGAAACCTGCGTTGGCCAGTCCAAGCCCTCAGAACACTCCTCACCTCTGGGACACGGTGTCAGCTCCAGACTGCGGCCCGGGCGACGCAACGAAGCCCACGTGGGTCGGGGCAGCAAGACTCCGAGTCCACAGCCGCTGACCCGGGCAGCTCATGCTACAGGGCTAACGCCAGCGTGTAAACGGTACGACTCAGGCTGCAGCCCGAGCTCTGAATCCTGGCAAGGGGGCCAGGTCTCGGAGCCCAGGCAGGCACGGCTGCACTATTTTTAGCCCCACAGCGCAATCTGCCCAAGGCAGTTGACCAGTCTCTGAGACTCAGGGCCGTGGGTTCGTTTGGGGTTTTTTTGTTGATGTACCATAAACCTTCAGTTGCCTAAGAGCTACAGGGGATGGGTAAGGGGCAGTAAATCAACAGATGTGGAATCCTAGCAGCTCCGTTCGGCTCCTCAGCCTTGCAAGGCAGAAACCCCGAATACTCCCAGCAGTTAAGATATTAACCCCCTGTGACGAACTGGGAAAGATCTTAATGTTTTCTCTGAATACTGTGTTGGTGCCTCAGTGTCCCCGTGGCAGTTCTTAAGTATCTGGCAGAGCAAAGGGCCAGTGCCCCTAAATGCCTGGCACTCTGTCTCCTAGCAACTGATGGCCTGGGCCCCTCCCCTGCAAAGGTGCCAGCTGAAGGTGTTGGAGACAAAGGGATCAGGTGGCCTCCTGGCCCGGGAAAGGGGCTGAGCAGAGAGGAGGGGCTGGGAGGGGTTGTTAGTCTGGAGCTGGCTGGGGTCAAGAGTGGAGGGCAGACGTGGGGGTCTGGCTCACTGCCCCCCAGAATGGACCCGGCCGAGGGGTCCGGTTCTCTGTACCTACAAGCTCTGTTTTAGACCCTGTTCCTGTCATCGAATAAACCTCTGTGTTACTGACTGGCTGAGAGTCACGTCTGACTGCAAAGTGGGGGTGCAGAACCCGGTGGCTTCCCCAGGACCCCGCTGGGGTGGACTCGCTGTGGGAAGCGCACGGAGGGGCAGAGGATGCTGAATGCTCCAAGGAGAGACCCAGGAGGTGAAGTTGTGTGAGCTTCTTGCCCTGAACAAGTCTGCTCCAAGGGAGAGGAGGCTCCCCAAAGTCCTGACTGGCTTGGTGGGGAGCAGTTCCAGAGCATCGCCCGGGGACTCCGTGACACCCCCATTTTACAAAAGGGGAAACTGAGGCACAGAGTGGGGAGGGAATTTGCACAGAGATGGGAAAAGAACGCAGTATGTCATACTACCACTGCCTGTCTCTCTCATACAGGCATGTGGCTTGCGCAAACTCCCACCTGCCTCGGGGAAATGAATCCGATCCCTTGGCCCAGAATCCATGTGACACCGACGACACTAAAGGACACACGAAGACCCCTTCCTCCATAATGGCATTTATTAACGGGACATTCTACCACTGCAAACAATTTCTAAAGAGTCCCCCTCCCAAAACAAACCCCATACAAACCCAGGACAGCCGCTCGCTACACCCTTCTCTGCACCCCCACACAGGGAAAGGTGTCCAAAGCCAGCCTGGAACTCAGATCAGCTTACTCCCCAGCCCATGCAGCGTCCCAGGGCAGGGGCTTGTAAACCAATCAGTGTCCAGGAAGGAGCTCCAGGCGCTGCTACCACCATCCAGGAAGATCCAAGGAAACAGCTTCATACAATATGAATTTCCTCAAGTTAAAAGCAGCAGGTAAAAGCCAAGGGAGGCCAAGGTGGCTAATTTAGCCCATCAGCCCATCCTGTCTCCCTCGGATTCACGTGCCCCCTAGCAAACAATCCTCTGCCCATCCACCACAGGCCCCAAATCAGTTCAGCCAGGGATCTGCCACCACCTTAAAACTCAGCGGCGCCAACGGCTGAGCGATTGCCTCCTGCGAGCCCCTGAGTAACTGCCGCATCAGAACACAGACGAATGTTTTAAATCTACGAGAGAGGGACGTTATCCCAAAAATAAATCAGAGCAGGAACCTGCAAGGTGAAGCAGCAGAGGTTCTGCTCAGTCTAGTGTCTGGACGTTCAGAAGGTAAAACACACACTTGTCACCATGACCAGACTCAAGAAAGCGTAGTAACAAAAGCGATTATCTGACCCTCAGCCTCCCGTGCCACAGATGTCTGTCTGCCTTCTCCTCACCCCCCCCACCCCAGCATCTCCCCCACTTCTCCAGCACTGCAGCCTGATTCACTTCCCACCTTCCAATACTGAAATGTTGCTGTATTTTGATTAAGAGACAAATGAGCAAATCTGAGCCTACTACTGCAGAGGGACCTGTCCGAGAAAAGCAGCCACCTGTGTCCAGGATCATCCCATTTTCTGACAAGCGGCTCATTCAAACCAGTTTACCCAGCACTGGAGTATGTAACTCAAGCACAGCAGTGCTCCCCTTTAAGGTAAGTCAAAGTTAAACATGTCGGATGGGGACATTTCTGTGCCAATGAGTCTGCTGGAGAGAGCTAGCCAAAAACCATATCCAGAACTGGGACTGCAGGAGGGACGTTCTCCAGCATTTCATTGTTAATCTTACGTTTCTATCACACTTTGTGTCCAAAGATCTCAAAGCACTTTACAAAGGTCAGCGTTATTCACTCTGATTTAAAGGGAGAAACTGAGGTGCTAAGAGGGGAAGCGACTTGCCCAGGATCACCCTGGAAGCTAGTGGAAGTCACAGGAGAAGAACCCAGAACTCCAGACAACCTGCTGCCCTGCTCTAACCACTAGACAAAACTGCCTCTGCATCACCGTTTCAACTGTTACTCAAAGCAGGGTGGAAGCCAAGATAAAGCCTATTCCAACAGGGATCCAGCCAGCCTTGCGAAAGGACACTGCTTGGCCAGACTAGGATTAGCAACGGACTTTTTTTATTATTAACGGTGGCTAGTTAATCATGGTGACAAGCCATTTCTTACCTTATGAACTTTCAAACTGGTGGGCTGAGCAAAATAAAATGCTACTCTCCTCTGCCCCCCTTAACTAAAGCAGCATTTCCAAATTGTCCCTTAACAGTGTTACACTGATGAAAAGTGCATGGGGCTAAATTGGCCTCAGGGTAATTCACAAAAAGGAACAACAGCTATAAAAAGATCCTTGGATGGAAAAGCTAATAAAAAACCCAGCCACCTTCTCCAAAGCCCCCGATTGTCTCATGGTATGGAACTAGCACAATTTTTCCACATACAAAATACTGTAATATCCAAAATTAGCACAAATGAGCTTCCTGCCCAGTTGCTGCTACTGGTTGGCCGCCTCGCAAGCGTCTATCCAATCACTGTACACGTCCACCGGTTCTGAAAGATCTGAGAGCATCAAAGGTCAAGGATGATGACACCAAAACACCACCACCACCTCCCCTGAACACGGAGTTCGTCTTGCACTGGGAGCTTAGGACATTTTTTTCGCACCTTTCTGACTCTTTTCCGGGACAGCACCGTGGGACAAACGCCACAGCCACGCTGTCCTGGCCTTGCACTTTTCATCCACACATCTCAAAGCACCTTTGAGGGGAAGCAAGTATCATTATCCCCACCTTAGAGATGGGGAAACCGAGGCACCTACAGGGTGAAGTTAGCAGCCAGCCTTGCTAACATTTAATTCCCTGTCATACCAGCCACGATTCTGACCCTGGTGTGGACATGGACTAAGAATATGCTATCCAAGCAATCGTCTCCTGCTGCTGCAGGATGATAAAGGCCAACACGTGAAAGCAAGATGGGAAGTTAATTCTATTTTTTACCATGTGCTTCTGGACGCAGCTCCTAACAACTACATGCACCACCCAAGTTTTTTCCCTTGTGTCACTGACAGGATTAAGATTGGAGGTTTTCCTAAAAGACCTGCTCTAGTTCAAACAAACCTATTTTGAGGAAGCCCTATCCTTATCCAGGTCAGACTAGACGGTCACAATGGTCCCTTCTGGTCTTGGAATCTATGAGCACGGCCGTGTGACTGTCAGTTATTTTAGCTGCTGTCTCTTTGCTTCCAGTTTCCATCCTGGGCTGGAACAGGAAGTGCCAAGGTACCACAACAATCTGTGCTCTAGCCCCGTGGAAAGCACCAAACCCCAGGCAGGGATCTCAGGAGTTGGCCGCTGCTGACTACAGCCAGAGCAGGTTCTAATTTTGCAGACACTCGGATACTTCACGTCGGCCAAGTTCTGGGAGCTCAGCAAAACCAGGACTCCAAGACCTCTGTGGCTGAAGCAGAACTGCACTGGAAATACATTTCCCTCCTGGTAGGGGAGATACCATGATTGTGAAGGTGGTTTTCCCATGGTGAGGCTCATCCATTGCACTGGGGGTGTGCTGACCCCTGCAATTTCCCCAAATGCAGGAAACTCAACTGCATAATTTGTGGTAGTGGGGGACTGCATTCATGCTTTCCCCTGGCATTTAAAAAAAAAATCATGGGAAAAACAACAAACTACAGTAAAAGATACCGTGCTTCAGTCATTAGAAGTGCAAAGGATACACGTTATGGGAGTCTGAAATTCTTCCAGACACACAGTACATGATATTACGCCAGTGTTCCGAGCCCGGTCCCTGGAACATAGAAAACAGTATTCCAACAATAGCCAATATTTCCAGAGAGCAAACGAACAAGAGCAAGTGGTTAGAGAAATTGACTTTGCACCCACTGAAACAAAATGCAGCATTAACAAATTAAGCATCACAACCCAAGAGCTACTAAGTTATTCACATCTTATTGACGCAGAAACAAGCGAGTGAGCACAAAGCTAGTTGGTTGCAAGAGACGGAAAAAGAACCCAGGAGTCCTGACTCCTAGTCTTCTGCTTTAACCAATGGACCATGTTCCGTCTCAGGACTTACGAGAAGTTCAGAGAACTAAACGTGGAGGCATTAGGCTAAAAGATAAACACAAAAAGGTGCAAACCATTTGCCTGCTCTGAAGGGTGAGGGGAAGGCATTTGAGATGGTACAAACCTGAGTTCTGGTGTGGTTCATTATACACTCAAATACAAGAAAATAGGAATTTTTTTCCTAACCTACATCCCCTAATAGGGAAAACTTGCAGCACTTTTATGGACACGATGCAGGATATGCACAGCCAGGCTTCAGTATGACCTGCTGTTGGGGAAAATAGCAAAAACCCAAATGCCCCGACTGTGTTGCTAAGTCTGTTGCTAACTTGCATCATTTAAAAAATAAGTTGCTTAATTACTGAAATGCTTGCATATGGCTCGTCACAAACATAGGCTATGCCACACGAATCAAACCAATGGGCCAGTCTAGCCCTGTATCCCACCCCCTACCTGGGCCAGATCAAACCAAATGGACCCCTTCTAGCACGGCTTCCATCTCCAGTCGGAAGAGACAAAGTGACCCAGCTTACCCAGTAGCATTCCCCTTCCTTACCATGCCAGATCTGACAAACAGGCTCATCAATCTACTGATGTGCTATAATAATAATACTACCACCACCCCTGGCTCTTATCTAGCACTTTTCATCCACAGATCTCAAAGCACTTTACAAAGGAGGTTGGTGTTATTATTCCTATTTTACAGATGGGGAAACTGAGGCAGATGGAGGTTAAAGTGACATGCCCACAGTCACCAGGCAGACCAGTAGCAGAGTCAGAAATAGAACCAACATATCTGGAGCCCTGGCCCAGTTCTCTAGCATCCCTATAAGAGCTAGGTACACCGCTACCTCGATATAACGCCACCCGATATAACACAAATTTGGATATAACACAGTAAAGCAGTGCTCCGGGGGGGGGGGGGGTGGAGAGGCAGACTGTGCTCTCCGGTGGATCAAAGGAAGCTCAATATAACATGGTTTCACCTATAATGTGGTAAGAGTGTAGTTATTAATGGCTCCCCATCCTGCTGGAAAGGTATAACAAGTGGGGTTCCGCAGGGGTCTGTTTTGGGACCGGTTCTGTTCAATATCTTCATCAACGATTTAGATGTTGGCATAGAAAGTACGCTTATTAAGTTTGCAAACGATACCAAACTGGGAGGGATTGCAACTGCTTTGGAGGACAGGGTCAAAATTCAAAATGGTCTGAGGTAAACAGGATGAAGTTCAGTAAAGACAAATGCAAAGTGCTCCACCTAGGAAGGAACAATTAGTTTCACACATACAGAATGGGAAGAGACTGTCTAGGAAGGAGTATGGCAGAAAGAGATCTAGGGGTCATAGTGGACCACAAGCTCAATATGAGTCAACAGTGTGATACTGTTGCAAAAAAAGCAAACATGATTCTGGGATGCATTAACAGGTGTGTTGTAAACAAGACACGAGAAGTCATTCTTCCGCTTTACTCTGCGCTGGTTAGGCCTCAACTGGAGTATTGTGTCCAGTTCTGGGCACCGCATTTCAAGAAAGATGTGGAGAAATTGGAGAGGGTCCAGAGAAGAGCAACAAGAATGATTAAAGGTCTTGAGAACATGACCTATGAAGGAAGGCTGAAACAATTGGGTTTGTTTAGTTTGGAAAAGAGAAGACTGAGAGGGGACATGATAGCAGTTTTCAGGTATCTAAAAGGAGGAGGAGGGAGGAGGGAGGAGGGAGAAAACTTGTTCGCCTTAGCCTCCAATGATAGAACAAGAAGCAATGGGCTTAAACTGCAGCAAGGGAGATTTAGGTTGGACATTAGGAAAAAGTTCCTAACTGTCAGGGTAGTTAAACACTGGAATAAATTGCCTAGGGAAGTTGTGGAATCTCCATCTCTGGAGATATTTAAGAGTAGGTTAGATAAATGTCTATCAGGGATGGTCTAGACAGTATTTGGTCCTATCATGAGGGCAGGGGACTGGACTCGATGACCTCTTGAGGTCCCTTCCAGTCCTAGAGTCTATGAGTCTATAAGATTTTTTGGCTCCCAAGGACAGCGTTATATCGAAGTAGAGGTGTATTAATATCTGCCCTGTTTTGTCCCTCGCTGCCATACTGGATCAAACCAATGGGCTGATCTGGCCCAGTCTCCTCCCTCTGTCATACAGAACCAAGCCAACAACCTAGCATCCTGTCTCCAGCAGCAGCCAGCACAAGAGATTTCCAAGAATGCGTGGCGTTCTCCCAGTAACGCACCGAACCCCACGGTGTGGGGCCTTCCTGATCCAGCTCCAGGTAGGAACCAGCTCATTCCCTGCACCCCAAGGAACAACAGCCCCCCACAAGTGTACCCTAATGAGCACTAACACGGCAGCTCAGCTGGCTGCGCCCCCGCCATTCGAGCCAGAGAGGCCTCTCCAGCCCCCACTACTCACATTTTGACATCACAGGACTTCTCGTGGTTACAGAAGGGGCAGGTGAACTGCGTCTCCAGGGTGCCTGTCATCTTCTTCTTGGGTGGGGGCTTCCGCTTTGACTTCCTGCGGCCCATCTTTGTGCGTAAGGCACAGAGGAGAGGGAAAGCGTCAGTCCCCTAAGGGCCAGGGGGACTCCCGCGTGCTGCCCTGTCTCCTTCATCCCCCACACCTCACCCACAGCTCTGGGGCGCCCAGGAATGAGCACGTGGGGCTACAAGGAGATGGGGGCAGAGATGCTCTCTGGGTCTGGATTTAAACCCCACCCATTACCACAGCTGGGGGGCATCATCCAGCATCGCCTAGGAACTGGGGGGCTCATAAACCCTCCCCCCAACACAAACATAGAGCCAAGAAATCTAACACCCCCCCAGGTGGGGCCACGGCCTCCGCCTCCATCCAGAGCAGGGGAGCAAGAGCCCAGCTCCCCAGCGCAGAAACGTGGGCTCAACCCCCTCCCCAGCTACGGGGCCCGGCCAGCAACACCCAACACCCAACCTGGGGATGGGGCTCCCCCCAGGTACAGATCACAGGGGCCCAGCGCCCCCCCGGTACAGGGCCCCCCCAGGGGATAGGGCTCCCCCGAGATACAGGAGCCCCCCCAGGTACAGATCACGGGGGCCAAGTACCCCCCCAGGTACAGATCACAGGGGCCAAGTACCCCCCCAGGTACAGGAGCCCCCCCGGGGATAGGGGCCCCCCCGAGATACAGGGGCCCCCCAGGTACAGATCACAGGGGCCCAGCGCCCCCCCCCAGGTACAGGGGCCCCCCCGAGAGGACAGGGCCCCCCCGGGGATAGGGGCCTGCCCCCCCCCGAGATACAGGGGCCCCCAGGTACAGATCACAGGGGCCCAGCGCCCCCCCCGGTACAGGGCCCCCCCCCCGAGGGCGCCGAACACGCTGCGGGGGGGGGGCCGGACCCCCCCTCACCTGTCTCCCGCCTCCCGGCCCGGCCGCGTTTCTAACCGCGACCGGCACTTCCTGCGCCGACCCGGAAGAGAAACACGCTCGCCCCGCCCACCTCGGGCCGAGCGCTCGGAACGGGGAATGATTGACAGCAGCGGCAGGAGGAAATTAGGTCAGAGAGCGGGGGGAGGGGGAGGCCGCCAGAACCGGAAGTGGCTCCTCGACGCTCTGGATGTTCCCAAGATGGCGACTGTGGTGGGGGCGGGACCGCGGGCCGGGGGGGCGCAAGGCAGGGGGCGGGGAGCCCAGCGGGGGCCTGGGGCCTGGGGCGGGGTGTCCCCCCCCGGGAACGAGTCTGGGGGGCGCCGCACGAACGGCTGGACCGGGTCCGCCCCAGCAAAGGAAACGAGGGTGGGACCGCCCCCGCGGGACCCCCCCGCACAGATCGCCCCCCCCGGCGGGGCCCCCCCAGCACAGATCTGACCCCCCCGCACAGATCGCCCCCCCCGGCGGGGCCCCCCCAGCACAGATCTGACCCCCCCGCACAGATCCCCCCCGCGGGACCCCCCCCGCACAGATCCCCCCGACGGGACCCCCCGCACAGATCGCCCCCCCCGGCGGGCCCCCCCCGCACAGATCGCCCCCCCGACGGGACCGCCCCCGCACAGATCCCCCCCGCGGGACCCCCCCCGCACAGATCGCCCCCCCGACGGGACCGCCCCCGCACAGATCTCCCCCTCCCCGGCGGGGCCCCCCCAGCACAGATCCCCCCCCGTGGGACCCCCCCAGCACAGATCTGACCCCCCCCGCACAGATCTCCCCCCCCGGCGGGACCCCCCCTGAGCACAGATCCCCCCCGCGGGATCCCCCCCGCGGGATCCCCCCCCCGGGTCTCATTCTGCTCTGGGGGAGCTGCCCCCGCCCCGCCCCCCAGCCAGGAAGTGGGGGCGGGGGCAGAACAGACTCCCCCGGGTCAGGCTCTGGCCAGGACACCGGGCTTCACCCCGACCCTTGCGCTGCCTGGGGACCCTCAGCGATCGGCAGCCCCCGCTCTGCGCTCTCCCTTGTGCGGGTGGTTTGGGGGGGTGACACTGAGGTGTGGTCCTGGGCCTCCCCTTCCCCACTGCGCCTGGGGACAGGAGAGGAGATCGGCCCAGGGCTGCTGATTAGAGGCTGCTAAGGCTCACGGACAAGCCTTGCTCTGCAGATAAGCCGACTCCCATGGGCAAGGTCCTATTTCCCTCCACCCCCTGTCCTGGTTTTTCACATTTGCTATGTGGTCACAGGCCAGGGCACCGGCCCTTTAACCCAGTCGGTCTCAAACTTTTGTACTGGTGATTCCCTTTCACGTAGCAGGCCTCCGAGGGCGACCCCCTTATACATTAAAAACACTTTTTTATCTATTTAACACCATTACAAATGCTGGAGGCAAAGCAGGGTTTGGGGTGGAGGCTGACAGCTCGTGACCCCCTGAGCGGTCCTGCCCCCCTGTTTGGGAAGCCCTGCTTTAAGCACAGAAGGAAGAGACTAATTAGGGTCTGTGCTGGTTGCATTTGGCCAGGTTTTTTTGGTTTGGGGGTTTGTTTTTTTGACAGGTAGAGAAAACCCCTGTTTCAAATCAATCCTGCCCTGCCCACTTGAGATTACTGGCCAGGAAAGCATTTGCAATTTCACCACTGATGCTTTGTCAGTTTCTGTGCCTTATTTGCTTTGGGACAGCAGGGCCATATCTACACTTCTGGGCACTACAGGGTCAATAGCTATGGTGCTGTAACCCTGTAGTGTAGATACAGGCTGTAGCAACGGAAGGGGTGTTTCCATCACTGTGGGAACTCCGGCTCCCTGAGAGACGGTAGCTAGGTCGATAGAAACACATAGCTACAGCTCTCAGCGGGATGGATTTTTCACACCCCTGAACACCTGGTTTTGTTGATCTACGTTTTAAGTATAGACCAGGCCTGAAACTAGTCACTGGGCTTCGCGTCAATGCCCTTGACTCAGGGTTTACAACACAGTCGGTGTTTCTGTTGACTAGGCCTGGTCTATAGGAGACAGTTGCACCAGTTTTTCAAACGAGCACCTTTATGCTTTCTCCTGTGCAGCCCCTCGCCAAAACCTTGACGATGGTTAGGCAACCGCCGACCAGTATTGGGTCATTGCTTCCTTGTGCTGCAGCTACCTGTTCTCACCCATTTTCTACTTCGATTGGAAGCTCTTTGGGGCAGGGACCAGCTTTGTATTCTGTATTTGTGCAGCCTGTAGCAACCTGGGGTCCTGGGCCATAACTGAGGCTCCTAGATGGTACGGTAACGCAAATAATACATTGCACCAAAATCATTTTTCAAATCAGTCTAGTTAAACTGGAGCAGATGCCCAGGAGGAGGCTGATTTTGGTTTTTAAAGTGGCTTATTTTGGTTTCACCTGAACCTATTCCCTGTCTGAAACTAAGCTGAAAAGAGCTGCCTCCTTTCCTGTAACACACAGGCCAGAGAACAGCCCTGAGTTAGTTCCTGCTCGAATTAGAGCCTGTCTTTTATGAAAACATCCACTCAAGTTAAAAATCCAGGGGCACTCATGCTAAACGGCTCCTCATTCAAATCCCCTCCTTATGGCCCAGAAAACCTCCCTTGCTTTACTTATAGAAACATTTCTGTTCAGAGTCGAGTGCTGGGACAGAGCACAGGATGGGTTTAGGAGACCTGGGTTCTGTGGGGCATGCCCTAGCAGAGGGGTAAAAGGGGGGTGTTAAAGATGAGTAGGCAGCATTCTGTCCCCCCCAGATTTGGTTCCCAGCCACTGACTGATCCATGGGGAATTTCCATATGTTCTTTCCCTGACCACCTGCCGGGGGTTGATTCTTGAGGCAGGTGCCCTCATTGTGGGTGGATGTTTGCCAGGGAAAATGCAGTAGAGTTTGGTTCAGGTGAGATTTCTTGGCAAGCGCCAAGGAAGTGGGGTCTGGTCAGGAAAGCAGCCTGCACATCACAAAACCATCACGTGGATCATCATTCCTGGACCCCGGCTAGGAGAGATACCGATAGCAGTACCTAGCTACTATAGTGCCTGGTGTCTTAGGAGTACGGGCAATATCTCGATGAGCCTGCAAGAGCAGGGGGGCTGTGGGTCGGGGCTGAGGAGCATCAGCAGAGCTTCAAGTGCAGGGCTGGAATAGGAGGGGCTGGCTGAGGGCCAAGGTGGAGGGGCATTGGCAGAGCTGGTGGGGACCTTAGGGCTGGAAGAGGAATGTGGGCTGGGATTGAGGGGCACCACCAGAGCTGTGTGCATGGAGGAAACGCAGGGCTGGAAGAATGGGGAAATACAGGTCAGGACTGAGGGGCTTTGGCAGGGGAGCCCAGGAGCAGGGGGCTAGGGGTCAGGACCGTTTGTGTGTGGCACTGGCAGAGCTCCGCCTGTGTGAGCCCGGGCAGCAAGGGGGTTGCAGTTCGGGAATGAGGGGCATCGGCAGAGCTGAGCAACCGTCCTGCACAGTCTTCCCCTCAGTTTCCCCGATGTGAAAACGTGTCATCGCAGGATGTGGACTCCGGTTTGGTGAGAGAAAAACCATCGGACTTTTTTAAATATAATTTATTGAAAATAGTCCCAAGAAAATCACTTAGAAGACTCTGTTCCCTTCAGGGAGCAGCAGATCACAGGTGCAATACTGCAGAGGGTAAAGGAGACGTTTCTCCAGAGCTGAAAAGTCTTTGACAGACACATGGGGATCGCACGCCCCTTGTTAACTGTAGACGGGGAGGAAGCACACAGGACCGGTCCGTATATGAGGGTTAAAAACAATCATCTCAGAAAACGCAAACACCAGCACGAGCTCAGACTCGGCCAGTGCTGAGTCCTCGTCTGGCACAACACAGTTTACGGGTCAGCAAGAGGAAAAAATAATAATCAGCTTCCCAGCCACAGCAGGTGGCTCCGAGGAGTTTGCACCTGAGAAGGGGGAGGAAGGGCGTAGCGCCCCCAGGTGGCGGGGCGAGGGACTAGCTCTCCTGAGCGCAGTGGTTGTTAGGGAAGGGTATTGCAGCCCCCAAGGAATTTACAGCCTCGGCAGGCCAAGGGGGGAGCATGAAAGGGCCGTTAGCTGGTGCCTAAAGAGAGGAAGACGAGGTCGCTCAGGGGACTCTGGCACAGCCAGGAGTCAAACCCGGATCTCGGGGGGGTCCAAGGGGGCTGGAGTGATCTAGTGAGGAGGGAAGAGGGGATCAGACAAAGAACTGGGGGGGCTTCTCCAGCCAGCTAGTGGGTGCAGGGGAGGAGGTGTTTGCAAAGCCTAGGGGGGCACCCTGGGGGCTACAGAGGGCAAGGGGAGGATTCCCCCAGGGATCAGAAGCAGGAGCCTTAAAAATCAGCCAGCTTCAGTGCCCCCCGCAGCAGTTCCCTCAGCCCTAAACGAAAGAGGAGAGAGCTCTGAACCCCCACTTCCTGCGCCCTCCTAGATCGGTGCACACGGAGGGGTCTCAGCGATGGCTCCTCCGGGGCAGGGAGGTCTTGTACAGGGACTTCCCGCTGGCCTCAATGTAGGTGACGCTCATCTCCTTGCCGTCGATCTCCACGTAGGCGAAGCCGCCCAGGGACGCCGGCTCGGCGTAGAAGAAGCGCAGGTAGCCCTCGGGCACCTTGTGATAGTGCTTCTGCGAGTTCTCCATGAAGTTGCCAGCCCCGCTCAGCACGTAGCCCACGCCAGCCTTGTCCTGCAGGTACTGGTTGGGGAAGATGGGGGCGGGGGTCACAGCAGATCCATGCTCCCGCTGCCTGCGTGCTCCCCTGCTCCCGTCCCGCAGCCAGCCTGCTCGCACCGGGGGGGCTGGGAGTCAGGACTCCTGGGTTCTATTCCCCGTTCTGGGAGGGGAGTGGGGGCTGGGAGTCAGGACTCCTCGGTTCTATTCCCCGTTCTGGGAGGGGAGTGGGGGCCGGGAATCAGGCCTCCTGGGTTCTATTCCCCGCTCTGGGAGGGGAGTGGGGGCTGGGAATCAGGACTCCTGGGTCCTATTCCCCGCTCTAGGAGGGGATTGGGGGCTGGGAATCAGGCCTCCTGGGTTCTATTCCCCGCTCTGGGAGGGGATTGGGGGCTGGGAGTCAGGACTCCTGGGTTCTATTCCCTGCTCTGGGAGGGGAGTGGGGGCTGGGAATCAGGACTCCTGGGTTCTATTCCCTGCTCTGGGAGGGGAGTGGGGGCTGGGAATCAGGACTCCTGGGTTCTATTCCCTGCTCTAGGAGGGGAGTGGGGGCTGGGAATCAGGCCTCCTGGGTTCTATTCCCCACTCTGGGAGGGGATTGGGGGCTGGGAGTCAGGACTCCTGGGTTCTATTCCCTGCTCTGGGAGGGGAGTGGGGGCTGGGAATCAGGACTCCTGGGTTATATTCCCCGCTCTGGGAGGGGAGTGGGGGCTGGGAATCAGGACTCCTGGGTTCTATTCCCTGCTCTGGGAGGGGAGTGGGGGTCTGGGAGTCAGGACTCCTGGGTTATATTCCCCGCTCTGGGAGGGGAATGGGGTCTGGGAGTCAGGACTCCTGGGTTCTATTCCCTGCTCTGGGAGAGGAGTGGGGGTCTGGGAGTCAGGACTCCTGGGTTCTATTCCCTGCTCTGGGAGGGGAGTGGGGGTCTGGGAATCAGGACTCCTGGGTTCTATTCCCCGCTCTGGGAGGGGAGTGGGGGTCTGGGAATCAGGACTCCTGGGTTCTATTCCCTGCTCTGGGAGGGGAGTGGGGGCTGGTAATCAGGACTCCTGGGTTATATTCCCCGCTCTGGGAGGGGAGTGGGGGCTGGGAGTCAGGACTCCTGGGTTCTATTCCCTGCTCTGGGAGAGGAGTGGGGGTCTGGGAGTCAGGACTCCTGGGTTTATCCCAGCTTTGCTGTTGACTTACACCCTTGGCTGAGTCTCAGCCAGAAGTGCAGGGTGGCTGGGGCGGGGTGCAATGGGCTAGCAGGGAGTTGATGGACAGCTCCCTAGCAGGGGTGCTCAGAGCCCTGTGGGATAGACCAGAGGGGACAACCTTGCCCCAGTGCTCACCCCCCTTACCTGCAGGTTGTGATCGTGGCCGCACAGGTAGGCAGTGGCCTCGTATTTGAGCAGCAGTGGCTGCAGGTGCTTGACCAGGCAATGCGTGGGGCCGTGTTCAGCCACTGACCACACCGGGTAGTGGCCGGCCACCAGCAGGTAGTCATCCTGGGAGGCAGCCATCTGCTTGCGAAGCCAGGCCAGCTGGCTGCGGGCCAGCCCCACGTCCCGGGGCTGCTGGGGCTGCTGGCTCTGGAAGTCGTCCGAGTTCCCGCACAGGGTGACTGTGTCGATCATGAGCAGAGCCACCGTGGCGTTGCTCTGGGGAACCTTGAACTTCAGCCTGTAGTAGTAGTTGGGGAAGTTCCTGCAGAACGGAGAGGGGAAGGGTGTCAAATGTTAAACTAGAGCTGGTCTCCACACACCCCCACCCTGCCCCCCGCAGTCTCCTGGATCAGCCTGGGGGCTGCGGGTCAGGAGTGAGGGGCACCAGCAGAGCTGAGGGGAGCCCAGGGCCGGGCTAGCAGGGGCTGCGGGTCAGGAGTGAGGGGCACCAGCAGAGCTGGGGGGAGCCCGGGGCTGGGCTAGCACGGGCTGCGGGTCAGGAGTGAGGGGCACCAGCAGAGCTGGGGGGAGCCCGGGGCTGGGCTAGCAGGGGCTGCGGGTCAGGAGTGAGGGGCACCAGCAGAGCTGGGGGGAGCCCGGAGCCGGGCTAGCAGGGGCTGCAGGTCAGGAGTGCGGGGCACTGGGAGAGCTGAGGGGAGCCCAGGGCCAATGTGACGAACTGGGAATGTTCTTAATGTTTTCTCTGAATACTGTATTGGTGCCTCAGTGTCCCCATGGCAGTTCTTAAGTATCTGGCAGAGCAAAGGGCCAGTGCACCTAAATTCCTGACACTCTGTCTCCTAGCAACTGATGGCCTGGGCCCCTCCTCTGCAAAGGTGCCAGCTGAAGGTGTTGGAGACAAAGGGATCAGGTGACCTCCTGGCCCGGGAGAGGAGCTGAGCAGAGGAGGGGCTGGGAGGGGTTGTTAGTCTGGAGCTGGCTGGGGTTGAGGAGTGAAGTGCAGACGTGGGGGGTCTGGCTCACTGCCCCCCAGAATGGACCTGGCCGAGGGGTCCGGTTTGCTGTACCCACAAGCTCTGTTTTAGACCCTGTTCCTGTCATCGAATAAACCTCTGTGTTACTGGCTGGCCGAGAGTCACGTCTGACTGCAAAGTGGGGGTGCAGGGCCCTGTGGCTTCCCCAGGACCCCGCTGGGGGGGACTCGCTGTGGGAAGCGCACGGAGGGGCAGAGGATGCTGAATACTCCAAGGAGAGACCCAGGAGGTGAAGCCGTGTGAGCTTCTTGCCCTGAACAAGTCTGCTCCAAGGGAGAGGAGGCTCCCCAAAGTCCTGCCTGGCTTGGTGGGGAGCTGTTCCAGAGCATCGCCTGGGGACCCCGTGATAGCGGGCCAGGAGTGAGGGGCACCGGCAGAGCTGAGGGGAGCCCGGGACTGGGCTAGCAGGGGCTGCGGGTCGGGAGTGAGGGGCACCGGCAGAGTGGGGGGGAAGCCCAGGGACTGGGCTAGCAGGGGCTGCGGGTTGGGAGTGAGGGGCACCGGCAGAACTGGGGGGGGGGAGCCCAGGGATGGGATAGCAGGGGCTGCGGGTCGGGAGTGAGGGGCACCGGCAGAGTGGGGGGGAAGCCCAGGGACTGGGCTAGCAGGGGCTGCGGGTTGGGAGTGAGGGGCACTGGCAGAACTGGGGGGGAGCCCAGGGACTGGGCTAGCAGGGGCTGCGGGTTGGGAGTGAGGGGCACCGGCAGAACTGGGGGGGGGGAGCCCAGGGATGGGATAGCAGGGGCTGCGGGTCAGGTGTGAGGGGCACCGGCAGAGCTGCAGGGGAGCCCCAGGCCAAGCTAGCAAGGGCTGCGGGTTGGGAGTGAGGGACACCATCAGAGCTGAGGGGAGCCCAGGGCTGGGAGAGCTGGGGGCTGCGGGTCAGGAGTGAGGGGCACCAGCAGGGCTGCGGGGGGGCCCAGGGCTAGGCTAGCAGGGGGCTGCGGGTCAGGAGTGAGGGGCACTGGCAGGGCTGCAGGGGAGCCCAGGGCTGGGCTAGCAGGGGGCTGCGGGTCAGGAGTGAGGGGCACCGGCAGGGCTGCAGGGGAGCCCTGGGCTGGGCTAGCAGGGGGCTGTGGCTCGGGAGTGAGGGGCACTGGCAGGGCTGGGGGGAGCCCAGGGCTGGGCTAGCAGGGGGCTTCTGGTTTAGAAGGTGATCCAACCCCCACCCCTCTGAGCCCCGACAGCAGGATGCAGGAGAGTTGGGCGGCTGCGGGGGGCCCTTACCAACGCTTGGAGACCTTGCTGTAGGCGATCTGAGCCGAGACGTTCCCCGAGTGGTCGTGGTTCCCGGCCACCACGTACCACGGCACCTTGCGCAGCGGCTGCGCCTTGAACACGGCCTCAAAGGTGTCCTGCCCCGAGAGAGGGGTGGGCAGAGAACGTGTTCACATCTGGCTGCGCCTGCCAGGCCTTCCCCGCCCCGGCGCTGCCCTCACTGGGCAGGGAGAAGAATCTCACTCATGGCTGTTATTGGGAACCCAGTCATTCCCCAGTGGTGGGGGGAACCAGAAAGAGATTTACCCCTCACGTGCCATTACCCCCAACGCACCCACGCCCACCACTGCAGTCAGGGGGCTCCCGCTAGCTGGTTTCCTGGCTTGGTTGACGTGTGCATCCTGCCAGGGCCACACAGGGGTGCCACCTCCAGTAAAGGGGTGCAGCAGTGTAGTGACACCCCAAGATTCATCCTGCAGTTGCCAGTGGAGATAGGAGTCTCCCTGGCCCTAAACTCAAGGGTTGTGTGCAGTTAAATAGCTGCCATCCCCTACCCCAGGGGCAGATACCGTTCAGTGCAGGGCAAGGGATCCCTGTATAAACAGCCCCCGCGCCCCACCCCAGAGGCAGCCGCATCTCAGCTCAGGATGAGGGATCCTTGCAAAACCAAGCGCGGGATCCCAGTCCCTGTGTGGTGGGGGGGGACCCCAAGGACTCCCTACCTGGAACCTCTTGTCGTTGACGTCCCGCACCCCGTTGTAGTAGAAGTTGTCCCCGAGAGACAGGATGAAGTCCGCGCCCAGCGCTGCCACCGTGCGGCCCATCTCCTTGGCTGTGGCCACCTCGCGCGCCGTGTGGAAGGGGGGATTGGACACCCCGCCCCAGTCCCCCAGGGCGATGAAGCGCAGGGAGGAGCCGGAGGAGAGTGGGCTGGCGTAGCGGGTCGGCAGAGCCGCCAGGAGGAGCGCGGCGAGACACAGGTAACCCGCCATCTGTGGGGAGAGGGGGGGAGATGCAGCCACAAGCAACAGGAGGTACCCTGCTCTGGGCCAAAGCCTTGAACCCAGTCCCAGCAAGGGAGGCAGGTCAGGGCAAGGAATGAGCCAGGACTCCTGGGTTCTAGCCCAGCTCTGGGACCGGGGTTGGGTCTAGTGGGTTGGAACAGGGGGCGCTGGGAGCCAGGACGCCTGGGTTCTATCCCAGCTCTGGGACGGGGGTTGGGTCTAGTGGGTTGGAACAGGTGGCGCTGGGAGCCAGGACTCCTGGGTTCTATCCCAGCTCTGGGACGGGGGTTGGGTCTAGTGGGTTGGAACAGGGGGCGCTGGGAGCCAGGACGCCTGGGTTCGATTCCAAGTTCCAGAATGGGAGTGTGTTTCGGTGATTAGAAGATGGATGAGAGCAAAGACTCCTGGGTTCTCAACACCACTCTTGTGTCTACAGCCGGGAAGTGGAAGCCAGGACTCCTGGGTTCTATTCCCAGCTTTGCCACTGACTCCCTACGCAATCTTGTGCAAGTCCCTTCCCCGCTATGTGCCTCAGTTTCCCCTTCCACCCAGTCTCCAGGGGCAGGGACTCTCTCAGGTGAGAAAGCTGCAGATTCCGTGCGCTCTCAGCTCACCTGAGGCCGGACCAGGTTTGAACCCAGCGTAGGGGCCCCTTTTCAGCTGGAGCCGGGTTTATTTCGGTTTAACTCAGACCTGTTCCCAGTCGAAATCCGAGCGTCCACACTGGAACCGGACCAGCGTAACGAAACCAGTTCAAATCACCTCTTTAGTTAGGGCCACAGATGCGGAATGGAGGGAGTGAAACCACCCAGGCCTCCTGCCCTGCACTCAGCCTAAGCAGTGCAGCTCCGGGCGGGCTGCGCCCCCTCTGCAGCCCCCGCCCTGCTGCACGTAATCGGTTAGGCCCAGACACAGGAGGAGGAGGGTGGGGACGGCTGAGCAGCTCAGCCCCCTTCAGAGCCTGCCCCGAAGCCCATTGTCCAAGCCTCCGGGAGACAGAGGGTTAAGGGGCGGGGGTGCTCAGTTGCTCTGGGGAAGGTGGGTCTTTGCAGAGTGTCTCCACCCAAACTGCAGGGATGCAGCCATCTCCTGGCCCCACTCCAGCCCCGGGCGGGGGTGGGGGACGGAGTCAGGGGGAGTCAGGCTCAGCAGCGAGGTCAGATAGGAAACTGCGCTTTGCCCAGGGCGCCTGGCAGCTGCAGGAGCCAGCACCCCAAAACTGACAGACACTCGTGAAAACAGCCACCCCCAGCACCCACCCCCCCCCGGTTTACATTAAACATCGTTTGCGTTTCACACCCTGACCAAGACTGGGGGCCTTGTCGTGCCTGGCACTGCCCAGATCTCAAATGGGATCAGGGCCCCCATTGTGCCAGGCGCCGCCCAGACCCCGACCGGATCAGGGCCCTGTTGTGCCGGGCGCTGCCCAGACACCGACCAGATCAGGGCCGCATTGTGTCGGGCGCTGCCCAGACCCCAACCAGGATCAGGGCCTCCCTTGTGCCAGGCGCTGCCCAGACCCTGACCGAGATCAGGGCCCCATTGTGCCAGGCGCTGCCCAGACCCCGACCGAGATCAGGGCCCCGTTGTGCCGGGCGCTGCCCAGACCCCGACCGGATCAGGGCCCCATTGTGCCGGGCGCTGCCCAGACCCCGACCGGATCAGGGCCCCGTTGTGCCGGGCGCTGCCCAGACCCCGACCGAGATCAGGGCCCCGTTGTGCCGGGCGCTGCCCAGACCCCGACCGAGATCAGGGCCCCGTTGTGCCGGGCGCTGCCCAGACCCCAACCGGATCAGGGCCCCGTTGTGCCGGGCGCTGCCCAGACCCCGACCGAGATCAGGGCCCCGTTGTGCCGGGCGCTGCCCAGACCCCGACCGAGATCAGGGCCCCGTTGTGCCGGGTGCTGCCCAGACCCCGACCGAGATCAGGGCCCCCTTGTGCCGGGCGCTGCCCAGACCCCAACCAGGATCAGGGCCCCCCTTGTGCCAGGCGCTGCCCAGACCCCGACCAGGATCAGGGCCCCTTGTGCCAGGTGCTGTACAGGCTCCTGGCAGAGAGTCTGGCCCCAGCCTGAAGAACCTGCAACCTAAGTAGCTAAAAGAGGGGCAGGGAAACAGGCACAGAGCAGGGACGTGACAGAGCCAGGAGAAAGATCCCAGGAGTCCTGCCTCGCAGCCTAGTGTCCTGCCCGCTAGGTCGTCTCCTCCCAGCACCCCCGGATTGCTGGGGTTGCTCCCAGGCCAGCACTGGACCAGAACTGTGCAGTCCCAGCCCATCTCCGGCCCGTTCACACTCAAATGTGCTGGAGTTTACCAAAAATTCCCACCTGCAGAAAATCTAGCAGCCCAGTAGCCTGGGGTGGGTCCGATCCAATACAGATTTCATAAAAACCTGCCCCACGCCAGAGGGTTGAGCCCGCAAAGTGCCAGGAACCAGGGCCTTGGGAACTGCCATCGATGTGACATGGAAGGAGCCTAGATGCCGTGGTGATGGCCTGCTAGCCCACGCAGCGGCGCTGCTACACCTCTGGCGTGTCAGGATGGCTGCGGGCTGGAGCTGCGACAAGGCCAAGGCGCCTCCATCGCTGAACAGGAAGAGGGCGAATCAGGAAACAGGTGAAGAAGACAGAAAATGCAAAGGAGACAGAAGCAGAGCCCCGGGCGGGGGCTGGGAAGAGGCTGCCAGGTGCAACGTCGATGAAGCTGGAAAAGGGGTGTCACTTACGCTGGTCAGTTTCACCGCCGGGCGCTGAGGGGAGGGTGGCGCTGTCAGGGCTTCAGTCTCAGCGATGCCCCCGCCCGCCGTCGGGGAGCCCTCCGGGTGCCAACTGCGAGCCGGCCGGTCGCCACTGAGGACGCTGCGCCAACGGGGACATTTTATCAGGCCCTGAAAAGGGGAACTTGGATTGGGGGGGGTGGAGGGGAGTTGAGCGACTGTGTCTCTCTCCCTCCCTGCACGTGTCAGATGCGGCTCCGAGCCGCAAAGTTGATTATTAAGAGTGTGATGGAGAAACGGCTGCCCGATGACCCACAGCTCCTTCCCCCCACAGTCATGTGACGCGACCGACCATAACCAGCCGCAGTTCGAGTCACGCTGCAGTGCACCCTTCAATCACGCCCCGGCAGATTAGGAAGCTAAATACAAGCCAGACACTGAACCCTGCCGCGCCTGGCCCCACCCAGCAACCCTGGGCTGCGTGGAAGCTAAAGTCAACCTGAGGCCCAGGGCTGGAATAGCCGGGTGCTGTGGGCCAGGATTGAGGGGCCCAGGCAGAGCTGATGCAGCTGGAGCCCAGGGCTCGGCTAGCAGGGGCTGCGGGTCAGGAGTGAGGGGCACCTGCAGGGCTGAGGGGGAGCCCAGGGCTGGGCTAGCAGGGGGCTGCAGGTTGGGAGTGAGAGGCACCGGCAGGGCTGGGGGGGGGCCCAGGGCTGGGCTAGCAGGGGCTGCGGGTCGGGAGTGAGGGGCACTGGCAGAGCTGGGGGGGAGCCCAGGGCTGGGCTAGCAGGGGCTGCAAGTCAGGAGTGAGGGGCACCGGCAGAGCTGGGGGGGGAGCCCAGTGCTGAGCTAGCAGGGGGCTGCAGGTCAGGAGTGAGGGGCACCACAGGGCTAAGGGTGAGGGTTGAGGGGGAGCCAGGGCTGGAATAGCAAAGGGCTGTGGGTTGGGATTGAGGGGCTCTGGCAGAGCTACCTGGCCCAGGGGGGGTTCTCTCACGGCGCCTGGCCAACCCCCCAGGCTAGTGATCAGGGGGCTCCTGTCTGGATCCAGTGCCCCGAGAGGTCGATCCCCCGGCGCCTGAGTGAGCATAGGCCCAGTTCTGTATTGGGGGAGCAGCTCCAGTCAGGCCAATGGGGCTGCGCATAGGGGGACAGATTCCACGCCTGCCTGAGACCTGCAATTTGGGGGGATGGTGCCCCCACCCCTCACCCAAACTACACCCCTGATGGGGAGGGTGTCATGGGGATGCCGGAGCACGTGCCTGGCGCAGTCTGAGACACGGGGCAAAGGTGTCCTTGCCCAGGTGACATGGGGCCCAGCCAGGAGGCTCCATCCTCCCTCCAGTGCCCAGCGTCCTTCACCATGTACCTACGTCCAAGCTGCAGCTGATCTGCTGCCCCAGGGACAGCCAGCCGCCCTCCTGGCACCAAGATCCAGAAAGCCGCTGGCCAGCTGGCCCCAGACGCTAGCCCAGCTGCAAGGAGTCGCAGCCCAGAGGGCAAGCTGGGATAATCAGAAAGCATCAGCTGCTCAGGGTCACCCGAGAGACGCCCCTGAAATCCCGTTGATCTGAGTCAATGTTCCAGCCTGCCCCCGGCTGCGCCTGCTAATCCAGGATTCGCTGCAGAGATTCAGACACGGAAAGTGGGACCTGGGATGGAAAGTGGGGAGGGGCTGGGGAAACTGAGGGAGTGGAAACTCAGCCTCTCTGCCCCAGAGGGGGTCCTGCAGCCAGGCTGGGGCACATCGGGTAGGGTTAGTCAGTACTGGGGGCGGCGGGGGGGGAGTGAATTCTCCCTGCTGCTCCTGTATGAGCTGGGGAGAGAACCCAGGAGTCCTGACTCCTATCCCCCCACGGTAACCACTACATCCCCCTCCCTGCCCTCCAGAGCCAGCACTAAATACTCATTGAATGAACCCGCTGTGCACGTTGAGTTCATGGGTCTCTGCGCTACCAAACGACCAGGATTCTCTGTGCCGAGCCCTTCCCGCCCAGTGTGGCAGCGACACGGGTTAGCATGGCCGGGAGCAGGAGTCAGGACTCGGTTTTGTCCCTGGCTCTGGCATAGAGAGCGGGGCCTAGAGGGCAGAGCGGGGGCTGGGAGCCAGGACTCCTGGGTTCCGTTCCCAGGCAGTTCTGTCGCCTGGCACATTTGAGGCGCCCCGTGGAGTTATGACACTGCAGAGCTCAGCAGCCTCTCCAGACTATTTATAGGAAGCTGCAAGCCCGGAATAACCCGGCTCCTGCGAGATCAGACGATTCCGCCCACCCAGCTGCTGGCAGGGAGGAAACCAAGGTGGCTCGGGGAGGATGCGTCAGCGCAGGGAGAATTCCATCTGGCTAAATACAATTCTGGAGAGGGAAGGTGCTTCCCAGCCCGCTGCTCTAACCACTACACCGCATTCTCCTCTCGGAGTTGGGGATAGACCTGGGAGTCCTGGCTCCCAGCCCCTCTGCTCTAACCACTACAACCCACTGCCTTCCCAGAGCTGTGGAGAGAACCCAGGAGTCCTGGCTCCCAGCCCCTCTGCTCTAACCACTACACCCCACTGCCTTCCCAGAGCTGTGGAGTCCTGGCTCCCAGCCCCTCTGCTCTAACCACTACACCCCACTGCCTTCCCAGAGCTGTGGAGTCCTAGCTCCCAGCCCCTCTGCTCTAACCACTACAGCCCACTGCCTTCCCAGAGCTGTGGAGAAAACCCAGGAGTCCTGGCTCCCATCCCCCCCTGCTGTAAACACAAGACCTCGTCTCCCTCCTGCTCCCCTCAGATTTCCAGCCCCCCAAGGCAGGGCTCTCCCCGCACCTAGGCCTTCCAGGCTGGCCTCAGGCCCCACCCTGCGCAGGCCAGAGAGGTCCCCACTCCTGAGTCAGCTGCATGCGGCTGGGGAACGGAAGGGCTGGATCACATGCCAGGGCAGGTCAAAGGCCTGTTGATGCTGTGGGGCCGTACACAGTGAGGCCTCCCAGAGGTTAATTCCAGAGCAAAGCCAGGCGGGGGGATGCCACCGAACCCAGCCTGACCCCTCACTAGTCTGGCCTCCCTCCCACCACTGCCATGTAAGAGGGGCAGCATGGTCTAGTGGGGAGGGCAATGAGATCCAGGTTCTTTCTATCCCCGGCTCTGGGAGGGGGGCTGGGAGCCAGGACTCCTGGGTTCTATCCCCAGCTCTGGGAGGGGGTGGAGTGGGACCTAGTGGTTAGATCCTCTCCCTCTCCCCAGAGAGGATTTGGATGTGCAGTTTCAAAGAGACAAACATCTTGATCCCTAGAGATCTCCCCACTTCCCACAGGCCCCTGTTGGCAGGGCCTGGCTGAAACCAGCCAAAGTTACGGCACCCCCAGGCCCTCTCCGCAGGGGAGATCGTTAGACCCACCCCCTCCCCCGGCCCAGCGTAACTGCCCTGTCCAGCTGTAAATGGGGAGTGGGGGGGCCCTACCAGCACATCTCACCCTGGGGGAGTCCCATTGGGGCAGATCCCCCTCCCCCAGGTCACACAGGGCCTCAGATTGAAAGAGAACCAGGCAAGGATCAAGGCTGCCCCCCAGGAGCTGAACCCAGCGCTGGGAAGCAGCTGAGTGGAGAGAAATTGCCCCAGTTCAGGGCTCCGCCAGTGTCCCGTCACCGAAAGGGGGGTCCTTACCCACGGTCCCATGCAGCTCCCCTGCCTGCCTTTTGGGGGGAATCAGCACCTCGCCTCTCCACCCCACTCCCCGCCTGGAGCCAGAGCAAGTCGGTGTATGTTGCGCTGACTAATCCAAAAGCCTCCCTCAGCGACACCCGCCCTCTGCCCTGAATTAATGAACCTCTGATGGATCCAGACCTGAACAAGGGAAGGCCGAGGCACAGCCCCTAGGGAAGGCCGAGCTCCCTTTGCATCTGGGAGGGCGCCCCAGGAAGGGGGCGAGGTGAAGGCTAGGAAGGGAGCAGGAGCCGTCTCAGCACTTGGGCTTGCCGAGACTGGTGGCTGGTGTGAGGCTGTTCATACCGAAACCCTGAGGGGGAAGCTGGGGCTACAGCTAACCCCCCCCCACCCCCCGGCCATTCACACATAGGCCAGGCCCCTGCAGGGTGTGCTGAGCCCCCCCGCACCCCTGCAACGCCTGGTATCAATCAGCTCCACCCGGCTAGGGGAGAGGGTGCCCCGGCCAGCAAGCCAGTGAGGCGGGTGTGAAAAACCCACCCACCTGAGCCATGTGGCCATGCCAAGGAGACGGCCACTGACCCAGCTGGCTGGGCTCCCCAGAAACGTACATCAGCCCCTCTCGCCCCCCCAAAACTGAGTGAAACCGACCTCAGCCCCCTGGCGTAGACAGCACTAGGGCGACAGACGAATTCCTCCATTGGCCACCCTCTCAGGGCGCGGGGTTAGCCAAAGCCGCAGGAGAGCCCCCGTCGGCACCGCAGTAATGACTAGCCCAGGTCGCACTGCAGCGTCTCTAGTGTAGACGCACTCGCACCCCGTCACTGGGGGCTGTGTCCGCACTGGGGGGTTCCCCGGTGAGCTGGGAGGCCGTGGCCATGGCGGTCGGATCGCCAGAGCCCAAGCAAGAAACGGCCGTGGGCTCGGTGAAGGCCCCGCTTTGGTGCTGACAGTGTTATTTCAGAGTGAGTGGGTTCCCGCTCCGGCCCCAGTGCAGACCCGCCTGGCGCTTTAAAGCAGAGCTGGGAAAATCGGGGCGACAGAGGAAAGCGGGACAAGAACCGGCGGCCGGACATGAGGCAGCAGGATGTGACCGTGCGGGAAGAGTCGTGAGTCACACGCCAGGGGAGCGGGACGAGCCTGGGCTGGACGGCGGGCAGATGAGATGGGTTCACGGGCCTGGTGAACCTGAACCCCCAGATACGCCTGTCGCTGGGTCCACCCCACCGAGGGGTGGGGCCACTTCGCTAGCCTGGGTTCCCCGCGGTGCTGGATGGTGGCTGCTGTCTATTGCCGCCCCTGCAAAGCCAGCCCCTGGGAGCCCCCGCAACCCCCCCCCCCCCCCAGCCTCACAGCCCCCCCCCCCACTTCTGCTCTGGGCTCCCCCCGGTGGCCACGTGGGAAACTGCAGCTGTTCCGTCCAGACAGCGCCCAGCTGCTGCTGGAGGAGGAGCAGCACCGCCCCCCAGTGGGCAAATGAGGCCAGCGCTGCTGCGGATCGTCGCGTGGGACTGGCCTCGGGATTCCGTCTCCCAGGCCCTGGCCCTACGCACTAGGCACCACTCCCCTCCCCGAGCTCGGGATAGAACTCATGAGTCCTGGCTCCTAGCCCCCCTGCTCTGACCCCTAGACCCCCCTGCCCTCCCCGAGCTGGGGACAGAACCCGGGAGTCCTGGCTTCCAGCCCCCTGCTCTAACCACTAGCCCCACTCCCCTCCCACAGCTGGGGATAGAACTCAGGAGTCCTGGCTCCCAGACCCCCCCTACCCACTAGACATCCCTCCCCTCCCAGACTCCCTTCCCAGACCCCCCCTGCCCTCCCACAGCTGGGGATAGAACTCAGGAGTCCTGGCTCCTAGCCCCCCTGCTCTGACCCCTAGACCCCACTCCCCTCCCAGAACTAGGCTTTCTACTGGGGGATGTGGGTGTCAGGTTTGGGGCATCTCTCCCTCCGGGGAAGGGGATCTGCAGGCTTTTTACCCGAGAGGGAGTCCTGCCAACAACCCCTCCCCATGGGAGCTGGGATCCCTTAGGGAGGGGGCAGCTCGGCCCAGGGCCCCAGAGCCAGGACAAGAACAGGAGGAGCGGGGAGAGCTGGTATGGTGCAAGGAGGCCCCCGGGGGACTGCTGGGGCCCAACACCCTGACTCACTCCCTCCAGCAGGGGAAATCCCAGGACCGTTTGCAAAGGGCGTCACGCCGGGGACAGCTCTGCCAGCAGGGCATGATCCTCACTGGCACAGCACAGCCTCACCCAGAGGCAGGGATAGAACCCAGGACCCCTGGCTCCCAGACCCCCACCTCACTCTGACTACTAGACCCCACTCCCCTCCCAGAGCTGGGGCCTCTACTGGCCTGTCCCAGCACAGCTCACACCAGCCTGGGAGAGCTTCCCCGGCCTGGCCCAGCCCTCGGCCGCTTGGCACGGCTCAGCGTGGCCTGGGAGAGCTCCCCTGGACCGGCCCTGCCCTCACCCGCTTGGCACGGCTCAGCATGGCCTGGGAAAGCTCCCCCGGCCCAGCCCTGCCCTCGCCCGCTAGGCACGGCTCAGCATGGCCTGGGAAAGCTCCCTTGGCCTAGCCTCCACCAGCTCAGCGTCGCCTAGACCAGCCTCACCCAGGCCCGGACTGAAGAATTTTGGGGCTTGTGCATGATGGAAGGGGGGGCACAGCAGAGTGCCCCACCCCACCATGCCCCACCCCACGCAGGACAAGCCCAGCAGGGGGCATCAGACTCTTCACACCTCTGGGCCTCGCCCCAGGGGTGGTCACAGGTAACTCCTTGGGACCTGGGGTGTCAGTTTGCTAGGGGTGTACACCCCCCTACACACACGCGCAAACACCCCCTACAAAACAGACACCCAATAGGCACACACCCAGTCTACACAACCCACAACATCCAATCTGGCCACAGACCACATCTAACTGCCCCCTCCCTGGCCCGCTGCTCTGAAGGGTTCCCTGTGCTTGGCTGAATGATGAGGGACATTGCTAGTTAATGTGGGGGTGGGCTCCCCATTAACACGTTGGGCACCAGACTTCCTGGCCTGGGTGTTTTCACAGCCTTAGCCAGGAGCCCCCATACATGAGGGTGGCGTGTGGGGGGCTGCCACCTGCAGGGGGTCTCTGCCATGCGCATCCTGTTTGTGACAGAGGCTGATTGCTGCACCCCCATGTGCCCTCCCTCACCCCCCCCGGCAGGCTGCAGGCAGGAAGGGGCCGGAAGCAGATGGGGCCGGCTGCATCCTGCTAGGCTGACCAGGTGCATCCTGCCGCCAGGCCTTGCCAGCGCGGGGGCGAGGCAGTGTGAACGGGGCCGGGTGTGAGCCAGTGTGTGTGTGAGTGTGAACAGCCGTGTGATGTGTGTGCAAATGTGCAAAGCCATGTGATGAGCGTGCAGCTGTGTGAGGCATGTGAGTGTGCACAGCTGTGTGGTGAGTGTGCACTGGCTGGTGATGTGTATTCATGAGTGTGCGCTGAAGTGTGAATGGTGCTAGGGTTCCACAAGTGTGAGTGGGCGTGTTCAAATGTGCTCTACCATGTGTAGAGCAAGTGTCTCCATGTCTCCGTGCATGAGTGTGCACAAATGTCAGTGAGTGTGAATGTGGGGTGTGTGCAGCAGTGTGCAAACGACAGAATGTGCAGCAGTGTGGGGGAGCTTGTGTTGCAATGTTGTCAGGACCATGCATGGCAGTGGGGGGGTGGAATGTGTGTGGCAGTGCCAGGAGGAGCATGTGTGGCACTGCAGGAGGAAGCATGCGGGAGAGCGTGTGTGGTGGGGGGGCAACGTGTGTGGCGGGGGGACCATGTGTGGCAGTGCAGGGGCAGTGTGTGTGGCAGGGGTGCAGTGTGCCTGGCAGTGCAGGGGCAGTGTGTGTGTGGCTGGGGGGCAGTGTGCGTGGCAGTGCGGGGGATATGTGCGTGATGGGGGCAACATGCGTGGCAGGGGAGTGTATGTGGTGGGGGCAGTGTGTGTGGCAGTGCAGGGGGCAGTGTGCGTGGCGGGGGGGCAGTGTGTGTGGCAGTGCAGGGGGCAGTGTGCGTGGCGGGGGGGCAGTGTGTGTGGCAGTGCGGGGGAAATGTGCGTGATGGGGGCAGCATGCGTGGGGGGGGAGTGTGTGTGGCAGTGCAGGGGGCAGTGTGCGTGGCGGGGGGGCAGTGTGTGTGGCAGTGTGGGGGAAATGTGCGTGATGGGGCAGCATGCGTGGGGGTGTGTGTGTGGTGGGCAGTGTGCGTGGCAGTGTGGGGGAAATGTGCATGATGGGGGCAGCATGCATGGGGGGAGTGTGTGGGGGGGCAGTGTGTGTGGCAGTGCAGGGGGCAGTGTGCATGGCAGGGTGGCAGTGTGCGTGGCAGTGCGGGGGAAATGTGCGTGATGGGGCAGCATGCATGGGGGGAGTGTGTGTGGCAGTGCAGGGGGCAGTGTGTGTGGTGGGGGGCAGTGTGTGTGGCAGTGCAGGGGGCAGTGTGCGTGGCGGGGGCAGTGTGCGTGGCAATGCGGGGAAAATGTGCGTGATGGGGCAGCATGCATGGGGGGAGTGTGCGGGGGGGCAGTGTGTGTGGCAGTGCAGGGGGCAGTGTGCGTGGTGGGGGGGCAGTGTGCATGGCAGTTTAAGCATATGCAGGTTTGTGCCAGACACAGGCAGGGCTTGTGACTGAGGCACTGGGCCCCAGACCCATCTCCAGGGGCTTGGCCCACCCACTCCCAGTGCCCAAATTGGTGGTGCTACAAGCTGGCATGATGGTGCTACCCCAGTGCCAGGAGCTGCAACCATGGAAACCGAGCAGAGTCCCCTGGACACTCACTCACAAACACACACACACACATGCAGACACACACTTGTGCACACACAAACACACTCATGCACACACAAACACACAAAGATGCACACACAGACACACAAACACATGTACACACAGACACACCAAAACTATCACAAGGATGCACACACAAACACAGACACACTCGCACACTCATGCACACACAAAAACACTTGCACACACACACAGACACTCGCATACTCATGCGCATACACACTCGTGCACACAAACATATGCACACACAGACACTCGCATACTCGTGTGCACACACACTCGTGCACACAAACACATGCACACACAGACACTCGCATACTCGTGCGCACACACACTTGTGCACACAAACACATGCACACACAGACACTCACATACTCATGCATGCACACACTCATGCACACAAACAGATGCCCACACAGACACTCGCATACTCGTGCACGCACACACTCGTGCACACAAACATGCACACACACACAGGCTCAAGCATAGGGAATTGCGGGCTAAGAAGTCTCACTGCAGCTTATTTTATGCCCCCTCCCCTGCCGTGTCTCCCCCCATCTCCTTCTGCCCCCTCCCCCTGAAGCCTGCAGATAAGCGAGAAAGACACAGAGCTGAGCGGGGAGTGACTCTGGGGAGCACATGGCCAAGGGGGGAGCAGGGGCCCCAGCCCAGCTCCTTCCATCCCCGGTCCCCAGTGACTAGCACAGTCTCTTAAAGAAGAATGAAGGCCCCGTCCAGCTTGCTCTGGGGAAGATCCATCACCATGGGAGAGTTGCTATGGGGACCGTCCATTGCCAGGGGCGGTGTCCATCCCTGGGGAGCATCCATCACCTTGGGAGGTGTTGCTGTGGGGAACATCTAATGCTATGGGCAGTATCTGTTGCCATGGACGGTGGCCATTGCTATGGGGAGCCTCTGTCGCCATGGAGAGCGGCCATCACCATGGGGAGTGTTGCTATGGGAAGCAGCCATCACCATGGGGAGCATTGCCATGGAGAATGGCCCTCACCATGGCTGAGTGGATGGGAGAGGAGCAATGCTGGGGGAGGCTTCCAGGGGGCGGGGGGGGGCATAGCTCTTGGTCACAGACTCAGACCCTGGAAGGGGGAATGCACAGAGAGAGCGAGGTGGGGGCAGGGGCCTCGTCCCCCAACTCTCACCACCCCCCTCCCCCGAAGTCAAAGCAACTCAAACCAACTTCAGCATGAGTCAGGTCTGCCCAGCCCAGCCCCGGGATCAGCCCCAGCTGCCTGGGTAGGGTCCCTTCCCCACACGCCAGTTCCCCAGGGGCACCCCAGAGCACATCCCCAAATCTTAGCTCCGGAAGGGGGTGGTCAACCCCCCCCACCGCGGCTTGACACTAATAATAATTAATGATGATAATAGCTCCCTGTTGTGTGCCCTGCCCCCCGACTCTGTGTCCCCAACAACCTGGTTCCCCAGGGTCCTCCCCCACCAGCTCTCCCATTCTGCAGGCCCTGACACGCCAGCTCTCCCCCCAGCTCCCCAGACCCTGCCGCTCCAATCAATTCATGAACCTCTGCAAACTCTCCACAACCACAGATGCAACCCCCCGAAATCAGCCCAGCGTCGCCTGGCTCCGGGCCAGCCGGGGCTCCCCGCCCCAGCTCATTAAGGAGCCAGGCCGTGACGGCTGTGCATGGAGCTGGCTGCGTCCCCGTTCCGAGACAGTCCATTCCAGGACTGGCGCAGGAAGCAATGAGAGCTAAACAAGTCTATTTCTCTGTGTGAAGTGGCCCAATGGCTCTGACTAATATTTTCCTGAGCAGTGGCTCCAAGACTAGGGGGAAGTGAGGGAATTTCCGGCCATTCTGGGTTTTTTTCCCCTCCGTTATTAATAAGCACCCGCCCCGTCCCCCTGCCTCAGACCGACTGGCTGCCTCGGGCACTGGGGCTCGGTTTCAGCAGGGGTGATCCCGTGTAAGATTCGGGGAGCGTGCGCAGATCCTTCTTGTTCTGAGAGCGCAGCCATGGCCAGCTGAAGGAGAATCCCAGGGTGGCAAGTGCGGTATAGGGCATATGGCACACAGAGGAACAGTTCTGATTCAATCTGCACCACACACACACCCCAACCGAGATTGGGGCCCCATTGTGCCAGGTGCTGCATGGACCCTGACCAATATCAGGGGCCTCGTTGTGCTGGCAACAGACCCTGAACAAGGCCAGGACCTCTCCCCCCCATCGTGCTACAGACCCGCAGTTGACCCTGCCTGAAGAACTCAGTCTAATTAGATACCAGGGGGAGGAAACTGAGGCAACCCAAAGGGCCAGGACTTGCTCAAGACTGGGCCTAGAACCCAGGCATCCTGAGTTGCAAGCTAGCGCCCTCACCACTCAACCACTCTGCCTCTCCCTGCGATATGTAAGATTTTACAGCCCCTAGCACAACAGGGCCTTATGACTGGCAGAGCAAGGCCCTGCACTCGGCGGGGCGGAAACACAATAGCTTTGTGACGCAGCAGTCGAGCCGTTCCAAATCGGGTGGGAACGTTGGTGGGCAGAGTCCTGAGGGTTTATGGGGAGACCAGACAAGCCTGGTGTCCGCTAACATCCAGCCCGCAGAGACAGTGGCCCTGGGAGCTGCAGGCAGAGCAAACACTCTGCTCCCCCTGGTCTCATCAGGTCATAGTCTCATGCTTCCATACACAAGGCTAGTCACCCAACTGGGCCCTTTGACCCCACTCTGGCCAGTGCGCTCTGGAACCCAGGAGTCCTGGCTCTCAGCCCCGCCCCCAACCACTAGATCCCACTCCCCTCCCAGAGCTGGGACTGGAAGGAACCCAGGAGTCCTGGCTCCCAGTCCCCTGCTCTAACCCTAGGCCCCACTCTCCTCCCAGAGCTGGGGGTGGAGGGCTGGAGTCCTGCCTCCCACCTTCAGAGGCTGCATTACCTCAGAGGGGGAGGTGTTGGGGCATTCCTGGGGGGGCTGTTTTCTCCTCTTCCGGAGAGTCAGGTATGGGCTGCTGTTGCAGCCAGGATCCTGGGGGGATGGGCAGACAGTTGGGGGCAATGATATAAGGCAGGAACTGGAAGGAATGCAGAGGAAACCCAAGTTCAAGCCCCCTGCCCGGATGAATCGAAGCCGAGGGGAGGAAGCTCAGCCGGTGACTCAGAACACACTGTGCCCATAGTTGTTGGCAGCACCCAGGGCCAGGAGAAGCCCCGCTGCCACAGGAGGAGCCTGTGTGACCCAGTGTCCCCCCAGGTCACTGTGTGCATGGGTGCCAGGCAGCCAGGGCCAGCGGAAGCTGAAATGCAGCCACCTCTGGGGTGGAGGGGGCAGCGAGAGCACAATCCCTCGAGCAGTCGGGAGTGAGGGGCAGCGGTAGAGTTGTGAGTGGCTGACTCAGCGGGGTGGGGAAGGGGACATGGGGCCTTTCCGCACTACGGGGCGTGGCTCCCACCCAGCCCTCAGTGAAATAGAGCTAATCATCTTTCCTGGGTTAATTCTGAAGCATTTCCAATGTGCTTTGAGATCCCCAAGGGAGGAGCTGGGCAAGGTCCTTAGCACTGATTTAAATAAGTGAATGCAACTGGGTGCTGTCCCCTCTCTCAGATTCCTGCAGGAAGCAACCCCCACCCCAGCACTGGGGACCCGGGAGGGGCTGGGTTCTGTGCTCTGGGCAGGGAGGGGCACCGCTGGGGGCACGGTGCAAACGTTCAGAGCCCGGGTCATGGGCTCATCCCCCTGCTATGGGTGGGGAAATGGAGGCACAGAGAAGGCAGGGACTAACTGCAACACCAGGCTGCAAGTGAGTGAACAGAACCCAGGCGTCCTGAACCACCCTAATGTGGGGGGGCGGGATAGAGGCCTCTGCAAAAAACTTTAATGTGAAATAGAAAATGAAACTCCCTGTTTTGCAGGAACTTCCCCAAAATGTCAGTTAGAGCCGCTGGGCGGAGGCAGGGGTCAGACTGGCTCAGCTCTGCCCTGGCTTGTACCCCCTGAGCCGGTCTGTGCCCCTCCTGCTCCTCTGCCCGCCCCCAACTGACACACTCAGCAGGGGCATAGAGGGCACAGGAGATACAGGCTCCTGCTCCAGGGCCCAGCCCTGCCCGCAGCAGCAATGCTGGAAAATCCAGCTCAGGCCTGGCAGCTCTGGGCTGGAGCATGCTCAGTGAGCGTGGAATCTGGGAGCCCTTCACCCCCAAACTGCAACAAGCCTCTACTGAGCATGTGCACGCTGATTTCCCCCCCAAGGCTCTTTAACTTGGCCTCATTGGGGCACATTTCCACAGGGCCAACAAAAGGCACCTCCCTGATCCCAGGGTGACCCTCGTCAAAGTGCAGAGCCCTGCTCCAACACAGCGGGGCGCTACAGCTTCTTAAATAAGTGGGGATAGGAATTATTTTAACTGGGGCGCCATCACTGTTTTGTTTCCTAGCTGGAAGAGCTGAGACTTTCCAAAACAAACAGCCCCAGGCAAACCCCCGCCTGGAAAACTCCAGGCCGAGGGCTTAATGTCTGGCAAAGTCAGATGCTGTGGAGTACAGGATCTTTTGATGGGAAGGGTCAGGCAACCTGTAGATATATGTGTAGGAGGATGGAGAGACAGGTAGGTCAGTGTCTTTGTTTCGGTAAGAGGCTAGATAATTATGATTATTGGGAGGGATTTCCAGACCCCCAGTGCCATTTGGTACCTGATGTGCAGGTCGGGCACCTCACTCCTGTTTGAGTCTCTTACGCTATTTTTGTAACCCCAAACCGAGACTGGTGCCCCCTCAGAGCGGGCACCGCATAGACAGAGTCCCTGCCCCAATGAGCTTACAGTATATGGTGGCTGAGGAGAGGGGAAACTGAGGCACAGAACAGGGCTATGACTTGCCCAGGTCCCAGTGGCAGAGCCAGGAATAGAACCCAGGAGTCCTGAGTCCCAGCCTGCTGCCAGACAGGGAGATTTCACCACCACACACTCCCCCCCCGGTGCAAGCGCCTTCTCCACTGCAGCTCCTGCTGCCTGCTGCGTCTCTCCCGCCCCCGCTGGTGACAGGCCCTCCCGTGAGGTCCCTGCAACCGCAGCCTGGGATTTAATTCCCAAACTATTGACCAGACTGTCCGCCCCCCCCCAACCTCTTGGCTTTTCCCGGGGACCCGATCCTGGATTTCGGGGCCTTGACCCTTTGGCTCCCTCTCGCCGATCACTCTGGAGCGAGGCGGGGCGCCCAGTGCCTTTAGGGAACCCCCAAATCGGGCCGGGCCGGGGGGGTCCCTTTCCCCAGATCCGAGGTTATTATGGTTTGCAGCCGTGTCAGGAGCGAGCAGCCTCCCAGCTCCCCCTGTGAACGCTCCTGTTTGTGGGTTATGTTCCACCGCTCCGGTTTCCTCTTGTTTTCATTCCAAGTCTCCCGTTAGGTTGCGTCTGACTCTGGGTTTCCTTATCAGCCCGGCACAGGCGGCCCTTTGCCTCTTATCTGCCAGCAGCAGCTACATCCCCAGTCCAACGAGCAGGAAACCTCTCGCTGGGGCGGGGGGGGGCGGGGGCGTGGATCAGACTTCTTCAAATCTTAGTGGCCCCAGAGCGAGCGGTGGCTTGTGTGGGCGAGGGGGGCTGGCAAGTAAGATGGGGGGGAGCTGAGGCCGGGAAAGACGCTTCAGCCTATTTGACTCCAACCCCCCCCAAAGAACCCCAAATTTTCACCCTAGCACCCGCCGAGGAGACGGAGACTCCCGCCCCAGGCCATGGACCCTGCGCATGGTGGCCGGGAACGAGCATGTGGCCCACTTGTGGGGTAAGGCGCGTCCCGGGGCGCCCGGCCCAGCTAGGGGCGCGCTCGCTTCTCGGGGCTCCCTCCTTCACCGTCCTGGGGCCCGGCCCCCGCACCCCTCCAGGGGTCAGCCTCAGCGAGGGGGGGGGAATGTGGGGCACATCCCAGCGAGCCACCTGCTCCCAGGGTAATTGGCTGGCGGGGTGGGAAGGATCGTTCGTGGAGGGAGGGGGCAAGATCGGGTGGTTTTGCCGAGAGCTGTTCAGGGGGGGTTACCCTGGGGCTGGTGCGGGGTTGTGCATTTCAGGGGGCAAGTTTGGGGCCTGTTCCTGTAGCTCAAACGGGAATCGCTTGGAGCCGGTGCCCCAAATCCAAGCGGCGAAGGGTGGAGAGTTGAAATACGGGACCTTTGGGGTTATTTAAACAACACCTCCCCCAAAAAAATAAATCCCCCTCTGCGCTGAGGCCTTCGAGCTCCCGGGGCTGCTTCCCCCTTTCTCTGGGGAGTTGTTTGTTGGCAACTTGAGCTAAAACCCGAAGAAAGCGGGAGGTTTCCTGCTCTCCGAGGCGGGTTTGGGAAACGCGCCGCGGTTTAATGTTCCCCGTCCTGTCTCACGGGCAGCTCCGTGCCCCTCCAGCCGGCCCGGCAGGGAACATTGTCCCTGGCCTCGGTGTATTTCGGGCGCTGCTTCTGCTCCGGCTCAGCGGTGAGTTTCGGGAGCTGATTGTTCTTAGCACCTGCTGGGAGAATGGGCCCGCGGCGGAAATCTGGCCAGGAGCAAAGGCTCAAACGCGACCTGGTCGGATCTTTGTCCCCACGCGGGTTTGTTTCGAAATTCGATACATCGGGAACTGAGCAGAACAGAAGCGCCTGCGGGTGCGTGAATTGGGCGAGAAATTCCTCCCCCGTTTCATGTGTTAATTGGGGTTGTTCTGCCGGCGAGTCCCGAGGTTTGGATCAATCCCCGCGCTTCCAGCCGCATTCAAAATCCCCCGTTTTTAACTCGCGTGATTCCGAGAGGATCTGCGGGGGGCTCCTAAGCTGGTCAGTTTTATCTCGCCGGGTCCCCCCGGCGCGGGGTTCCCCACGTTCCTCGGAACCTGTCACGTTCCCGGGGCAATGAATTAGCGAGGATCGAAATGTTTGTAACCATCGGCTTCGGGGGATGCGAAGGTCCCTCCCTCGCTGCTGGTTTAGTGACACTTCAAAGCGTTACGGCTCTGACTGCACGTGGGCCTGGATTGTGTGTGCAGGAATATTGTGTCTGCACCGTTATTAGACAGAGCGAAACGTGTTATCTACTGTGTGTGGACAGAGAGCTGTAATGCTGTGTGATCTATACACACAGTGCTGTCCGTGTGTTACCTGCAGTGTGTGGGCAGAGAGCTGTAATGCTGTGTGATCTATACACACAGTGCTGTCCGTGTGTTACCTGCAGTGTGTGGACAGAGAGCTGTAATGCTGTGTGATCTATACACACAGTGCTGTCCGTGTGTTACCTGCAGTGTGTGGACAGAGAGCTGTAATGCTGTGTGATCTATACACACTGTGCATGTCCGTGTGTTACCTGCAGTGTGTGGGCAGAGAGCTGTAATGCTGTGTGATCTATACACACTGTGCATGTCCGTGTGTTATTATCTGCTGTGTGTGGACAGAGAGCTGTAATGCTGTGTGATCTATACACACTGTGCTGTCCGTGTGTTACCTGCAGTGTGTGGGCAGAGAGCTGTAATGCTGTGTGATCTATACACACTGTGCATGTCCGTGTGTTACCTGCAGTGTGTGGACAGAGAGCTGTAATGCTGTGTGATCTATACACACTGTGCATGTCCGTGTGTTACCTGCAGTGTGTGGACAGAGAGCTGTAATGCTGTGTGATCTATACACACTGTGCATGTCCGTGTGTTACCTGCAGTGTGTGGACAGAGAGCTGTAATGCTGTGTGATCTATACACACTGTGCTGTCCGTGTGTTACCTGCAGTGTGTGGACAGAGAGCTGTAATGCTGTGTGATCTATACACACTGTGCATGTCCGTGTGTTACCTGCAGTGTGTGGACAGAGAGCTGTAATGCTGTGTGATCTATACACACAGTGCTGTCCGTGTGTTACCTGCAGTGTGTGGACAGAGAGCTGTAATGCTGTGTGATCTATACACACTGTGCTGTCCGTGTGTTACCTGCAGTGTGTGGACAGAGAGCTGTAATGCTGTGTGATCTATACACACTGTGCATGTCCGTGTGTTATTATCTGCAGTGTGTGGACAGAGAGCTGTAATGCTGTGTGATCTATACACACAGTGCTGTCCGTGTGTTACCTGCAGTGTGTGGGCAGAGAGCTGTAATGCTGTGTGATCTATACACACTGTGCTGTCCGTGTGTTACCTGCAGTGTGTGGGCAGAGAGCTGTAATGCTGTGTGATCTATACACACTGTGCATGTCCGTGTGTTATTATCTGCAGTGTGTGGACAGAGAGCTGTAATGCTGTGTGATCTATACACACTGTGCATGTCCGTGTGTTACCTGCAGTGTGTGGACAGAGAGCTGTAATGCTGTGTGATCTATACACACAGTGCTGTCCGTGTGTTACCTGCAGTGTGTGGGCAGGGAGCTGTAATGCTGTGTGATCTATACACACTGTGCATGTCCGTGTGTTATTATCTGCAGTGTGTGGACAGAGAGCTGTAATGCTGTGTGATCTATACACACAGTGCTGTCCGTGTGTTACCTGCAGTGTGTGGACAGAGAGCTGTAATGCTGTGTGATCTATACACACTGTGCATGTCCGTGTGTTATTATCTGCAGTGTGTGGGCAGAGAGCTGTAATGCTGTGTGATCTATACACACAGTGCTGTCCGTGTGTTACCTGCAGTGTGTGGGCAGAGAGCTGTAATGCTGTGTGATCTATACACACAGTGCTGTCCGTGTGTTATTATCTGCAGTGTGTGGACAGAGAGCTGTAATGCTGTGTGATCTATACACACAGTGCTGTCCGTGTGTTACCTGCAGTGTGTGGGCAGAGAGCTGTAATGCTGTGTGATCTATACACACAGTGCTGTCCGTGTGTTACCTGCAGTGTGTGGGCAGAGAGCTGTAATGCTGTGTGATCTATACACACAGTGCTGTCCGTGTGTTACCTGCAGTGTGTGGGCAGAGAGCTGTAATGCTGTGTGATCTATACACACTGTGCATGTCCGTGTGTTATTATCTGCTGTGTGTGGACAGAGAGCTGTAATGCTGTGTGATCTATACACACAGTGCTGTCCGTGTGTTACCTGCAGTGTGTGGGCAGAGAGCTGTAATGCTGTGTGATCTATACACACTGTGCATGTCCGTGTGTTATTATCTGCAGTGTGTGGACAGAGAGCTGTAATGCTGTGTGATCTATACACACAGTGCTGTCCGTGTGTTACCTGCAGTGTGTGGACAGAGAGCTGTAATGCTGTGTGATCTATACACACTGTGCATGTCCGTGTGTTATTATCTGCAGTGTGTGGGCAGAGAGCTGTAATGCTGTGTGATCTATACACACAGTGCTGTCCGTGTGTTACCTGCAGTGTGTGGGCAGAGAGCTGTAATGCTGTGTGATCTATACACACTGTGCATGTCCGTGTGTTACCTGCAGTGTGTGGACAGAGAGCTGTAATGCTGTGTGATCTATACACACAGTGCTGTCCGTGTGTTACCTGCAGTGTGTGGGCAGAGAGCTGTAATGCTGTGTGATCTATACACACTGTGCATGTCCGTGTGTTACCTGCAGTGTGTGGACAGAGAGCTGTAATGCTGTGTGATCTATACACACTGTGCATGTCCGTGTGTTACCTGCAGTGTGTGGGCAGAGAGCTGTAATGCTGTGTGATCTATACACACTGTGCATGTCCGTGTGTTACCTGCAGTGTGTGGACAGAGAGCTGTAATGCTGTGTGATCTATACACACAGTGCTGTCCGTGTGTTACCTGCAGTGTGTGGACAGAGAGCTGTAATGCTGTGTGATCTATACACACAGTGCTGTCCGTGTGTTACCTGCAGTGTGTGGGCAGAGAGCTGTAATGCTGTGTGATCTATACACACTGTGCATGTCCGTGTGTTACCTGCAGTGTGTGGACAGAGAGCTGTAATGCTGTGTGATCTATACACACTGTGCATGTCCGTGTGTTACCTGCAGTGTGTGGGCAGAGAGCTGTAATGCTGTGTGATCTATACACACAGTGCATGTCCGTGTGTTACCTGCAGTGTGTGGACAGAGAGCTGTAATGCTGTGTGATCTATACACACAGTGCTGTCCGTGTGTTACCTGCAGTGTGTGGACAGAGAGCTGTAATGCTCTGTGATCTATACACACAGTGCTGTCCGTGTGTTACCTGCAGTGTGTGGACAGAGAGCTGTAATGCTGTGTGATCTATACACACAGTGCTGTCCGTGTGTTACCTGCAGTGTGTGGACAGAGAGCTGTAATGCTGTGTGATCTATACACACAGTGCATGTCCGTGTGTTACCTGCAGTGTGTGGACAGAGAGCTGTAATGCTGTGTGATCTATACACACTGTGCTGTCCGTGTGTTACCTGCAGTGTGTGGACAAAGACTTGTAATGCTGTGTGATCTATACACACAGTGCACGGACATGTGCATTTTATATAATATATCTATAGATTCATTCCTGTATAATAACACTGTAATTTATACACAGATATACACCATAATATACATTTTATACAAGATGTATATATGTTATTTGTGTATAATGATATCTATCTATATAGATAATATACACACATATGATCTATATATATAATTAATATATATAATTATATATTATATTAGTCTGTAATAATATGTATGAAACAGATATGCATCTTATATAAATATTATATTTGTATTTATTTATATTTAGTACATTTAGTTTGAAATATTTTTGTGTCAATAGATAGATAGATAGATAGATAGATAGATAGATAGATAGATAGATGGGGTGGATGGGGAAAGAAAGAAAGAAAGTGTATGGGAATAGATAGATAGATAGATAGATAGATAGATAGATAGATAGATAGATAGATAGAATTAAAGCACAGTTCCATTGAAATCAGTGGCAAAACTATCATACTGTCTATATAATATAACAGATTGTAAGGTAATAATTCAATGTGGTTTTGAAGCTATATGGGGACAGGTCACTACCTTTTCATAATGCCATGATTCAAGGAGCCCTGAGGATACACTCTAGCTGAGGTTCTGCCTTATAAAATGTCTGTGTAGTTATAACATAAACACCGACACACACATGCACACACACAAATTTCCTTCCAGTTTTTGTAATGAGCGGCTCGCATTAGTCGCCAAGCTATGGCCAGGGCTCACATTTGTCCAAGGTCACAGTCACTGTGTTGGGTCAGAGATCCACCCTGGGTGACTTTCTTCTTTCATTCAGCCCCCCCCCCCCTCCGTCCCTTGTGATCATGGCCGCAGAATCAGGGGAATTCAGTCTCTGCTGGGCCCAGAGGCGGATTTAACCAAAGTAACCAGAAACAATCCACTGGCAACCATCAGCTGCAATTGCTTCTGGAAAAACTAGCTACTTGTACATTATTTTTGTGGAAAATGAGCTCTTATTCTGGGTTTTGTCTGGTGGCAGGGGCGGTAAACAAATCGGGCTGGACGTTGCCTCAGATTGCATCGATTTGAAAAGGCATTTTCAAAACCCATTTCCTCTATTTCACTGCGTTTTCATCGCCCCGCCACCCAGACAAAAGATGGTGTCAGCCACATGAAACGGAACATTGGTTGTTTTTTTCTTTTTCTCTCTTTTGCTGATTTCAGTTGCCTTCCCTTTGAGAAACACCATGAGGCCGGGAGATGCAACTAGAGAGGGAAATATGTCCTGGGGATTGGATCAGGACCAATGTGCAGTGGAACTGCCTGGAAATAAACTCTTGACAGGTCCTGCAATTGCAGATCAGATGAGGAGCGAGTGTGGGATTGTATTTTATTCTTTAGAAATCAATGTGATTTGTTCAGTGACTTGGCCTATTGGGGCTAAGTGTATTTATTAGGTGTATTATGGTAGCACCTAGGGGCCCCAGGCCTGGGACGGGGCACCAGGCCTGGCACAGGGCCCCACTGTGCTGGGTGCTGTATATTATTTATTAGTAGGGTGCTACCAAATTCATGGTTGTGAAAAACACATCACAGGCTGTGAAATCTGGTCTCCCCCAGGAAATCTGCTCTTTTGTGTACTTTTACCCTATGCTACAGGCAGCATTTCTCAAGCTGGGGGTCCCGACCCAAAAGGGAGTCACAAGGCTACTCTGGGGGAGGGGAGTCACGGGATGCCATCCTTACTTCTGTGCTGTCTTCAGAGCTGGGCGGTGGGAGAGCGGCAGCTGATGGCCGGGAGCCCAGTTCTGAAGGCAGCTTCGCCGCCAGCAGCAGCACAGAAGGGAGGATGACAATACCCTGACCCCTCCTACTAGCCTTTTGGGTCAGGACCCCTGTTTGAGAAATGCTAGCGTTGCATGTATATATGATGCCATTTTGAAATACGTATTCATGCTTTGTGACACCCCCCGTGACATTTCAGAGTTAATGATCTGGCACCGTGAAATTCACGAGTTGTAAAATGCTGTGACTGTGAATTTTACAAAAAGATGGATCATGAATTTGGTTGGGCACCGTGTTTATTAGGTGTCGTGTGGTGTGACGTACTGGGAATGTTCTTAATGTTTTCTCTGAATACTGTGTTGGTGCCTCAGTGTCCCCATGGCAGTTCTTAAGTATCTGGCAGAGCAAAGGGCCAGTGCACCTAAATGCCTGACCCTCTGTCTCCTAGCAACTGATGGCCTGGGCCCCTCCCCTGCAAAGGTGCCAGCTGAAGGTGTTGGAGACAAAGGGATCAGGTGACCTCCTGGCCCGGGAAAGGGGCTGAGCAGAGGAAGAGCGGCTGGGAGGGGTTGTTAGTCAGGAGCTGGCTGGGGTCAAGGAGTGAAGTGCAGACGTGGGGGGGTCTGGCTCACTGCCCCCCAGAATGGACCCGGCTGAGGGGTCCGGTTCGCTGTATCTACAAGCTCTGTTTTAGACCCTGTTCCTGTCATCGAATAAACCTCTGTGTTACTGGCTGGCTGAGAGTCACGTCTGACTGCGAAGTGGGGGTACAGGACCCTGTGGCTTCCCCAGGACCCCGCTGGGGGGGACTCGCTGTGGGAAGCGCACGGAGGGGCAGAGGATGCTGAATGCTCCAAGGAGAGACCCAGGAGGTGAAGCCGTGGGAGCTTCTTGCCCTGAACAAGTCTGCTCCAAGGGAGAGGAGGCTCCCCAAAGTCCTGACTGGCTTGGTGGGGAGCAGTTCCAGAGCATCGCCCAGTGATTCCGTGACACGTGGTACTAGGCGCTGCCCAGTCTGGGCACAGGATTTAAACTGGCTATTTTAGCCCCTTTGAGACAACATGGTTTGCGTGAGTTCGGAGGTGACGTGGGCACCAACGTCAGGAAAGACGGGGACAAACAGGAGAGTCGTGAACATGATCAAAGGTTTAGAAAACCTGACCATTGAGGAAAAGCTAAAAAACCGGGGCCTGTTTAGTCCTGAAAAAAAGTCAACTGAGCAGGGACCTGAGAAGATCCTCAAATATGTTACATGGGAGAGGACGGGGGCCAACTGTTCTCCATGGCCGCAGAAGTAGGACAAGAAGCAATGGGCTTCATCTGCAGCAGGGGAGATGCAGATCAGCTATTAGGAAAAACTTTCTAGTTCTCGGGGGAGTTCAGCTCTGGACCAGGCGAGCGGGGGAGGCTGTGGGATCACCGTCAGGGAGGATTTTAAGAACTGCTTGGACATGCACCTGGCAGAAATGGTCTAGGTTTACCTTGTCCTGCCTCAGCGCAGGGGGATGGACTTGATGAACTCTGGAGGGCTCATCCAACCCCACGTTGCTATGATTCTGTGAGCCTCAAATCTCCACACTATGAGACAGAAGGGAGTGGAGTCAGGCATCCCAGGGGCTTATTCAAGACTCCTGGGTTGTATCCACAGCTTTGGGAGAGGAGTGGGATCTACTTGTTAGAGCAGGGAGGGCTGGGAATCAGGACTCCTGGGTTCTATCCCCAGCTCTGGGGGTAGGGTAGGGTCTAGGAGGGTAGATTTGGTGGGGGGAGCAGTGAAAATGATTAAGGGGCTGGTGCACATGACTTATGGGGAGAGGCTGAGGGAACTGGGCTGGTTTAGTCTGCAGAAGAGAAGAATCAAGGGGGATTTGATAGCTGCTTTCAGCTACCAGAAGGGGGGGGGTTCCAAAGAGGATGGTGCTCGGCTGTTCTCAGTGGTACCAGATGACAGAACAAGGAGCAATGGTCTCAAGTTGCCTTGGAGAAGGTTTAGGTTGGATATTAGGATACATGAGGAGGATGGTGAAGCACTGGAATGGGTCACCTAGGGAGGTGGTGGAGTCTCCATCTTTAGAGAGTTTTAAGGCCCGGCTTGACAAAGCCCTGGCTGGGATGATCTAGTTGGGGTTGGTCCTGCTTTGAGCAGGGGGTGGGACTAGGTGACCTCCTGAGGTCTCTTCCAACCCTGCTATTCTGTGATTCTATGACTGTGTCCTGGACTCACAGTCCTTCCCTTCTCTGTGCCCAGGGTATGCTGGGTGTGCCGTTGCTGACAAGGTTCTGTCATCTTCCCGGGAGGAAACAGGCTGAGACCCAGCAGATCACTGGAGCCACCTGCTCCTCACTGATCAGACTCCAGCCGCCCAGAGGGGTGTGGCAGGGCTTCACGTGGCCACTTCCTGGGGAAACCCAGGTGCCAGCAGGACTGGTACGAGAATGGTACCAGGAATCCCCAATCTCTGTGCAAGGAGTCTGATATGAGGGCAGGGGACTGGACTCTATGACCTCTCGAGGTCCCTTCCAGTCTATGAGTCTCTGATAGGCCAGGATGGTGTCCCTGGAGGCGGCTGGCGGCTTCCTCAGGGATAGTCACTCCAGGCTAGAACTGACCTTACTCTGAGAGGTACTTACTCCAGAAAAGGTACTAAAAGGTGCTCGGGTACAGTCACTCCAGGGGGTACTGGCCCTGCTTGGGTAGAGTCACTCCAGGGGGTACTGGCCCCGCTCGGGTTTAGTCATTCCTGGGGGTACTGGCCCCATTCAGGTAGAGTCACTCCAGGGGGTACCAGGCACGCTCGGGTATAGTCACTCCAGGGGGTACTGGCCCTGCTCGGGTATAATTACTCCAGGGGGTACTGGCCCCGCTCGGGTACAATTACTCCAGGGGGGGTACTGGCCCCCCTCGGGTAGAGTCACTCCTGGGGGGTACTGGGCACGCTCAGATAGAGTCACTCCAGGGGGTACCGGGCACGCTCAGGTATAGTCACTCCAGGGGGTACTGGGCATGCTCGGGCAGAGTCACTCCAGGGGGTACTGGCCCTGCTTGGGTAGAGTCACTCCAGGGGGTACTGGGCACATTCGGGTATAGTCACTCCAGGGGGTACTGGGCACGCTCGGGCAGAGTCACTCCAGGGGGTACTGGGCACGCTCAGGTATAGTCACTCCAGGGGGTACTGGGCACGCTCAGGTATAGTCACTCCAGGGGGTACTGGGCATGCTCGGGCAGAGTCACTCCAGGGGGTACTGGGCACGCTCAGGTATAGTCACTCCAGGGGGTACTGGGCATGCTCGGGCAGAGTCACTCCAGGGGGTACTGGGCACGCTCAGGTAGAGTCACTCCAGGGGGTACTGGGCACGCTCAGGTATAGTCACTCCAGGGGGTACTGGGCATGCTCGGGCAGAGTCACTCCAGGGGGTACTGGCCCTGCTTGGGTAGAGTCACTCCAGGGGGTACTGGGCACATTCGGGTATAGTCACTCCAGGGGGTACTGGGCACGCTCAGGTAGAGTCACTCCAGGGGGTACTGGGCACGCTCAGGTAGAGTCACTCCAGGGGGTACTGGCCCTGCTTGGGTAGAGTCACTCCAGGGGGTACTCGGCACGCTCACGTAGAGTCACTCCAGGGGGTACTGGGCACATTCGGGTATAGTCACTCCAGGGGGTACTGGGCACATTCGGGCAGAGTCACTCCAGGGGGTACTGGGCACGCTCAGGTAGAGTCACTCCAGGGGGTACCGGGCATGCTCAGGTAGAGTCACTCCAGGGGGTACTGGCCCTGCTCGGGCAGAGTCACTCCAGGGGGTACTGGGCACGCTCGGGCAGAGTCACTCCAGGGGGTACTGGGCGCGCTCGGGCAGAGTCACTCCTGGGGGGTACTGGGCACGCTCGGGCAGAGTCACTCCTGGCTGTTTTCCTGAGCTTTTGCTGTGGTGGCTGTTGGGGGGACGTGGTGTCTGGTGTAGATGAATCCCTGTACAGTATGTGGCTGGGTGTATGGGCACATGGGTGGGTGGGTGTGTTTGTGGGTGTGCCAACGTATGTACATTAGAACGGTTACAGGAGTCAGACCAATGGTCCATCTAGCCCATTGTCCTGTCTTCCGACAGTGGCCAGTGCCAAGTGCTTCCGGGGGAGTGGACAGAACAGGACAATTATGCAGTGATCTAGCCCCTGTCACCCAGTCCCAACTTCTGGCCATCAGAGGCCAGGGACACCCAGAGCATCTTCAGTAATAACCACTGTTGGATCTATCCCCCATGACCGTATCTCATTCTTTTTTTGAACCCAGTTATACTATTGGCCTTCACAACATCCTCTGGCAAGGAGTTCCACAGGTTAACTGTGCGTTGTGTGACAAAATCCTGCCTTATCCTTGTTTTAAACCTGCTGCCGATTCATGTCATTGGGGTGACCCTTGTGTTAGCTGAAGGGGTAAATAGCACTTCCTTAGTCACCTCCTCCACACTGATCACATCCCCCTAGTCATCTCTTGTCTAAGATTAACAGTCCCGGACTTTTTAATCTCTCCTCCTACAGAAGCTGTTTCAGCCCCTTAATCATGTTTGTTGCCCTTCTCTGTAGTTTTTCCAGTGCTAACATATCTTGATTGAGCTGGGACAGCCAGACCTGCACGAAGGATTCAAGAGGGGGCCGGACCCTGGATTTATATAGAGGCATTATGATACTTTTTGTCTTATTAGCTATCTCTTTCCTAACATTGTTCTTTTGGTTGGTTGGTTGGTTGGTCGGTGTTTTTTGACTGCCCTGCACATCGAGCGGCTGTTTTCGGAGAACTATCCACGGTGATTCCAAACTCTCCTTCCTGAGCGGTAACAGCTCATTGAGACCCCGTCTGTTTGTATGGCTGATTGGGATTATCTTTCGCAATGTGACACATTTCACTTATCAACATCGAATGGCATCCACCATTCTGTTGCCCCGTCACCCAGTTCCAAGAGATCCTTTTGTAGCGCTTCGCAGTCTGCCTGGGACTTAACTCTCTGGAGTAATTTTGTATCATCTGCAAACTTTGCCACCTCACTCTTTACCCCTTTCCCCAGATCATTTATGAAGATATTGAACGTCACTGGTCCCAGTTCAGATCCTTGGGGGCCCTGCTCTTTACCTCTCTCCATTCTGAAAACTGACCATTTATTCTTACCCTTTGTTTCCTGTCTTTTAACCAGTCATTGATTCACAAGAGAAGCTTCCCTCTTAGCTCATGACAGCTGACTTTGCTTAAGAGCCTTTGGTGAGGGACCTTGTCAAAGGCTTTCTGGAAGTCCAAGTACACTATATCCACTGGATCCCCCTTGTCCCCTTGTTGAGCCCATCAAATAATTCTAGTAGATTAGTGAGGTGTGACTTTTCCTTTACAAAAGCCACGTTGATTCTTCAACAACAAACTGTGCTCATCTGTGTCTGATAATTCTATTCTTTACTATAGTTTCAACCAATTTGCCTGGTACTGATGTTAGGCTCACCAGCCTGTAATTGCCAGGTTCGCCTCTGGAGCCTTTTTAAAAAGTCGGCATCACATCAGCAATCCACTGGTCATGTGGTTCAGAGTCCAATTTAAGTGATGGGTGACAGACTATGGTTAGTAGTTCTGCAGTTTCATATGCACATGTACCGTGTGTGTTCCACCCGTGCTGGATTCGGCCCATTTGCAGGGCCAAATGGTGGGACCAGGTTCCCTGGAGTGGTTGTCAGATGGCTGGTGTAACAACTCAGCTGGGTTGGGCATCTCGTTGGTATGGCCGACTTGAGGCCGTATTTTTGGCCGTCTACTGCAAGGCGGCTGGTCTTGTGGTGGCCATCAGGACAAACCGCATCTAGACAAATGTGAAAGCACCTCAGGGGGACCCCGGCAGCTGGGACGCACCAGCCCACGGCCCAGCCCGGTAGCAGCAGATTTGTGATGTTGTTGTTCACTGATTGGGAACTGGACGCATGACCTGGGCGTGAGCCACACGAAGCTGGGCTGCAGCGGCCTGCGGTAGGCTTGGGTGGGGTTGGCCATGCACCAAATACCCGCGTGTGCAGGGCCTCACACTGCCTTGACCTCACGGCTGTGCAGTGACTGGCTGTTTGCTGAGCTCCGTGCGCAGCTCCAGACACCATCAGGTACAGGCACGTGTTTGTGTCTGTGCAGTGTGTGTGTGTGTGTGATGGTATGTGAGCAATGGGTGTGTCTGTGCACTGGGTATGTGTGTCTGGCCCCTGTCAATGGGGGTAGGCAGGTGGGGGCTGGATGGACCCTTCCCTGCCCCCCAGAGGAATGTCACTGCAATGCTAGTTAAAAGTAAATAGAAAAATGTCCAGTGCTGTACACACACCCAGCCTGACACACACACACACACACACACACACACACACACACACACACACACACACACAGCCTCAGACACACACACACCACTCAGGCGGAACACACACACAGAAGTCTGACACATACACATACACACACACACAGTCTGGGACGTACACACACACACACTCAGGCAGAACACACAGAGACACACACACACCGCCTCGGACACACACACACAACCTCAGACACCTACCCTATGCACCTGCACACACTCCATCACAGAAACATACACACATCACCTCGGGACACACACACACACACACACACACACACACACACACACACACACACACACACACACACACACACACACACACACTCTCCCTGGGTGCCCAGGCTCCCTCCATGTCTGTCTCTGCGGCTCAGATGTTTGCCGCAGCCGGGTCAGCGCAGCGGCCATTTCCCCCCGCCTGGCCCAGCTGATGTCGGTCGGGTCTGTGCAGCGCCGGGCACAAGGGGGCTTTGATCGCTACCATCCACCAAACGCCTTTGCCCGGCAGTGACGTTGCTGGGGGGACTCCAGACGCGATGTCGGTTTCTGAGCCGGAGAAATCAGCCCTGCTCCGATAACGCTCCGGTCAGTGGAAACCTGGCCGACACTCCGCTTTGCCTCCGCTGGCAGCCCGGGTCCCCGTCTTCTAGGTCCCTCCCCTCGGAGCCCGAAACTGGGCGCGGCAGGTTACTGGGTCCGCGGGTTAGAGCCTGCCCCCCCCCCCGTAGCCCCGGTGTGAACCACCCCCCCCAGTAACCCCTGATGTGAACAACTCCCCCCTAGTAACCCTGGTGTGAACAGCCCCCCCCAGTAACTCTCGGTGTGAACAACCCCCTCCAGTAGCCCCAGTGTGAACGAACCCCCCATAACCCTGGGTGTGAATGACACCCCCCCAGTAACCCCAGTGTAACCAAACCCCGCCCCGTAACCCCGGTGTGAACGAACCCGCCCCCCCAGTAACCCCGGTGTGAACGAACCCCCCATAACCCTGGGTATGAATGACACCACCCCCCCAGTAACCCCAGTGTAACCAAACCCCGCCCCGTAACCCCGGTGTGAACGAAACCCCCCAGAAACCCCCAGTGTGAACGACCCCCCCCCATGAGTGCCGCGTGCGGAGACGCCAAGTTCAGTCTGAAGGCCGGGCCCGGGATCCCCCTTCCCCAAAACTGCCCGAGCTGAAAAACCAGCTCCGTGACCCTGGAGCGGCAGGCGGGCTGGAGCCTCGGCTCACCCAGGCCTTGTCTACACGAGACAGCCGGAGCGGTGTCAGGGGAGCTGGGGCAGGTGTGGCTGGCGGGTTACATCCAGCCAGGGGACTCAGGGCGCCTTGGTCCCACGATCGGGGGGGGGGATTTGTAAAAATCTGTTATTGGACCAACAGAGAGAGACCTGGGAGTTCGACCCCCGCCCCCGCCGCTTAGCCAAAGGGGTGAATGTAAACGGGGTTTCTTACCTGGGCGCTGGGAGGCCCCGGGAGACACTTTTCCCCCAAGCAGGTTTTGAGCTTTGCCAAAGGAAGCGGGTCAGTTCGAACCGCCCCTGGACCGCCTTGGTCGCTTCGGTTTGGTTTAAAAGAGGGGAAAGAAGCTGAAAATCGAAGCGAAACGCTTTATTCAGCCGGAAACCGGTCTGATTCTGGCTCCCGGATTCACAGAAATGACAAATGATTTTTCTTTGCCAGAGAACCACAAACAGCTATAACGTGCTCAGTTCTGGGGCGCGGGTGTCCGGCTCAGAGCTGGGTAGATCAGGTTTAGCACTTGGCAGTCGGTTTGACCCAAACCAACATATACGGAAGTAGAGCCGTTCACACTGCATCTAGCACCAGTGTATCTAATCCGGTTTAAAGGGCTGGGCTGCAGATGTGTGGACAGAAGAGGCTACAGGCTTTCAGTCCAGCTGCTGAACGGAGCAGCCGACGCCCCCATCGCTCCGGGAGTCTCGGGGCCTGGTGGCCAGGGACCGTGCCTCAATTTCCCTGTCTTAAAAAACATGGTGTGATCAGGAGCAGCGTGGAGGGGGAGGAGGGATACCGGCCTGGTCCAAGCCATCAGGGACGGGGGGGATACCGGGCTGGGGGCGTTCAGGGAGGGGCCAGGAACCAGGCCCCCTCCTTGGTCTCACCCCACCTGTATTGTCCCCGCAGATGAGTCCTGGCCGCAGCCGGAGGCGCCGCACCGCGCCTGGAAGATGATGGAGAAGCTGGGGACTCCCCCGTCCCCCTGCAGCCCCCTGCCCCCTCCGTCACCCCCTGCCAGCCACTCGCCCGCTAGCCACTCCCCAGCCCTCCCGCCCCCTACCCCGCCCCCGGCCCCCAAGGGGAGCTCGCCCCCCCCAGCCCCTGCCCCGCTGCCCCCCGACGTCCCCGTCATCAGCCTGGGTCACAGCAAGCGCCCGCCCCACCCCGATGTGCCCACCACCGAGCTGACGGCCCTGCACCCCATCCCCTCCCTGGTGCAGCTCTCAGCCCTGCCCCCTGCACCCACCCCGGCCCCCCTGCCGCTCGCCGGCCTGCAGAGCCCGCTCCTGCCCCCGCAGTACCACCCCCACCCCTTCCTCAACAGGTAAGTGCGGGGGGGCGGGGCGCTGGTTGGGTTTTGAGGGGGGGGGAAAGAAGGCTCAGGGCTGATAATACCGCACCCCCACCCACGGGGCCCGAGAGGTGTAACCCCTCCCCCACAGCACCCCAAGAACAGACCCTCGCTCCCGCTCCTCTCCTGCCCCCATCCTCTGAGTCAGACCCAGAGGTGGAGTGGGGGATGGGGCAGATTTAGGGGTCTGTGACCCTCCCCCCCGCATGGCTTTAATGTGCCATGGTGGGGGTGTCAGGGCGGGGCTGATTGACAGAGGGCGGGGCTGCATGGTGACCCCGCCCCCCGTAGGGTGCCATGTGCCCCCCCGCCCGGCCGCTCACCCCATGTCTCTGCCCCTCTCCTCAGCGTCTACATTGGCACCTCCGGCTCCCTCAGCCTCTTCCCCAGCAGCCGCCTCAGGCGCCGGCCCAGCCACCTGGAGCACGAGCTCATGGATGGTGAGTGCCTCCCGCCCTGGTGGGGTGGGACCCAGGCGTCCGGGATCCCCGCCCCCCATCCACTAGACCCACTCCTCTCCCAGAGCCAGGGAGAGAACCCAGGCGTCCGGGCTCCCCCACCCCCCAACCACTAGCTCCTGTCCCACTGCCCGCCCAAAGCAGGGGAGAGAACCCAGGCGTCCGGGCTCCCCCACCCCCCAACCACTAGCTCCTGTCCCACTGCCCGCCCAAAGCAGGGGAGAGAACCCAGGCGTCCGGGCTCCCCCACCCCCCAACCACTAGCTCCTGTCCCACTGCCCGCCCAAAGCAGGGGAGAGAACCCAGGCGTCCGGGCTCCCCCACCCCCCAACCACTAGCTCCTGTCCCACTGCCCGCCCAAAGCAGGGGAGAGAACCCAGGCGTCCGGGCTCCCCCACCCCGCAACCACTAGCTCCTGTCCCACTGCCCGCCCAAAGCAGGGGAGAGAACCCAGGCGTCCGGGCTCCCCCACCCCGCAACCACTAGCTCCTGTCCCACTGCCCGCCCAAAGCAGGGGAGAGAACCCAGGCGTCCGGGCTCCCCCACCCACCAACCACTAGCTCCTGTCCCACTGCCCGCCCAAAGCAGGGGAGAGAACCCAGGCGTCCGGGCTCCCCCACCCCACAACCACTAGCTCCTGTCCCACTGCCCGCCCAAAGCAGGGGAGAGAACCCAGGCGTCCGGCTCCCAGCCCCGATGCTGGGCAGGGCCCTGCTGATGCCACACTCGAAAAGCCCAGCTCAGACTCACCATGGAAACACGGGGCCAGTGTCCCCAGACACCCTGCTTTAAACTCCAGTGTGGTGTTACGTGTGGCTGTTACACAGCCTCCGGCCCCACCCCCGAAGAGGCTGCACATCTTCTCATTGCCCTGCCAGGGGTCCTTGTATACCCCCCCCACCAGAGGTGGCTGCATCTCGCTGCCAGGCCGGGGGTCTTTGGATACCCCCACCCCAGAGGTGGCTGCATCTCGCTGCCGGGCCAGGGGTCCCTGGATAATGCCCCCCCCCAGAGATGGCTGCATCTCGCTGCGGGGCCGGGGTCTTGGATACTCCCCCCCCCCCCAGAGGTGGCTGCATCTCGCTGCGGGGCCGGGGTCCTGGATACTCCCCCCCCCAGAGGTGGCTGCGTCTCTCTGCCGGGCCGGGGGTCCTGGATGCTCCCCCCCCAGAGGTGGCTGCATCTCGCTGCGGGGCCGGGGCCCTGGATACCCCCCCGCCCCCCGAGGTAGCTGCGTCTCGCTGCCGGGCCGGGGGTCCTGGATGCTCCCCCCCCAGAGGTGGCTGCATCTCGCTGCGGGGCCGGGGTCCCTGGATAGCCCCCCCCAGAGGTGGCTGCCTCTCAGCGCCGGTCGCTCCCCCCGCAGGGCACCAGCCCCACAAGGTCGCCCGCCGCGTGTTCACCAACAGCCGGGAGCGCTGGCGGCAGCAGAACGTGAACGGGGCCTTCGCGGAGCTGCGGAAACTGATCCCGACCCACCCCCCCGACAAGAAACTGAGCAAGAACGAGATCCTGCGCCTGGCCATGAAATACATCAACTTCCTGGGGCAGCTGCTGCGGGACCAGGCCTCGGACCTGGCCCCGGCCCCCGCCCCCGAGCCCGCCTCGGCCCCACGGCCCGGGCCCGGCCCCGAGCCCCCCGCCCCCCGCCCCATCAAACGGGAGCGCAGGACTCTGCTGGGGGCCGCGGCCGCGGGGGAGGCCCGGTGATGATTGCCCCCCCCGGATTTGGGGGGTGATTCTGGACTGGGAGGGGGCGGCCCCCCACATTGCAAGGGGGGGCTCCGGGATCCGCCCGCCCCGCTGTGTCGAAGGGGGCTGGGACTTTGGCGGAGCCGCCCATGTGATGAAGTTCGTCCGGTCTCAGCTGCTCCTGGCCCCCGAGGAGACGTGTCGGCGCTGGGTGGGAAATGGTAGGGGGCTGAGGTGAAGGGAGGAGCGCCCCAGCTAGCCCCAGAGACCCCCCCACATGCCCCCCATTGGCAAAGAGCCCCCCCCATCCTGAAGTGGACTGGTCTGTGTTTTAACCCCTTGGGGGTGGGGCTAAGCCCCCCGTGCCCAGAGGGCGCAGGAGCGAGCAGCGCTGGGGTGGGAGACACCCCCCCCAGGACTTTGGGGTGCCCCCCCCGCCCCGTGTCTGGGGGGGTCCTGGCCTGCGCTGGGGGAGGGGAGTCGGGAGGTTTTTAATTTAACCCTGTCGGGGCTGTAGCCACGCGGCCCGCGAAAGAAACACGAAGTGCGCACAGCAGAGCCTGAGCCTTGTTCTTGGGGGGGGGGTGGGGGGTGGAGACACTGAAGTCAGGGCGAGGGGACACGGGGGGCGGGGTGTGGGGGAGGGGAGCCATGGGGCAGAGGTTGGGGGTTTCCTGGAAGGCTTTTTGGGGGACGGTGCACAAGGGGGGGAGCTTGGGGGAGGTCTTAGCACCTGGACACACACCTGGACTGGCGGGGGGGGGCTCCATAGTGGCACCATTGGGGGACCCGCCCCAGGAATTTGAATCCAGGGCCAGTGGGTGGGGGGAGGGCAGAGGTTGTAGGCAGGGCACAGGTGCTGGGGACAGAGGTGACTCAGCAATGGGGAGAGCCCCCCCCAGCCAAGACTCCTCTGGTCAAGCAAAGCGGGGGGTGCGGGAGGGGCGATGCCCATGAAAATTCCCGCGTGGAGCCCAGCACTGCCCGTAGAAGATGCGGGGGGAGGATTCCAGGCTTCCAGCCCCGCCCCCCAGCTGGCTGTGCGTGGAGGGGAGGGGCGCACACAGATATAAGGAGCCCTGGTGGTTGCCCTGAACCCCCAAACGGGGGTGAGCAGATGTCCCAATTTTGGGGTCTTTCTTATATAGTCTCCTACTACCCCCCCCCTTCTGATTCTTCACACTTGCTGTCTGGTCACACACCCCCCCGCCCCCACCGAGAATAGCTCAGCCCCCAGGTTCTGCCCAGTCCGGCTGGGGGGAAGGAGACCAGGCCGGGAGTGAGGGGCGCCGGCAGAGTTGGGAGGTGGGGGAAGCCCAGGGCTGTGGGTCGGGAGTGAGGGGCACTGGCAGGGCTGGGGGGAGCCAGGGCTGGGCTAGCAGGGGCTGCAGATCGGGAGTGAGGGGCACCGTCAGGGCGCGAGGGAGGGGGGAAGCCCAAGGCTGCAGGTTGGGAAGTGAGGGGCACCCACAGGGCTGGGGGGTGGGGACACCCTGGGGGGCTGCAGCCCCCCCCGGCCATTCCCGGCAAGGCCGCCCTGCGGTAGCGGAGCCGTTGCTCCACCTGGCGCCGTTGGGCTGGTGGGGTCCTGGCCGCAGGGGGTAGTTGGTGCTGAGTCAGCCCTGCACACTTCCGGGGGGGGCACAGCTGGGGGTGGGTGATGGGGCTGCGGGGGGACACGCAGGAAAGCGGTCGGGGATGGCATAGGATGGGGGTCAGGATCTGCTGGGTGAGGAGCAGTGACCAAGAACTGCCCCCCCATTGATGCCCAGGGGAGGGGGGGTCCCTCCCCCCACCCAGAGTTTAGCCCTGAGCCCACGCCCAGGAGGGCCGAGACAACGGGCTATGGGAAGGGCAGGAAGGGGGCTAGTGGTCCGAGCTGGCAGCGGGGGTGGGGCAGGAGCCAGGACTCCTGGGTTCTCTCCCCAGCTGGGGGGGGGGGGGGGGAGAAGCCCCCACCCCAGCGGTAAGGAGCCAGCGGGCGGGGTGTCCAGTTGAACTGACCATGCGGGTAACACCCGGGGGGGGCGTGTCCCGGGGGGGGTGTCTGCGGGTCCCGTCACCGGCCCCTCCCTCTGGCCCCACAACGTGGCACTGGGTCGCCCCGGCTGTGGGGGTCTCAGCAGCGCCCCGCTGGCAGGGCAGAGTCGGGGGCGGGGGGGCTCAGGACTGATGGGGGTCGAGCAGCAGGTTTGTTTCTCGAGGTGGGATTTTAAGGCGCTTTCCTCACCTGGGCGGCGGGGCCGGCGGCTGCTGAACACCGCGGGCGGGTCAGATTGCTCCAGCCCCGCGCCCACAGCCCGGGTGTCCCGTGTGGGGCGGGGCCAACCCCCCCGCGGCTGGCGGTGGCTTTTCCACGTGTCTCGGTGGAGCAGGATTTCCCCCCAGATGCCCGCTCAGCCCTGACCCCACAACTGCGCGGGGCCCGGCCCCAGGGCGCCGCACGCGGCTAGTGACCCCCGCTGTGCCAGGCGCTGCACAGAGCGAGAGCCAGGCCCTGCCCCAAGCTAACTCGCTAAAGCGCCAGAGGGGAAACTGAGGCACCGCACCGGGCCATGATGTGCCCAAGGGCCCCCGAGCGGTCAGTGCAGAGCCGGCATCAACCTCCGGGCTCGGATTCCCCTGCAACCGCCAGCGTGTGGGGTTCGCTGGACCTAGGGGGGCTGCCTCGGAGCCCATCAGTGGCTTTCAGCCCCCCCGCCCCCGTACCCATTGTTCCAGCCCCCTCGGCCTGGTCTGCTCGGGGGCAGAAAACATCTGACTGCCCAGAAACCGGGGGCTCCGAGTCCCTTTGGCAAACACGTGTGTGTGGTTGGGGGGGGAAGCAGACACACAAGGGCTCTGAACACCCCCCCTACGACCCCCCCCAATTCCACGCTGCGGAGGGACCTCAAAGACTGGGCAGCACGTGGGGGGAAGGGAACCAGGTTCGTAATTTTTTTTTAATTTTGCGGTGCCCCCCCCCGCCCTTGTCCGTTGTTTTGTAACCTCCTTGGCGAGCCCCCCCCCCCCCCGCGCGCTCGGGCAGAAGGAAGAACCACCGGGCCTGGTTACCGGGTATAACAGGTTTTGCATTTTATTATTTATCATTTTTTTGTTGTCGTTTTTGTCTTTTTTTTTTTTTTTTTTGGAACGCCGTTTTGTGGGGGGGGAAGCGATACTGGCGTGCTCGGCGCTGCGCGCTGAGCCGTGGCGGGGACGCGACCGGACGAACTACGCGTTACTCGCGGGGGGGGGCGCTAGCGAGCGGGGACACGGACACGCGGGGACGGAGACAGAAGCACACGAAGGCCATTAGTACTAGATACTGGACCGGCTCCATATTCTGCGTTTCTTACCCTACGAAGAAACTTGTTGGAAGGGGCAGAGACGGACGGGCGGGAGCAGCCGGCTCCTTGCGACGCAGCCTAAGGGGGGTCCTAGAGCGAGAGGCAGTGGGGGGGATGCGGTGGGTGAACCCCTCGGGGGTAGCCTGGGGGGTGACCTCGGCATAGCAAAGGGCGGGGCCATGCACTCAGCCGCCTGCTTGGGAGTGGGGCGCTCTGATTGGGTTGGGGGGGGTTGCTCCCATCCAGGGCCCCAGGCAATCCGGGGGGTGAGGTGGGATCCGGATTGGGCCTTGGCATTTTGGGCGGGGCAGGATCCGGATTGGGCCTTGGCATTTTGAGCAGGGCAGGATCCGGATTGGTCTCCGTGATTCCATGGGGGGGGGGGGGGGGACGGACAGGATCCAGTTTGGACCCATTGTATCGGCCCCCCCCCCTCGGGCGATTGGCATCTTTTGCCTGCCGGTGGAAACTGGCGTGTTTATTGCTTTGCGTGGCCGCGTGGCGCTGGGGGCACAGCTGGGGGGCGGCGGAGCGGCTCAGCCCCCCGTCCGTCCGGGCCAGCGAGGGGGTGAAGGCACGTCGGCTGCCAGGCAGTGCGGGCGGGTAAGGCGTGGGCAGGGCTTGGCCCTTCCTGAACCAAAGGGGCCTTCCTCCAGCTGCATTGCTGTCACTGGGGGGCATGGGAATGGGGCTCCCCTCCAATCCCAGGTGTCCCCCCCCGTCCATCAGGGGAAAGGGAGGGGTCCCCTCCACCCCACCCCAGAGAACAGAAAAAGGGGGAACGCCACCAACTTTCTGAAAAAGGCTCCACGACAAAATGCTGGTGAGATCAAAGTTGGCTTTTGGCTCCAAAGAAAAATCCTCCCTGGGGGGTAGGGGGCAGAGGGGGGGCAAGGGGGAGCCAGGCCTAATTCCAACTAAAGTTGCTCCGGGGACCGAGGCGCGGAGGCGGGGGGAAATCAGCACTAAGGGATTCAACCCATCAACGTGGGAGGTGTGACACCTGGCGGGGGGGGTAACACCCGGCGGGGGGGGCACCTTGGCCAAGGCAGCCCCCCCACTTCTCTCGCTTGCCCCCCCCAGTAAGATCAACAAAAGCCGGGTGCCTCTGATAACCGCAGTCCGTCCTGCCCCTTTCAGTTAAACATAAAGGATAATGTATGTTTCCTAAAATGTGCTTTATGATAACAATTAATTGGTTCATAAACTATGTATAATAGAGGTTTTTTAATGTCCTTTATATTGTAAAAAGCACCAGGGTTTGTGGTTTTATATATAATTTTTTTGTTAATTTTCTTTTTTTATGAGTTTTTTTTCATCATTTTCTTTTCTCGCCGTCCTTGTGTCTTCACTTTAGGTTTTTACATTCTCTCTCTGCGGTTTTTGAACCGATATATATATTTCTTTTCTCTTTTGCTTGAAAAAACCTTCCCTTCAGCCTCCCCCCAAAAAAACAAACGAGAAAAAGGCAAAAAAAAAATTAATAAACAAATGAAAAAATAAACAGGAGAAAAGCAGAATTTCCCACACTTACAAAGGTTGGGTTTTCTCTCCCCAGTGTATTTAGAGTCCCCGGGACCAGGACATCTCAAGAAAAATAGATTTTTTTTCTTCTGCTTAACAACCTTTAACATACAAAGATATTAAAACTCTGCAAGTCATTGCACTGGCTCCAAGCAAACAACATTTGTTCAGTTTTCGCCCCCTATAGATATTTGTAGCTTTTTTAAAGTTTTTTTTTCTCCATTTTTTAAACATTCTCGAGAGAGTCTCATTCTGCTGCCGCCACCCCTGCTCACCACTGGCTTCCGCGCGTGTCCCGCTAAACCCCGGGCTAGTTCGTCTGTCAGACGTGCCGGGAGAGGGGCCCAGCTATGCTGGGAAAACCCCACAGCGGCTAGTCTCAGAGCCCAGCTCACACCCCTCAGGCTCTAGCCCCTAAGCTACAAAGAGGAGGGCAGGGAACCGGGCTCCAGCCGGGCTCCAGCCTGGCTCCTTTGGGCTTTTTTTCGCAGTGTAGACACACCCCACCGGCGTTAAGCGTGTGCTTTAGGGCAACGCTGAATTGGGGCCTTGGCTGGACAAAGACCGGTAGAAACCGCCAGGGTGGTTAAATGCAAAAAGGGGGGCAGGCCCGGCCTCGAAAGCCCTGATCTTACGGACACGCTCGGCTGGAGGCAGCCGAACAGGTCCAAGGCCGGAGCCGAGACCCTGGTTCTCGTTCCTGTCAAACGTTCGGGCTCCGAGCGCAACCCGGCCCCTGCCTGGCCTGTCCCGCCTGGGCGGACGCTGCCGAATGCCACAGGGCGCGGAGCTTGCGGTACCTTCCTTTAACATTTGCCAATACCCAGTGCCAGGAATTCCTGCTCCCCCAGTCCCGCCGAGACCCCCTGAAGCTGGGCAGCGTTGCACTAACACCCACCAAAGTGGCTTTAAGGACAAGCTCAGTGTCCCTCCAGGAAGGCCTGGTTCCTGTGGGGTTTCCCAGCGAGCTTCCTGCCCCATCCCGGAGCAGTTCAAAGGGACGGCGTCAGGCCGCCCTTACGTGGCGGGGCGACAGCAGCGGGGGGTGCTGAACGGCGGGAGGGGGCCCAGTTCCCAGTGGTATCAATGGGTGTCACAACTGGTGTCAATGAGCATGGCCCCACTGGCCCCCAGGCTTTACGCCCGCCAAAGATCTGGCCTCAGGCTGGAGTCAGCCCATCCAAGCCCGGTGCTTGGGCTCTGCTTGAGAACAAGGGCCAGGGGATGGATTCTGCTCAGCTGCCCAGGTGTAAATCCAGAATGACCCATCTAGAGTGACTCCAGATTAGCACCAGGGCAGCGGAGATCAGGCTACAGCACACAGGCCCCAGGAAGCTCGGGTCCAAGCCAGTGATGTGCACTCACCATGGGGGGGCACTGCAGTGCCTGCTCTGTGTACATGCCCTGGGGGGGCCCCGGGCACTGGCTAGTTCCGGTGGCTCCATCCACCCCTGGAGCTGGAGCTCTCAAAGGGCCTTTCACTCCTCTGGCAGCCGGAGTTGCCTCGGATGAACCAGCGCTGCCCAGCTGTCCCGCAGCTGCACGCCGGGTGGGGGGCCCAGCAGGGTTCTCACCCTCCATGGGACAAGGGGCTTTGCCGGGGACGTGATGGGGGGGCTGCACCCTGCTGATGCCCCTGGAGCTGGGGCCGTGGGGGAGGGAGGGAATTATGCGGGAGGCCACAGTCTGAAGCTGTCTGGTTTCCCACATGGACCCTGCTTCTCCAACAGATTCGGAAATGGAGCATTTTCCAGGGTGCAGATTCCCCCCAGCCCCAAAATAAAAGACTCCTGGAGGGGGCATAATTTGTGCTGTGGGAGGAGGCACCAGCCCTGATTTGTTGGGCTCACGAGGGCTCCCTCATTTCCCAAGGCACAAGAGATGGGATCTGTGCTTTTCTCTCGGGGGCAGGGGGGGACAGGGGTCCCAGGACAAGGCCCAGGTGTGTGTGGGGGCAATGGATCCATTTATCCCACAATCCCCAAGGGGCTCTGCTGGGACTTTCACCACCACTAGGGTTTTTTCGTTGTTGTTTCAAGAATCAAGCTATGAACCCCTGGCATCCGGGTCAAACTCCAGCTCAGGCGACCCCAATCTGCCTCCCTAACTCCCACCCCCTTCCTGGAGTTTCATCCAGATACAGGATCTTCTCATCCCCACTTCCGGCCCTAAAACTACCGTGTGGCGCCGCTGTTACCAACAGCTGCCCCACCTCACCCCAGAGGTGGCTGCATTTCAGCATCGCAGGCCCTGTGCCCGATAACGGGGAGGAGAGATGGGCCCTGTGTGGGACCAGACGACAGTGCTGGTGATTCAGAGGTGGGCGTGAGATGGTGTGAGACAGTTTTCAATGTGATTTTCGGAAGCGAAACAGACAGCGCATGTGGCGGGCTGGGTGATTGCAGCTGCTGTGTGCGCTCTGGACCAGCAGGAAAACGGAAACTTTCCCATGTCCCCGCAGCAAGGCCGCAGCAAAACGTACCCGCATCTCCTCAGTGCTAGACCTACGGCTTCCTGCCAGAGCTTTCCCTCGAGCGAGCGCTGGCTGGGGCGCGGCGCGGTTCGTACGCTGGCCCTAGTTCCTTTGATCGCCTGTATGTACAGAAAGCCCCAAACCCTAAAATAACCACCAAGCGACGACGAAGGAAGAAAGGAAGGAGGAGAAAAGAGAAAGGATCCAACTATTTAAAACAAAAAAACCAACCACCAAGCAGCAAATCCGAAGGAAGGAAGGAAGCGAGAACAGATCGCGGCGGGGAGAAGGGGAAAGAAAACAGCCGTCAGCTGAGCTAGCTTAGACGCGACCTTGTCAAACCTCACAGACGCCCCCCCCCCCCGGCCCAAGCCAGCTGCCGCGGCTCCCCCAGCACTTTCGCTGGGGAGCAGCATTCGGAAAAAGAGGGGGGCAGCCACGCCCGGGGATTGGCAGCACTGGTGGGCGTCCTCAGCTGAAGCTGATTTCTTGGGGGGGGTTGTTTGCAAAGGGACCCCCCCAGCGCTGCATTTTCAGGGCTGGAGAGAACCCCACTGTGGGGGGGGGAAGGGGGCCATGCTGGGAGCCACTGGGAGAGCTGGGAAGGAGACTAGATGCCCCCTTCTCTAAACTAATCTAACTGTTCCCCCCGGGCAGAATCCCACTTCATCCGCCCAGGGGGGCTCTTGAGTGAGAGGCTGACATGAGGGGGCTGGGAAGGGAGCACGCGCAGCCCCCCCTGCCCCCGCAGCCAGGAGCGTCTGTGCTTAGCCTTCCTCATGACTCCCCATATGGCGGGAACGAGGGGGGGCTATGGCCCCGGCGCTTATGTTTGGGGGGAAAGAAACGTGCTGGGAGCCAGCCTGAGTCCATCAGCTGCTGAGCATCCTGGGTAAACTCCCAGCATCCTCAGCGGCACAGCTGGGCTCCGAGGTGATGGGGGCCAGTCCGTGCAGGCGGCGAAGGGAGGGCCGTGGACAAAGCCCAAGGGCCAGCCGGAGCCAGGGGCAGGGCAGCCAGGAGGAAGCTTGCAAGGTTTGTAGCCTTCCCGGCTGCATTTCTCCAGGGCTGCCAGCAAACACCCCGTTGGGGCTGGATCTTCCCAGGTGCCCTGGAGAATCTGGCTGCCCCAGGATGAAGACGGAAGGGACCCAATCCTGGGGCTTCTTGGGCAGAGGCCTAGCCCCGGCCCGAGCGTTCTGAATTGAACCGGGAAGGCGGCTCATTGCTGGGCACAGAGGGATGATTTCCAGAGCACCAACATGACTTGGATGCACAAGGTTTGTTCCCTGCAAAACTGGCCTGACTTCAGTTAAACCGGTTTCAGCACCTGTGTGGATGCACTTACATCAATGTCAAACCACTTCTATCGGTCCAGTTCACAGCAGGCTCTTTAAACGGGTTTAAATTCACCCCTCGTGTTGTGGCTTTAAAGCAGGTGAAGTTAAACCAGTGTTGCCTTCTCATGCAGACGAGGCAAGTGAAACAGCGCCAGGGCAGGTCATATGCCATTTACGACCACAGACGTGAAAAGAGGCACCGATTTTCCATCGCCCTGCGCTGGCCGGGAGTCTGTGACAAATCATTTTTTCCCTGGAAATCGCAGCTTTGCCGAAATGGAACCGTTCCCGGAACGGGCGGGTCGGCTGTGTCTCCTGATCGGGAACAAACTTGCAAAAAAGGCAAAATTCCACTTTTCTGGTTTGACTCGACTTTAAGCTAATTTGACTGAAAAAAATAAGGTTAAAACCCCAGAAAAAAGGCCCAAATGGAAAAAATGAAATATTTCAACTGACCCACAACAGAAAACTCACCAGGTTTCCGGCTGGCGAATATTTTTGAGATTTCCATTTTTCACCCCAATTTGAGACAGGAAAATTTTCTGAACTCGCAAATATGTTTGTGGGACAGGCCAGCTGGTTCCGTTCTCACTCTGTTCACCCCGTGAGCCGAACCAGTGCCAGCAAGGAGACCCCAGTGGGGCTGCCCCTCATGCAGCCAAGCTAGCTCAGGTGCCAGAGCAGGATGCCGTGGCCGGGTAATTACCCGGGGCTCGCTCACGCTGCTGCAGCTTTCTGGCACCTGAACGCTAGCTGGGGGCGGCCTATGCGAGGTGCAATCACACCCCGTGGCTGGACCCCCTGTGCGGACAGACCGTGCCCATGGCTGTTGGACGTTGCCTCAACCTGCCATCCTAAGTCACTTGCAGCTCTGGAAAGACCCCAGCACTTCCCCCTCTTTCCTGGCACACGGCAGCGCTCGGGGTGGTTTTCGGGAGATTTTGACCCGGGCACGTCCGGGGCTGCTGATCTCCCCGCCCCAGGAACGGGGGAGACGCTCGATTCCAGAGCGGCTGACCTGCGGCGATTGCTGCGGGGGTGCTGGGCTTTTCTCTTTGTGACGTTACGTCCCAAGGGCGGCACGGGGATTCCGCATCGGACAGGACCAACCTCGTCCACGTCGATTCAAACTGGCTCCGGATCGGGGCTGGGACGGGGGGCAGTGGGAGCCGGGCACCCCCTTTGGGTCTCGACTGGAGCAGCTCAGTGAAGATCCAGGGCGAAGGACGGACGCTTCCATGAGGGGGCTTTAGGGGGAGATTTCTCGTCTCTTTCTTGAAGATCCCATCAGAGGAACCAAGACTGGAAGTGAAACAGCCCAGACGTGGACGGGTTATTTTAAATAGCATCAACCTCACAACGAGTTCACTCCATCTCCCCATCCATCCATCCATCCCCCCCTAATCCCTCCCCAGCTCTGCCGGTGCCCCTCACTCCGGACACACAGTCCCTGCTAACCCAGCTCTGGGCTCCCCCCACAGCTCTGCCGGTGCCCCTCACTCCCAACCTGCAGCCCCTGCTAGCCCAGCCCTGGGCTCCCCCCATAGCTCTGCCAGTGCCCCTCACTCCCAACCCACAGCCCCTGCTAGCCCAGCCCTGGGCTCCCCCCTCAGCTCTGCCAGTGCCCCTCACTCCCAACCTGCAGCCCCTGCTAGCCCAGCCCTGGGTTTCCCCCAGCTCTGCCGGTGCCCCTCACTCCCGACCTGCACGCCCCTGCTAGCCCAGCCCTGGGCTCCCCCCTCAGCTCTGCTGGTGCCCCTCACTCCCGCCCCACAGCCCCTGCTCCCCCCAGCTCTGCCGGTGCCCCTCACTCCCGACCCGCAGCCCCTGCTAACCCAGCTCTGGGCTCCCCCCACAGCTTTGCCGGTGCCCCTCACTCCCAACCTGCAGCCCCTGCTGGCCCAGCCCCGGGCTTCACTCAGGCCCTATCTGGAGGGGAGGCCTGTATCCCGTGCTACACAATGCTATTCTGTTTAGTTTGGGTCTCCCTGGTCAGCCTGTCCCTGTGGGACGGACCCCATGGGCTGCGAGACCCCCCAGCCAAGAGCCGCCCCTCTTGCAGCACCGGGAGGGACCAGGCTCCTCAGCTGGGCTCAGTGGGTGTCGCTCCACTGGCTTCCAGAAGGCCAGACCCTCAGCAGGTGTAACCAGGCGTCGCCCCACTGGAGTCACGGACTCTTACTCGCCGAGGACTCTGCATCCGTCCACGGGCGAGACATGGTCCCCAGAGGCGCCCATGAGGTTCACTCAAACATGCCCCCCGCCAAAGGGATCAGCCTCGGAAAACTCCCCTCCTGCCTGCCGCAGAGCCACCCTCACACATGCCCAGGCGCAGAGTTCGAAACTCATTTAAGCCTTGCGGTGCCCGGCGTCGCCGAATGGCTTCAGGAGCCCCAATCTCATTTCCCCCAAGGGATTTGGGCACTTGGAGTCGAGGGGAATTTACAAATCTGGGCCACTGTTCTCTGGCTCGGGCCAGCTGCTTTTGCACTGGACACCACGTCGTATAATCACTTTTAGCGCCCCCCCCCCCCCGAGCCGGGGTCCCGATCCTGAGTGCCACGAAATATCACAAGACCCAGCAACACTCCCCGCCCCGCCGCCACCGAGCCAGTATTGGGGTGTCCTGCTGCAGGGGTTCCCACGCCCTGCCCCGTTTGTGCACCAGCTGCACTGCTGCGAGAAACTGACACGGTGATCGCAAACCGAGCCCTGTGGGATGGGGGGCCCTGGCTGCAGGTTAGGGGCGTCACAGCAGACGTGGTATCCCTGGCAGGGGGCGGGAGAGGCCGCGCCACAGAGCGACTTGAGAAAACCTTGGTGGGCAAAGGGGAACGGCCTGAACTGGCTGCGTGTGGCTGGAGCCTGCAGGTGGGGGGATTTGCCACCAGGAGGCGCTCTCCGACCAGCCAGCAGTGCTGCCCAGGGATCCCCCTGCTCTGAGCTGGGGTCTCACCGCCAGGCTGGGGAGATCCAGCCAGGCTGAGTTTCCTCTTCCCCTCTGCTGGGCCTGGTGGCTCCCGGACACGCAGCTCCCAGGCTCCGGCTGGAGCAGAGGAAGGCGCCTGGTGCTGGGCGGAAGGAAAAGCAGCTCACAAGCCCCAGGAACGGGGCAGCTGCTGCCTGGGGGGGGCCCACTGGGGTCTCGGTTCCTCTCCGGGGGACCTACCCTGGGACCTCAGAACACTCCTGGACCAGCCTGTCACAGCTCCTCAGGGCACCCAGTGACAAAGCCACGCGGCACCTCCGGGCAGAGGCGGGACAGAGCCCAGGAGCCCTGGTGCCCAGTCTGACCTGGCCCTGCTCTAACCACTACACCCCACTCCCTCCCACAGCCAGGACACAGCCCAGAAGTCCTGGTGCCCAGTCCTGCCCTAACCACTACACCCCACTCCCCTCCCACAGCCGGGGGACAGCCCAGGAGCCCTGGTGCCCAGTCTGACCCGGTCCTGCCCTAACCACTACACCCCACTCCCCTCCCACAGCCAGGACACAGCCCAGGAGGCCGGGTGCCCAGTCTGACCCGGCCCTTCTCTAACCACTACACCCCACTCCCCTCCCACAGCCAGGACAGAACCCATGAATTCTGGTGCCCAGTCCTGCCCTGCTCTAGTCACTACACCAGGGGTGGGCAAACTTTTTGGCCCAAAGGCCACATCTGGGCACGAACATTGTATGGCGGGCCATGAATGCTCATGAAATTGGGGGTTGGGGTGCAGGAGGGAGTGAGGGCTCCAGCTGGAGGTGCAGGCTCTGGGGTGGGGCCAGGGATGAGGGGTTTGGAGTGCAGGAGGGGGCTCCAGGCTGAGGCAGGGGGCTGGGGCCTAGGGCAGGGGGCTCCGGGCTGGGCCTGAGGGGTGTGGGGTGCAGGAGGGGGCTCCAGGCTGGGACCGAGGTGTTTGGAGAGCAGGAGGGATATGTGAGGGCTCTGGGCTGAGACCGAGGGGTTCGGAGAGCAGGAGGGGGATCAGGTCTGGGTCAGGGGGTTGGGATGCGGGAGGGAGTCAGGAGTGCAGGCTCCGGGCGGCGCTTACCTCAAGCAGCTCCTGGAAGCAGCAGCACGTCCTCTCTCCGGCTCCTACACGGAGGCGCTGCCAGGCGGCTCTGCACGCTGTCCCGTCGGCAGGCACCGCCCCTGCAGCTCCCATTGGCCGCAGTTCCTGGCCAATGGGAGCTGTGGAACAGGGCTGGGGCAGGCGCAGTGTGTGGAGCCCCCTGGCTGCCCATATGTGTAGGAGCTGGAGCAAGGACATCCCGGTGCTTCCAGGAGCCGCGGCACGTGCAGAGCGGGGAAAGCCCCCGACCCCGCTCCCCAGCGGGAGCTCCAGGGCGGATTAAAAGGTCTGAAAGGCCAGATGTGGCCCGCGGGCCGTAGTTTGCCCAGCCCTGCACTACACTCCCCTGCCCTCCCCTCCCAGAGCTGGGGTAGAACCCAGGAGTCCTGCCCATCACTCACTGGCCAAACCCTCAGCCAAGCAGGCGCGAGTTCACCCTCAAGCTGAAGTTTCTGATTGGCCACGAGGTGCAATGATGTCTGACCTTCCCAGCCAATCAGGAGGCACCAGGCCAATAATCCCATCGGAGCCCAGTCTCCACAACCGAGGGGGGAGCAGCCCTTGGCCACCCGCTCTATGATTGGCCAGAGCCTGAGACATGCACCTCCCCTAAGCCAATCTGAAGGTAGCTGCTCAGGTAGGAGCCAGGTAGTCCGCAGCACCATGGGCCAATCAGAGGAGAGGGATAAAACTAGGGCTGTCCCCTCCTTCATGCCAGGGGCTGGGCCACGGATGGGCGTGGCAGTCCTGTGCCCCCCACCGCCCCTATGGGGGCTGCCAGCCCTGAGTCTCATGGGGGCCGTGTGGGGATCAAAGCCAAGCAGGATGATCCACACGCTGGGGGATGTTGGAGGAGCCCCGGGCCCCTGGGCCCTGCCCCCTCCTGGTGGGACCCTGTGGGTGCTCCCACGGCCCCTGGGTGGGTGAGGGCCGGCTCCCAAGCCCAGCCCCCACAGCCGGGACGGGGCGACCCCGCTGATCTACCTCCTAGGATCACACGCCGTGCCTGGGGTGTCCCCGACAGCAGGGCCAGCTCCCCCCAACACTGGTGTGGGACCGCCCCCTGCCATCCCCGTCCCCCCTTTTGTCCTCCCTCCATCTGCTGTGGAGTCGCGCGTTACTATGGGACCCCAGGGGAGCAGGGCCCCCCCGGTTCAGGGAGGGCCCATGGCTAGGCCGAGGGCACTCAGCTAAAGGACGGAGTCAGGGGCTGTGAAACCTCCACATGAGGGAAGGAGAAATCACAGAGGGAGAGAGGGAAAGGGAGGGGGCCGGAGGGATACAGCCCCCCAGGCAGGGAGGCTCTTAGGGACCGGGCCTGTGGGGCAGGCAGAGCCCCCCTCCCCCCCCCCCGATCCCTCCTGCTCCTCTCGGGCCGGCCCTTTGTTTCTCTTTCTCCAGTCCCCAAGTCCAAGTTCACCAGGGTGTGACATCATGTCTGGTTGCTCGGGGAAACCAGACGGGTCAGACGTGACTCTGGTTATGGGATGGGGGTGGAGCCCCTGGTCCCCCCCCTCCCCAAGTTCAATGAAGTTTGGGAAGAAGGGAATTGAGCCAGATCCTGCAGCCAAACCTCAGTCAGGGCAGACTGGTGGGGGGAGGAGAGTGGGAAGACTGGACGGGGGGAGGGGCTGTATCCCTATCTCCCCCCCATGTCATTTTTCCCTGGGGGGCGGTTAACACATGGCTCCACAGTGCCCCTTTGGAGTTGGGGGCAGCCCCAGGGTTCCTGCCCTGCTGGGATGGGACAGTGCCAGCGTGCGTGTGTGGGTGTGTCCAATTCTGCTGAAACTCCCAGGGATGTGGGAGGAATCAGCTTTTGGAAGGGGGGGGGCTCATCTTTACACCCAGAGTGGGGGGCGCTCATCCATAAGAAGTCCATTGCACCCCTTCCCCACCTGCCTCACTTCTGGAGCATCTCAGGCCCTCGGGGGTGCAGGGAGTGGCAGGGGAAGACGGGGTACTGGGGCCTGCCCCGGGTATCTGCACCCTCCTATTACGGGGAGCAGGCACACAGGCCCCTGCTCCCCCTACCTGCCTGCTCCCCCACCCCTCGTGCTCCCTCAATAATCCCCCCACAGAGTGAGTCCACTAATCAACCCCACAACTTGCCCTAACCAGCACCAAGAGAATAGCAGGGGCAGAGGGGACCCTGCCAGCCACCGGACCTCACAACACCTGCCTCGCTAGTCACCCCGTCAGTTTTACAAGCACCCAGAAGTGATCCCAAAACACGTGCCCTTTCCTAGCCCCTTAAGGCCAGAGCCCCCCAGACCCCCCATGCCAAGGGCTGGGTCTCTCTGTGGGCTGCTCAGGGCAGAGCCCCAGGGCCGGGGTCACCTGCTCAGCCAGGGATTTATTGGCTAATTGTCCAATTAACTCATTCCAGGGCCTAAGCCAGAGGCTGGTGGGGGCGGGACGGCCTCAGGGGCTCCACAGTGGGCCAGAGCCCTCCATGGGGGAAGGGTCACCTGCAGTGATGTGACACAGCCAGTAGAACCCAGGAGACCTGGCTCCCTGCCCCCTGCTCTGACCACTGAACCCTGCTCCCCTCCCCAAGCTGGGGATAGAACCCAGGAGTCCTGGCTCCCTGCCCCCTGCTCTGACCACTGAACCCTGCTCCCCTCCCCAAGCTGGGGATAGAACCCAGGAGTCCTGGCTCCCTGCCCCCTGCTCTGACCACTGCACCCTGCTCCCCTCCCCAAGCTGGGGATAGAACCCAGGAGTCCTGGCTCCCTGCCCCCTGCTCTGACCACTGAACCCTGCTCCCCTCCCCAAGCTGGGGATAGAACCCAGGAGTCCTGGCTCCCTGCCCCCTGCTCTGACCACTGCACCCTGCTCCCCTCCCCAAGCTGGGGATAGAACCCAGGAGTCCTGGCTCCCTGCCCCCTGCTCTGACCACTGAACCCTGCTCCCCTCCCCAAGCTGGGGATAGAACCCAGGAGTCCTGGCTCCCTGCCCCCTGCTCTGACCACTGCACCCTGCTCCCCTCCCCAAGCTGGGGATAGAACCCAGGAGTCCTGGCTCCCTGCCCCCTGCTCTGACCACTGCACCCTGCTCCCCTCCCCAAGCTGGGGATAGAACCCAGGAGTCCTGGCTCCCTGCCCCCTGCTCTGACCACTGAACCCTGCTCCCCTCCCCAAGCTGGGGATAGAACCCAGGAGTCCTGGCTCCCTGCCCCCTGCTCTGACCACTGCACCCTGCTCCCCTCCCTGAGCTGGGGATAGAACCCAGGAGTGCTGGCTCCCAGCCCCCTGCTCTGACCACTGCACCCTGCTCCCCTCCCCGAGCTGGGGATAGAACCCAGGAGTGCTGGCTCCCTGCCCCCTGCTCTGACCACTGCACCCTGCTCCCCTCCCCAAGCTGGGGATAGAACCCAGGAGTCCTGGCTCCCAGCCCCCTGCTCTGACCACTGCACCCTGCTCCCCTCCCCAAGCTGGGGATAGAACCCAGGAGTCCTGGCTCCCTGCCCCCTGCTCTGACCACTGCACCCTGCTCCCCTCCCCAAGCTGGGGATAGAACCCAGGAGTGCTGGCTCCCAGCCCCCGGCTCTGACCATTCCAGGTTTTGGAGACGCTGCCATGGTGATGTGGGCATGGCCGATGCCCCGTCCTGCAGGCATGAACCCCCCCCCTCGAGTCGCCCTCTCCTACCTGAGACTGCTGGGGGATGTTTAGAAAGTTGCCGTCCCGGGGTCCGATGCCGACAAAGCGGTTGGCAGTGGAGGAGCCTGGCGCTGCGAATGCTGGAGGGGAGAGAGGCAGAGGGCGTGAGGGGGCTGGGGGTGGGTTCGGGGGAGAGTACTGGGGGCTGCAGGGGAGGACGTTAGGAGCCTGGGGCTGGAGAAGGGAGGGGTTTAGGGGGCTGGGGGGAGATGGAGGGCATTAGGAGGCTAGGGGGGACAGTGAGGTCTGGGGGAGGGATTTAGGGGGTCAGGGAGGGCATTGGGGTCAGGGGGAGGATGTTAGGGGTTGAGGAAGGTGTTAGGGATCTGGGGGGAGGGCATTGGGGTCTGGGGGCAGGGGGAGGGTGTTAGTGGTCTGGGGTAGGGCATTGGGATCTGGGGACAGGGTGGAGGTGTTAGGGGGCTGGGGGAGGGCACTGGGATCTTGGGGAGGGGAAGGATGTTAGGGGGCTGGTGAGGAAGATGTTGGGGTGGGAGAAGGGTGCTAGGGGGCTGTGGCCATCACTGGGATGAGAGAGGGTGATATGGGGCAGACACGCCCCTGGCAGGGCTGAGCTCTGCCCCCCTGCCCCATACAGAGCATCGGGCAGAGGAATCCATAGGGATGGGAGGGCTGGGGGGTGATGTTTGAAGGGGGCTGCTCCAGTTCCAACATCCGCAAAATAATTATCCGCCCATCTCAAGCTCCCCTCAAGAGCGAGTGACCGTCATGATCCCGCAGGAGATGGGTCAATATCAGGGCTGCAGGTCGGGAGTGAGGGGCACCGGCAGAGCTGGGGGGAGCCCAGGGCTGGGATAGCAGGGGCTGGAGGTTGGGAGTGAGGGGCACCGGCAGAGCTGGGTGGGGGGCAGGGCTGGGAGAGCAGGGGGCTGCAGGTCAGGAGTGAGGAGCACCAGGAGAGCTGGGGGGGCCCAAGGCTGGGGGAGCAGGCGCTGCGGGTCGGGAGTGAGGGGCACCGCAGAGCTGTGTGTTGGGGGAGGATCAACCATTGCTCTTGGGGGGTAGGGGGGGATGCAGTTAGTTCACCCCCCCATGCTGTGTCCCAGTTTAGTTTCCTGCCGTGGGGGCAGGGCCATGTGCAGCACAGCTGCTCCAGGCCTCAGTCGCCCTCCCCCAGGTGGTCCTGGCCCAGCAGATGCCCGTGTATGGAGCTGGCAGGGCCCTGCCCCATGGGCAGCGATTGGTGCCCTCCCCTGGGCCTCGTGCCCCTGCCAGAAATAACTGAGCTCAGGCCTCTGGCATTCGGGGCTGGGGGGCATCGCTGGGCACGGGGGGGCTGGAACCTGTGGATCCTGGCTGGGGCAGCAGCTGGGGCCAGGGGGAAATCAGAGCATTGCACATCCCCCAGGGCCTTGAGGCCGGGCCCCACGTACCTGCCGGGCCCCACATATGCCCCAGGCCCCACATACCTGCCAGGCCAAGCCCCACGTACCCGCAAGGCCAAGCCCCATGTACCCACCAGGTCAAGCCCAACATACCCTCCAGGCCCCACATACACACTAGGCTGGGCCCCACGTACCCGCCAGGCCGGGCCTCACATACCAGGCAGGCTGAGCCCCATGTACCTGCCAGGCTGGGTCCCACGTACCTGCCAGGCTGGGTCCCACGTACCTGCCAGGCCCCACGTACCTGCCAGGCCGGGCCCCATGTACCTGCCAGGCTGGGCCCCACATTCCTGGCAGGCCGAGCCCCATGTACTTGCCAGGCCGGGCCTCACATACCAGGCAGGCTGAGCCCCATGTACCTGCCAGGCCAGGTCCCACGTACACGCCAGGCCCCACGTACCTGGCAGGCCAAGCCCCACGTACCTGCCAGGCCCCACGTACCCGCCAGGCCCGGCCCCACATACCTGCCAGGCCCCACGTACCCGCCAGGCCAGGCCCCACATACCCACAAAGCCCATAGACCCCAGCCGGGGCCTGGTGCAGCGTCCCTGGCTGCTGGAGGCTGCAGGCAGCCAGGGTCACCTGCCCCCCACTGCCAGCCACTCTCCCCCTGCAGCCCCACGGCTGCCGGTGCCCAGGCAAAGCTGCCCAGGCAGCCAGCAGCCCTTGCCGGTCCCCATAGCCTCTGGAGGCTCCTACTCCCCCGCTGGGCTGCCAGCTGCAGGGTGGGGGGGAAAGAGGCACCTGCCCTCCCCAGGTGGAGTGGGACAGATCCTGGCCAGCAGGGGGCAGCGTCCCGAGCAGCACAAATCCCTCCTCCCACCCCAAAAAGCTGCGGATTCTTCCTTACCTGTCCTCCGCCCGCCCGCCCGCGAGGAGTGGGTGCAGCCGCAGCGGGCATGCACCAGAGACCCCCCCGCCCCCCAACCCCCCTGGCTGGACTGAATGGAGAATGCAAACGGGAGGGGATGTCATGGGACGGATGGAAAGAGTCCAAAAAAGAAAGAAGGAAAGAAAGACAATGGAAGAGATGCCCCCCCCATACACACACCTAGCGCTGCCCAGTACACACACCTAGCGCTGCCCAGGAGAGACCACAGAGCCCTGGGAAGAGAACCCAGGAGTCCTGGCTACCAGCCCCACCCCCTGCTCTAGCCACTAGACCCCACTCTCCTCCAAGGGGACCCAGGAGTCCTGACTCCTAGACCCCACTCCTGCTCTAACCACTAGACCCCAGCCCCTTCCTCCCCAGGCGGGGGATTGGACCCAGGAGTCCTGGTGAAGGTAGCACTGCTATGGAGCTGAACTAGGAGGGGGTACGGTCGACACCCACTGACCCCCGATCCCTGGTGCCCCGTTCCCCTTCCTCCCCACACAAACTCCTGGGCACTGCCAGTCCGGGCGGGGGGGCGGGAATTTACTGGGCATTTTTCTTTCCTTTTGTTCAGCCCCGCCCCTGAGAGTTGCCATGGCAACCGACAAAATAATAATAAAACAGAACAAAACAAAGACCCCAAAGGCGGCCGAGCCGGCGGCTACTGCATCTTAGCGCGGGTGGGATGGATGGCGGCGGGTGAGGGCAGGCAAACGAGAACGCACAACACTCGATGATGGCATGAAGCCCTGGCCCGCTGGCAGCCGGCTACCCCCTGTGTGCCCCCTAACTACCCACTATCTGCCCCCTATGTAACCCCCACCTGCCCCTAACTACTCCCTGCCTGCCCCCTAACTACCCCCGCCTGCCCACTAACTACCCCCTACCTGCCCACTAACTACCCCCACCTGCCGCCTAAGTACCCCCCAACTGCCCTCTGGCTACCCCCTGCCTGCCCTCCGGCTACCTCCTGTGGACCCCCTACCTGCCCACTAACTACCCCCCGCCTGCCCTCTGGCTGTCCTCTATGTACTCCCCGCTTGCCTTCCGGCTACTCCCTACCTGCCCCCTATGTACCCCTACCTGTCCCCTAACTATCCCCTGCCTGCCCTCCAGCTACCCCCCGCCTGCTGTCTGGCTACCCTCTGCCTGCCCTCTGGCTACCCCATACCTGCCCCCTAACTACCCCTGCCTGCCCTCTGCCTACCCCCTACCTAATCCCTATGTACCCCCACCTGCCCTCCGGCTACCCCCTACCTACCCCCTAACTACTCCCTGCCTTCCCTCTGGCTACCCCCTACCTACTCCCTAACTACTCCCTGCCTGCCCTCCGGCTACCTCCTACCTGCCCTCTAACTATCCCCTGCCTGCCCTCCGGCTACCCCCTATGTACCTCCTGCCTGCCCTCTGTCTGCCTCCTAACTACCCCCTGCCTGCCCTCCAGCTATCCCCTACCTATCCCCATGTACTCCCTACCTACCCCCCTATTTACCCCCTGCTTGCCCTCCAGCCAGCCCCTACCTACCCTCTATTTGCCCCGTGCCTGCTCTACGGCTACTCCCTACCTACCCCCATGTACCCCCGCCTGACTGCCGGTTACCTCACCTGCCCCCTACCTACGCACCTTCTCATCCATCCATCTTCGTACACACACCCCCATCCATCCATCTCCACGCATACACCCCCATCCATCCATCTCCATACATACACCCCCTCCATCCATCCATCCATCCATCTCCGTACACCCTCCATCCATCCATCCATCCATCTCCGTTCACCCTCCCTCCATCCATCTCTGTACACCCCTCCCATCTATCCATCCATCCATCAACCCATCTCCGTATACCCCTCCCATCCATCCATCCATCTCCATACACACACCCTCATCCATCCATCCATCTCCGTACACCCCTCCCATCCATCTATCCATCTATCTCCATACACACACCCTCATCCACCCATCCATCCATCACCGTACACCCCTCCCACCCATCTATCCATCCATCTCCATACATACACCAACATCCATCCATCCATCTCCATCCATACACCCACATCCATCGATCTCCGTACACCCCTCTCATCCATCTGTCTCCATACATACACCCTCATCCATCCATCCATCCATCACCGTATACCCCTCCCACCCATCTATCCATCCATCTCCATCCATACACCAACATCCATCCATCCATCTCCATCCATACACCCACATCCATCGATCTCCGTACACCCCTCTCATCCATCCATCCATCTCCATACACACACCCTCATCCAACCATCCATCCATCCATCCCCGTACATTCCTCCATCCATCCCTGTACACACACCCCCATCCATCTATCCATCTCCATACACCCTCCATCCATCCATCTCCGTACATTCCCCCATCCATCCATCCATCCATCCATCCATCTCTGTACACACACCCCCATCCATCCATCCATCTCTATACACCCTCCATCCATCCATCTCCATACACACACCCTCATCCACCCATCCATCCATCACCGTACACCCCTCCCACCCATCTATCCATCCATCTCCATACATACACCAACATCCATCCATCCATCTCCATCCATACACCCACATCCATCGATCTCCGTACACCCCTCTCATCCATCCATCCATCTCCATACACACACCCTCATCCATCCATCCATCCATCCCCATACATTCCTCCATCCATCCATCCATCCCTGTACACACACCCCCATCCATCTATCCATCTCCATACACCCTCCATCCATCCATCTCCGTACATTCCCCCATCCATCCATCCATCCATCTCTGTACACACACCCCCATCCATCCATCCATCCATCTCTATACACCCTCCATCCATCCATCTCCATACACACATCCCCCATCCATCCATCCATCCATCCCCGTACACCCTCCCTCCATCCATCCATCTCTATACACACACCCCCATCCATCCATCCATCCATCTCTGTACACACACCCTCATCCATTCATCTCCATACACCCTCCATCCATCCATCTCCATACACCCTCCATCCATCCATCGATCCATTCATCCATCTCCGTACACACACCCCCATCCATCCATTCATCCATCCCTCCCTCCCCATCCCCATCCCTACCCCCATGTATCTAAGCTTCACATTTCTCTCCAGCTGTCCCTTCTCCCCCTTGCCCCCCCCCTCTGCCCGGCGGCCTGGCTGGTGGCTCTGTGCGTGAGGACCAGGCTGGGGGTGGGTTTGCCTGGGGGGTTGTGTCGTCGCTGTCGGGCGTCCACTTACAGGGTGATGTAGGTGTCGGCGCTCCGCCCTCTGGGTTAGTGCTGGTGGATTTTGTGTCAGGCATTGGAAGGGGCACAGGTCTGGCCACAGGTGGGGGCGGCGGCAGCAAAAATGAGCCCGTGACTTTGCCCTGGCCGCTAGCGTTAGGCTGCGAACAACATAAATACAAGGACGCGTGAACGGCGAGCCGAGACAAGGCAACGGTAAAGATGCAGTACCGGCCGGCGGCGCCGGGACGGGGCGCTGGGGCTCGCTGTGCTCCGGAGTTTACTGGGGATGCTTTTCCTCCAAAAAATCCTTTGGTTACCAAAAAACTGGACTTGTTTTAAAAAAAGCAAAGGGTGGGAAGAGTGTCTGTCCGTCGGTCGCTGGCCCGTCCCCCCACTCCCTGGCTAGGCCCTGCCCTCTGCTCCCTTCGCATCCTCGACCTGCTGCCCCCCGCCAGATCTCCATGGCCGTCGCTCGCCTGGTCATTCGCTTGCCGGCCGTGGGCAATGGCGTCTCCCCTCCATGCAGAACCCGGGGAAGTGCCACCTGGTGTGAACTGGCCAGCCCGGCGCTCCGTCTTCAGGGTTCCAGGCCCACGGTGGAGCCCAGGGACCAGTGCTGGGCAGGCCCAGGAGAGGGACGGAGGGGGAGGCGGGGAGAGGAGTGTGATCTGTGAAGGCTGGCCCTGAGCGGGACCGGCAGGGGAGAGCCAAGGAGCAGGTGCTGCAGACGCGTCTTCTCTGCCCGGCGTCCTGCCCTGGTTTCTCCCCGGGGGCATGACTCAATGCTGTCTCTGCGCTGGGCTCCAGAGATTTAACGCCAGCCGCTGGGATGGGCGCAGCCCTCCCAACCCCGGTGCTGCCCCGGCGCGTGGGCAGGCCGTGGCGTGAGCCGACTGTCCAGAGTGGCGATCGGTGGCTGGACGTCTCCTCTAGGCACGACGCTCCAGAGCTTCAGAGTCCCCTGCAGCCGGTGTCCAGGCAATGGCTGCACACGACCTCCGGCGGGAGGCGCTCGCGGACCGAAACGGGTGTCACGGAGGCACCCCAAGGGGCACCAGCCACCCCTGGAGGGCAGAGCTGATTGTGTCCTAAGCACGGATCACTGAGTGTCCCTGTCCCGTGCTTCTGGGGGACCCCTGGGGCCGCGCCCAGCACAGCCCCCCCATCCTGCAGGAGCCGGCCCGAGGCGCAGTCTCATGGCAACAAATCACTCCAGGGGTCTGGGTTTGGGTGGAGAAAATCGCCCGTGACAGATGTCGTGCTGCTGAGGCCCCGCCCCCAGGACCTACTCTGAGAGGCCCCGCCCCCAGGACCTGTTCTGAGGCTCCACCCCCTAGGGTCTTCTCTCAGGCCCCGCCCCCAGGACCTGTTCTGAGGCTCCACCCCCTAGGGTCTTCTCTCAGGCCGTGCCCCCAGGCCCTGCTCTGAGGGGCCCCACCCCCAGGACATTGTGATGCGGAGGCCCCGCCCTGTAGAACTCTACAATGCTGAGAGGCCCCGCCCTCAGAACCTGCCCTGTGAGGCCCCGCCCCTAGACCCTGCCCTGTGAGGCCCCGCCCCCTTAGCAGTTTCTCTTCTAGAACTCCTCAGGTTCCAGAGCGATGCTGGTTCTAGGCTGGTGGTTTTCCAGAACCTTCTAGATGCTGCAGGCTAGCGCATCCCAGTGGCTGCGACAGGATGTGGGTGGGCCCAGAGCCCCACTTTCGACTTGGCCCCCCACCCTGGAGCTCCAGCACCCCTAACATGTCATGTTCCCTCTTGACCCCTTAGCTGGCCCCAATATCCCAATCCAGAGCAGTCCATGGGGCAGGAAGCCCCTCGCTCCTTGGCGGGCGCATCAGGCCCCTGCGCTACATCAGCCCCCGATGCCCCGACCGGGATCACACTGCCTGTCCCGTGCCCCCCAGAGACAGAGAGAGACAGAGAGAGAGGAGAGGAGAGGAGAGAGAAGAGGAGAGGAGAGGAGAGCCATGGGGGGCCTTGTTCCCTGGCCAGCGCCCCCCCAGGGGCTGCATCCAGAGGGGCGTGGCCAGCGGCGCTCACCTGCCCGGTGCCCTGGCCCGACCCATCAGAGCAGACGAACTGCACGAACTCCTTGAGCGAGTCCTGGCCGTGGTGATGGTGGTAGCGGATGGTCGGGTGGGTGAAGTAGGGGCTGGACTGCTGGATGATGGAGCTCGACGGGAAGTGCAAGGCCGAGGCTGTTGCCCGGGGGCTTCCTGAGACAGGGAGAGAGAAAGGGGGTGGGGGTCAGGGATCTGCTGGTAACAATTGCTGTGTCCGTCCCCCGCTCCCCTAGCAGTTCAGGCCCTGTCCTCTCACTCCCCCCCTCAGCCACCCGCTGGGCCCTCCAAGCTTCAAGGCCCCAAGCGCCTGGCAGAGGGGCTGTTATGGGGCTGAGCCCCACATCCTGGTCTCTCCCTGCTTTCACTGTCCTGTAAGAAGGCAGGGCTGGGTCGTCATTCCACGACTCCTCTCCGAGAGACTCTCTGAGAGCTGGAACCCTGGGCACCAGCCCTGATGGACCTGCCAGCGGGCAACACCCGGGCACCGGCCCTGACGGACCAGCCAGCGGGCGCCACCCGGGCACCAGCCCTGACGGACCAGCCAGTGGGCGTCACCCGACACGGGCCCTGACGGATCAGCCAGTGGGCGTCACCTGACACGGGCCCTGACTGACCAGCCAGCGGGCGCCACCCGGCCACCGGCCCGGACGGATCAGCCAGCGGGCGCCACCTGGCCACCGGCCCGGACGGATCAGCCAGCGGGCACCATCTGGGCACCAGCCTGGACGGATCAGCCAGCGGGCGTCTCCCAGGCACCAGCCCGGACGGATCAGCCAGCGGGCGCCATCTGGGCACCAGCCCCGACGGACCAGCCAGCGGGCGCCACCTGGGCACCGGCCCCGATGGACCAGCCAGCGGGCGCCACCTGGGCACCGGCTCTGACGGGCCAGCCAACGGGTGTCACCCGGGCACCGGCCCTGACGGACCAGCCAGCGGGCGCCACCCGGGCACCAGCCCTGACGGACCAGCCAGCGGGCACCACCCGGGCACCAGCCCTGACGGATCAGCCAGCGGGCGTCACCCGGGCACCAGCCCTGACGGACCAGCCAGCTGGCGCCACCCGGGCACCGGCCCCGACCGAGCAGCCAGCGGGCGCCGCCCGACACTGGCCCCGACAGACCAGCCAGAGGGAGTCACCTGGGCACCAGCCCCGACAGACCAGCCAGCGGGCGCCACCCGGGCACCAGCCCCGACAGACCAGCCAGCGGGCGCCACCCAGGTGCAGTTGCCACTATAGGGCTCAGGGAACTGGCAGGGGCGCAGCACCAGGGGGCAGTGCTGCAGCTCCCAATCAGCCGGGCTTCTTCCTTTCGGGGACCCCTCGGACCTCACCTGGGGAGGCCACGTCAGCCGGGTGCGTGGGGAGGCCAAGTCCTGGAGACCGAGCCTTGGTCAGTCCATTGAGTGAAATGCCCTCCAGGCACCCCCATCTCCTCCAATCCCCCAAGTCACTCCCTATCACCACTGTCCCCCCGTCACATCCCTGGCCCTTCATATGCCCCCACACTGGTCACCCCCTCAATCACCCCCTGCCCCTTCAAGGCCCCCACCTCAGTCACACCCCCACTGCCCCCAGAGAGACCCAACGACCCCGAGTAGGGCCTGCATGAGCCCCCCAGGACCTGCGCAGACATCCCACTGGCACAGGCTGAGGAACCCCCAAGCAAACCCACAGGAAGGGCTGAGCCACCAGGGACAGTTTGAGTGAACCACACCCCACCCAGCTCTGCCGGTGCCCCTCACTCCCGACTCGCAGCCCCTGCTAGCCCAGCCCTGGGTCCCCCCAGCTCTGCCAGTGCCCCTCACTCCCGAGCTGCAGCCCCTTCTAGCCCAGCCCTGGGTCCCCCCAGCCCTGCCAGTGCCCCTCACTCCTGAGCCGCAGCCCCTTCTAGCCCAGCCCTGGGCCCCTCCAGCCCTGCCGATGCCCCTCACTCTGGCTGCCTGGGGTCCCGGGCTTGCTGGTCACTGGAAGCTCCCTGCCCGCTATGGTGCTGGCATGGGACAGCCCAACACTTGGGACCCAGGCATCCTCGCCTGCGGCGCTTTGGGACCAGTAACGGTGGCTCCACTTGCTCCCCGGGAGAGAAGGGACCCCCCTGGTTACATGCGGCAGGCCAGCTCCTGATCCCAGCAATGCCAGAGTCACTCCATCAAAATCCCATCTAATCCAGATCTGTCTAAATCCTGGCTATTCTGGAATCACTCTGGATTAACTCCTCCAAGATCCCAGCTATTCTGGAGTCACTCTAATAAACCCTACTCAGGCAATGATCACCTAATGCAGCCGAAAATGCCCTTTCCCCTGCATCCTTAACCCTTTAGCTGCCTCGAAAAAGGAGAGACAGAGACAGAGAGGAAAAGCGAGAGATGAGTTGCCAGAACCACTGTGGCTTGGAGGGACAGGGTCCCTGCCCCCCCTTCCCCCCAGGATAGCGGCTTTGGTTCTCACCTGGTCTGACTCCTGCAAGGACTGGCAGCGGGTGGTGGCTGAAAGCCATTCTTGGGGAGGTGCTGTGGGTGGAGAGGGCGCTGCAGAAATCCAGCTTCCCTGACTTCTTCAGGGAAGCCGGTCCTGGCAAGGAATCAGCGAGAGAGGGCAGGTTTAACAGGCGGAAAGATGGATTAGTCTCCTGCTTGAGTTGCCCCTGCCCGGCCTGGGCCCCCAGCCGCTGCCCTGCCCTCCCCTCGCTGCCCTGCATGGCCCTGCCCATCAGGCCCCTCCAAGAGCCCAGATTTTGCCAGCTGAGTGTCTCCCTAGCCCTGGGCATCCACACACACGGCCAGGCCCCGGCGATCCCGCCATCGGCTTTCAGGGTCCCCCTTGGCTACAAAGGCCTGTGTGTTGTTTGGGAGCCTGGATCTGCGGTGCTCTGATTTGCCTCCTGGGATCTGAGTCTCAGGCCTCCACCTGCAGGGCCGGACTCTTTCAGCCACAATTTTCCCGCATTCATGTGACTCCATAAGCTGGAGATTTATGGACCAGGTGTCATCGCTTGGATCCCCCAGGCCCAGGCCAGTCCAGGCACTCAATCCCACCCCGCCGCTGCCACCCATCTTCCCTCGCCGGATCGGCATGCCCTGCCTCCCCAAGCTCTGGGGTGTCTCCATTTTGGGGGGTTCACGCGCCAGCCCCCTGAGGCTGGATTTGGAGTAGGAGGAGGCAGAAGACACCGGCCGGGCCCAAATTACAGCAGGAGCCTCCCCAACACCCTGAGTTCCACAGCGCCATGGGCCCTCGTGCCCACCCCAGAGGCGGCTGCATCCTATTGCACTGAATGCAATTGAATCGCTTTGGTACTGGTTGTGCTGAAGGGTGCTGTGTAAACGACACAGGGTCACACCGTCAACCGGGCTGGCTGGGGGTGAGGGGGAGGGGGGGGTCAGGGAATGGGACATGGGGCCTTTCCCATCCAGGGGGCACCAGGTCTGATCTGGCCTTAGGGAGGGGACTGCCTGGCTTGGAGGGGGTGGGGGGGATGTGAGCTAGGGCCTTTCCCCTCTTGGAAGCACAGGATCCAGCCCATCCCGAGTTGGCGGTGAGCACAGGCCCGCTGGCAGCAGGGGGTCTGGGGTCTGGGATGGGGAAGACGCTGGGGTGGGCTGGGAGGTTCTCCCTGAAGCTGTCCCCACCCAGGGACGCCTGGAGAAGTTGGAGGCCAGGGCAGCCAGGAGCTGAGGCGGACGAGCGGGCGCTCTAATGCCAGTGAGTGGCACAGCTCACCGCCCATCTCCCGCGCCCTGGGCTCAGCCGGTTCCTGCTCCTCTCGTCCCACCCGAGGGGGCTCCGGGGCCCAGGGAGCGCGAGCAGCTCCACCGGGAGCCTGCCTTCTTCTGCCAGCTGCCTGGCACCTGATCTCGGAGGAGCTGCCAGCCAGCTGCAAACACCTGTGCCCGTCAGATGGCTGCCAGGCCCTGCCAGCCCTGCACTGTGCTGCTGAACGGGCCATTTGTCGGGGACAAACCCAACGCGGCGGGGGAAGGGCAAATGCCACACGATCCCCATCCCCGTGCCAGGCTGGTGCCCGGCTGGCTGGTAGGGGAGGGAGATCCACATGACCATCTGCCGGGGGGGAACAGGCCCGGCGTTGGCTGCACCTAGGGGGATCAGAGGTCCTGGGTTTATGGGGACCCCCCGAGATTTGGGGCTTTGTCTTGTACCCAGTGTCTCTCTTACCCCCCCACCCAGCCTGATTTCTCCCTTTTGCTATCAGGTTGCCCAGCTGCACCCGCCAGGGCACCATATCAAACCAGCCATAGGGCGCAGTCCGCTCTGGGCTGCGGGGTGGGAGTGAGGGGCACAGGCAGAGCTGGGGGGGGCAGGGCTGGGCTGGCAGGGGCTGCGGGGTGGGAGTGAGGGGCACCGGCAGAGCTGGTGGGAGCAGGGCTGGGCTGGCAGGGGCTGCAGGGCGGGAGTGAGGGGCAACGGCAGAGCAGGGAGGGGGGCAGGGCTGGGCTGGCAGGGGCTGCGGGGCGGGAGTGAGGGGCACCGGCAGAGCTGGTGGGAGCAGGGCTGGGCTGGCAGGGGCTGTGGGTTGGGAGTGAGGGGCACAGGCAGACTAGGGGGGGCAGGGCTGGGCTGGCAGGGGCTGCGGGGCGGGAGTGAGGGGCACCGGCAGAGCTACGGGGCAGGGCTGGGCTGGCAGGGGCTGCGGGGCGGGAGTGAGGGGCACCGGCAGAGCTAGGGGGGGCAGGGCTGGGCTGGCAGGGGCTGCGGGGCGGGAGTGAGGGGCACTGGCAGAGCTAGGGGGGGCAGGGCTGGGCTGGCAGGGGCTGCGGGGCGGGAGTGAGGGGCACCGGCAGAGCTAGGGGGGGCAGTGCTGGGCTGGCAGGGGCTGCGGGGCGGGAGTGAGGGGCACCGGCAGAGCTAGGGGGGGCAGGGCTGGGCTGGCAGGGGCTGCGGGGCGGGAGTGAGGGGCACTGGCAGAGCTGGTGGGAGCAGGGCTGGGCTGGCAGGGGCTGTGGGTTGGGAGTGAGGGGCACAGGCAGACTAGGGGGGGCAGGGCTGGGCTGGCAGGGGCTGCAGGGCGGGAGTGAGGGGCACTGGCAGAGCTAGGGGGGGCAGGGCTGGGCTGGCAGGGGCTGCGGGGCGGGAGTGAGGGGCACTGGCAGAGCTGTGATGGCCCAGAGCAGCCTTGTTCCTGGGTTTGGTGCCACCATGCCCTGTGCCAGCGGCAGCTTGGGGGCAGCTGCCGGTGCAGCACTGGGGGGCTGGGCTTCTCTCGGGGCCCCCGACCCTCCATCTGTTCTGCAAACTGCCTCCTACGATGCCTGCTGCCAGCGCTCACCCCATCGACAGCACCAGACCCCGCCCCCTTCACCCATGCTGCGGCGGGCATGGTGCCCATGTTGGCAAGCGTCTCTGCTTTGTGAGTGTGAGCTGGAGGGGGTGATGCCTAGTGAGGGGCACCCTGACCCCCAGGGCGGGCAGTGCCTAGGGCAGTAACCTGCTGGCCTGATGGGATTATAGACCAAGGCTTTGCCATCTGCTGGGATGGCACGTGCGCTGGCCCCTACCCCCCCGTTATCAGGTGCTTGTCCCCAGCCCCATACGTCTGGGGCCCAGGAGATCTGGATTCGGATTCTGGCACTCAGAGTCGCTGCCTATCTATGCCTCAGTTTCCCCATCTGATCCATCTGCTGCCTGCTGTGTGTCTGCAGCACCCGGTGCAGGGGGCACCCCAGGACTAGGCTGGCCATAGGGGTTATCACTGGGGCCCCAGCCAGCCAGCCAGCCCCGGTGCTGATCAGACCTTGGCACAGACAGAATGGAAACCATGCCCAGTTCACACTGGCAGGGGAAGGGGCTCACCACAGTCTCAGAGCCAGGAAAAGAACCAACAGGTTCTGGCTCCCAGCCCCCTGCCCTAACCACTAGACCCCACTGCCCTCCTTAGAGAGGAGTTTCTTTGAATTGTTCAGAGCTGAGGAGCCAGAGGGGGGTGAATGGAGCGAGACAGACGGACAGACAGAGATGGACGGACAGAGAGCAGCTCCCAGACAGTCTGACCACTCACTGCCCCCCGCCCCCGAATGACACGCTGGGGGCTCGCCTGCTAATTCCTTACAGGAGCCAAGATGCTCTGGCCCCCTGCTAGCCCAGCTCTGCCCTCCTGCCCTCTCTCGGTGGCCCTCATTCCCGACCCGCAGCCGCTGCTAGCCCAGCCCTGCCCCCCGAGCTCTGCCAGTGCCCCTCACTCCCGACCCACAGCCCCTGCTAGCCCAGCCCTGCCCCCCGAGCTCTGCCAGTGCCCCTCACTCCCGACCCACAGCCCCTGCTAGCCCAGGCCAGCCCCTGAGCTCTGCCGGTGCCCCTCACTCCCGACCCACAGCCCCTGCTAGCCCAGCCCTGCCCCCCGAGCTCTGCCGGTGCCCCTCACTCCCGACCCGCAGCCCCTGCTAGCCCAGGCCTGCCCCTGAGCTCTGCCGGTGCCCCTCACTCCCGACCCACAGCCCCTGCTAGCCCAGCCCTGCCCCCCGAGCTCTGCCAGTGCCCCTCACTCCCGACTCACAGCCCCTGCTCGCCCAGGCCTGCCCCTGAGCTCTGCCGGTGCCCCTCACTCCCGACCCGCAGCCCCTGCTCGCCCAGGCCTGCCCCTGAGCTCTGCCGGTGCCCCTCACTCCCGACCCACAGCCCCTGCTAGCCCAGCCCTGCCCCCCGAGCTCTGCCAGTGCCCCTCACTCCCGACTCACAGCCCCTGCTAGCCCAGCCCTGCCCCCCCCCACTGCCGGTGCCCCTCACTCCCGACTCACAGCCCCTGCTAGCCCAGCCCTGCCCCCCCCCCACTGCCGGTGCCCCTCACTCCCGACCCGCAGCCCCTGCTAGCCCAGCCCTGCCCCCCCCCCACTGCCGGTGCCCCTCACTCCCGACCCGCAGCCCCTGCTAGCCCAGGCCTGCCCCTGAGCTCTGCCGGTGCCCCTCACTCCTGACCCACAGCCCCTGCTAGCCCAGCCCTGCCCCCCGAGCTCTGCCAGTGCCCCTCACTCCCGACCCGCAGCCCCTGCTAGCCCAGGCCTGCCCATGAGTTCTGCCGGTGCCCCTCACTCCCGACCCGCAGCCCCTGCTCGCCCAGGCCTGCCCCTGAGCTCTGCCGGTGCCCCTCACTCCTGACCCACAGCCCCTGCTAGCCCAGCCCTGCCCCCCGAGCTCTGCCAGTGCCCCTCACTCCCGACCCGCAGCCCCTGCTAGCCCAGGCCTGCCCATGAGTTCTGCCGGTGCCCCTCACTCCCGACCCGCAGCCCCTGCTCGCCCAGGCCAGCCCCTGAGCTCTGCCGGTGCCCCTCACTCCTGACCCACAGCCCCTGCTAGCCCAGCCCTGCCCCCCAAGCTCTGCCAGTGCCCCTCACTCCCGACTCACAGCCCCTGCTAGCCCAGCCCTGCCCCCCAAGCTCTGCCGGTGCCCCTCACTCCCGACCCACAGCCCCTGCTAGCCCAGCCCTGCCCCCCAAGCTCTGCCGGTGCCCCTCACTCCCGACCCACAGCCCCTGCTAGCCCAGGCCTGCCCCTGAGCTCTGCCGGTGCCCCTCACTCCCGACCCGCAGCCCCTGCTCGCCCAGGCCTGCCCATGAGCTCTGCCGGTGCCCCTCACTCCCGACCCGCAGCCCCTGCTCGCCCAGGCCTGCCCCTGAGCTCTGCCGGTGCCCCTCACTCCCGACCCGCAGCCCCTGCTCGCCCAGGCCTGCCCCTGAGCTCTGCCGGTGCCCCTCACTCCCGACCCGCAGCCCCTGCTAGCCCAGGCCTGCCCCCCAAGCTCTGCCAGTGCCCCTCACTCCCGACCCGCAGCCCCTGCTCGCCCAGGCCTGCCCATGAGCTCTGCCGGTGCCCCTCACTCCCGACCCGCAGCCCCTGCTCGCCCAGGCCTGCCCCTGAGCTCTGCCGGTGCCCCTCACTCCCGACCCGCAGCCCCTGCTCGCCCAGGCCTGCCCCTGAGCTCTGCCGGTGCCCCTCACTCCCGACCCGCAGCCCCTGCTAGCCCAGGCCTGCCCCCCTGCCCTCTCCTGGTGCTCCTCACTCCCGATCTGCAGCCCCTGCTAGCCCGGCCCCTAGATGCCGAATGACTCTGATACTCCTGTGACTTGGACCAACCAGCTCCCGGCCTCACCCCAGTTTCCCCCCAACGCAGCCCCCAGGCCCACATCCTGCTATGGGGCAGCTGCTCTCTGCCCCCTACCCCAGCATACAGTTTGGCCCAGCTCTTCCCTGCAAAGGCTGCAGTGCAACCGTGCCCCATGGCTTCCCAGGGCCCCGCATGGAGACATGGGGAGCAGGAAATCTGGGGGGGGAACCCCCTCACTCCAGGCACAGCCCTGGGATGACAAGGGGGCCCATACAGGGGAGGAGCTGGGGATCGTTGCAGGTTGACCCCTGCTGGTGTGTTCTGTGGGGAATGCACAATGCCCAGGTGGGCCCACGCCCGGTCCCTGCCCTGAGCTGCGCCCCCCCCCATACCTGCGTCCACGTCGTTGGGCCAGCCGCTGGACTGGCTGCTGCCGGCGGCGGGCGAGCGCCCCGTCCCGGGGTAGAAGACCTCGTCCACGGGGCTCTCCATCTCGCTGTCATCCAGCGACTTGGGGCGCTTGGTGGAGCTGGGGGGGCAGCGAGGGAGAGAGGTTGGGCAGGGTGAAGGCAGGCTCAGGGCCTTTCCCCTCTAGGGGGCGCTGGCCCTGATTGGCCCCAGGGCAGAGTGACAGGCGCACTCAGGGCCTTTCCCCTCTAGGGGGCGCTGGCCCTGACTGGCCCCAGGGCAGGGTGACAGGCGGGCTCAGGGCCTTTCCCCTCTAGGGGGCGCTGGCCCTGACTGGCCCCAGGGCAGGGTGACAGGCGGGCTCAGGGCCTTTCCCCTCTAGGGGGCGCTGGCCCCGATTGGCCCCAGGGCAGGGTGACAGGCGGGCTCAGGGCCTTTCCCCTCTAGGGGGCGCTGGCCCTGACTGGCCCCAGGGCAGGGTGACAGGCGGGCTCAGGGCCTTTCCCCTCTAGGGGGCGCTGGCCCCGATTGGCCCCAGGGCAGGGTGACAGGCGGGCTCAGGGCCTTTCTCCCCTAGGGGGCGCTGGCCCCGACTGGCCCCAGGGCAGAGTGACAGGCGGGCTCAGGGCCTTTCCCCTCTAGGGGGCGCTGGCCCCGACTGGCCCCAGGGCAGAGTGACAGGCGGGCTCATGGCCTTCCCCCTCTAGGGGGCGCTGGCCCTGACTGGCCCCAGGGCAGAGTGACAGGCGGGCTCATGGCCTTTCCCCTCTAGGGGGCGCTGGCCCCGACTGGCCCCAGGGCAGAGTGACAGGCGGGCTCATGGCCTTCCCCCTCTAGGGGGCGCTGGCCCTGACTGGCCCCAGGGCAGGGTGACAGGCGGGCTCATGGCCTTTCCCCTCTAGGGGGCGCTGGCCCCGACTGGCCCCAGGGCAGGGTGACAGGCGGGCTCAGGGCCTTTCCCCTCTAGGGGGCGCTGGCCCTGATTGGCCCCAGGGCAGGGTGACAGGCGGGCTCAGGGCCTTTCCCCTCTAGGGGGCGCTGGCCCTGATTGGCCCCAGGGCAGGGTGACAGGCGGGCTCAGGGCCTTTCCCCTCTAGGGGGCGCTGGTCCTGATTGGCCCCAGGGCAGGGTGACAGGCGGGCTCAGGGCCTTTCCCCTCTAGGGGGCGCTGGCCCTGACTGGCCCCAGGGCAGAGTGACAGGCGGGCTCATGGCCTTTCCCCTCTAGGGGGCGCTGGCCCTGACTGGCCCCAGGGCCGGGTGACAGGCGGGCTCAGGGCCTTTCTCCCCTAGGGGGCGCTGGCCCCGACTGGCCCCAGGGCAGAGTGACAGGCGGGCTCAGGGCCTTTCCCCTCTAGGGGGCGCTGGCCCCGACTGGCCCCAGGGCAGAGTGACAGGCGGGCTCATGGCCTTCCCCCTCTAGGGGGCGCTGGCCCTGACTGGCCCCAGGGCAGGGTGACAGGCGGGCTCAGGGCCTTTCCCCTCTAGGGGGCGCTGGCCCTGATTGGCCCCAGGGCAGGGTGACAGGCGGGCTCAGGGCCTTTCTCCCCTAGGGGGCGCTGGCCCTGATTGGCCCCAGGGCAGGGTGACAGGCGGGCTCAGGGCCTTTCTCCCCTAGGGGGCGCTGGCCCTGATTGGCCCCAGGGCAGGGTGACAGGCGGGGAGGGGGGAACAGGGGTGCTGGCTCGGATGCAGTCCCAGGCCGAGGACAGGTGGGGAGCAGGGCACGGGGCCTGTCCTCTCTAGGGGGCATTGGCCCCCATGGGCCCCAGGGCGGGTGGGAGTGGTGCCCGTCTGACACCAGAGCCGGGGCAGAGGCCGAGGGCGCCCGGGGCAGAGGGGAGGAGCCCCCGGCCAGGCAGACTGGAGCGTACCTGGTGGAAGGAGGTGACGTTATGGACCGCCGGCCCAGAGTCACCTGGTTGATGTTGTAGTAACTGGGGCTCTCCAGGTCTGCCAGGGAGAAGTTGGGACCCGACGCCGTGGCCACGGGGGCTGTGGGAGGAGACACAGCGGGTGAGGGGCAGCGTGGGGCACCGGGCACGAAGGCCTCCGCCCCGCAGCTGGTGCCAGGGGTACTACGCCCGCTACAGACCAGCTGCTGGGCACAGCAATCACCCGACACTCAGGGCCCAGTTAAAGCAAGTCAAGGCCCTAGTCACGCCCCCATGTGGCCTATCCATAACCCCGCCTCTGCCCCATGGCCCCGCCCCCGCAGGGCAACAGGCTCAGGCTCTCTGCAGGCTCAGGCAGTGTCGGTTACGCTCAGGTCCCATTTCCGAGCTTTTCTCCCCAACCGCAGGGGCTGGAAACTTTTCCCTGTCCTGGGAGAGCTGCTGGGCCCGTGGCCCCCTGGCCCCAGCCCCCCTGGCTCTGCCAACAGTGCCCAGGCCTTCACCCGGCCCGGGGTGACTGGCTCAGCTTTGCTCAGTCCCCAGGTCGGGCAGAGATGACAGGCAAGGAGCCCAGCTGCTGCTCAGCCACGGGGCGTGTTAGCGTCCTCCTCTGGAGTGCCCACCTCCCCAACCCCCCCACCCCCCAGCAGCCATTGACCTGGCTCCCCAGCCAGCCTATGGGCATGCAGGGGGCCTTTCCCAACGCCCCTAGGATCCAATTCCCAAGGGGGAACTGAGTGAGATCAGGGGGCACAGGGCAGGGGGAAAATAGATCGATGGAGTGAGATGGAGACAGAGACTGATTCTCCTGCTGAGCCGGCCAGTGTCTCCATATCCTGCCATGGGCGCCCCGTGCCAGCCAAGCACCCGTCATGGGTGCCCTGTGCCAGCTTCTCTAGCCCACCCCCTGGAGGCATACGAGGAGGTGAAAGGACCCCCAGGGGGATCTAGGGCCACCCTCTGAGGCCGTCACTCACTCTGGGACACTCGGACCAGCTCCGTCACGTTCCAGACACCCGACGTCACAAAACAGTCCTGGAAAGTCAAATGCCCTGAAGGGAGGGACGAGATGGGCATCAGCGGGGCAGCAATCAGGGCATGGAGCAAGGTGATGGACACAGCCGGTGCCCTTCACTCCTGACCTGCAGCCCCCTGCCAACCCAGCCCTGCCCCCTAAGCTCTGCCAGTGCCCCTCACTCCCAACCCGCAGCCCCTGCTAGCCCAGCCCTGCCCCCCCAGCTCTACCGGTGCCCCTCATGCCCCCAACCCGCAGCCTCTGCCAGCTCAGCCCTGCCCCCCGCAAGCTCTACCGGTGCCCCTCACGCCCAACCCGCAGCCCCTGCTAGCCCAGCCCTGCCCCTCCAGCTCTACCGGTGCCCATCATGCCCCCAACCCGCAGCCTCTGCCAGCTCAGCCCTGCCCCCCGCAAGCTCTACCGGTGCCCCTCACGCCCAACCCGCAGCCCCTGCTAGCCCAGCCCCGGCCCCCCCAGCTCTGCTGATGCCTTTCAATCTTGGGGCAGGGAAGCAGGGCAAGGGATATGTGGGGTAGACAGGGGGGCTGTGGGGGGTTCTCACTAGTGGGCAGTGGTCTGATAGGAGGATGGGGAGATGGGGGCTGTTGGGAGCTAGGGGTCATGGGGGACTTTGGAGGGTCTCACCCTTGGGCAGTGGCTTGATGGGGGGCTCTAGGGATCTCTCACCGTTGGGCAGTGGTTTGCTGGGGGGATGGGGAGATGGAGGCTGTGGGGGGTGCTGTGGGGGCTATGGGAGGCTGTGGGAGGGTTCTATGGGAGGCTGTGAGGGTCTCTTGCCATTGGGCGGTGGTTTAATGGGAGCTGTGGGGGGACCATTGAGGGGCTGTGGGGGGCTATGGGAGGTTGTGGGGGGGGCGATGGGGGGCTGAGAGGATCTCTCACCGTTGGGCAGTGGTTTGATGGAGGCTGTGGGGGGACTATGGGGGGCTGATGGGGGCTATGGGAGGTTGTGGGGGGGTTCTGGGGGGCTGTGAGGGTCTCTCACCATTGGGCAGTGGTTTGATGGGGGCTGTGGGGGGCTATGGGAGGTTGTGGAAGGGCGATGGGGGGCTGTGTGGGTCTCTCATCGTTGGGCAGTGGTTTGATGGGAGCTGTGGGGGGACCACAGGGGCTGTGGGGGTTTATGGGAGGTTGTGGGGGGCAATGGGGGGCTGTAGGGGGTCTCACCATTGGGCAGTGGTTTGATGAGGGCTGTGGAGGGATGCTGTGGGGGGCTATGGGGGGCTGATGGGGGCTATGGGAGGTTGTGGGGAGGTTATGAGGGGCTGTGGGGTCTCTCACCATTGGGCAGTGGTTTGATGGGGGCTGTGGGGGGCTATGGGAGGTTGTGGGGGGCAATGGGGGGCTGTAGGGGGCCTCACCATTGGGCAGTGGTTTGCTGGGGGGATGGCGAGAAGGAGGCTGTGGGAGGCTATGGGAGGGTGTGGGGGGGCGATGGGAGGCTGTGGGGATCTCTCACCGTTGGGCAGTGGTTTGATGGGGGCTTGGGGGGGACCATGGGGGGCCTGTGAGGGGCTATGGGAGGCTGTGGGGGTTATGGGGGGCTGTGGGAGGCCATTGGGGGTCTCTCACCGTTGGGCAGTGGTTTGATGGGGGCTGGGGGGGGCTGGGGGGGTCTCTCACCGTTGGCAGTGGTTTGATGGGGGCTGTGGGGGTTATGGGGGGCTGGGGGGGGCTGGGGGGGTCTCTCACCGTTGGCAGTGGTTTGATGGGGGCTGTGGGGGTTCTGGGGGCCTGTGGGGGGCTGTGGGGGTCTCTCACCGTTGGGCAGTGGTTTGATGGGGGCTGTGGGGGGCTGGGGGGGTCTCTCACCGTTGGGCAGTGGTTTGATGGGGGCTGTGGGGGTTCTGGGGGGCTGTGGGGGGCTGTGGGGGTCTCTCACCATTGGGCAGTGGTTTGATGGGGGCTGTGGGGGTTATGGGGGGCTGGGGGGGTCTCTCACCGTTGGGCAGTGGTTTGATGGGGGCTGTGGGGGGCTGTGGGGGGGTCTCTCACCGTTGGGCAGTGGTTTGATGGGGGCTGTGGGGGGCTGTGGGGGGGTCTCTCACCGTTGGGCAGTGGTTTGATGGGGGCTGTGGGGGGCTGTGGGGGGGTCTCTCACCGTTGGGCAGTGGTTTGATGGGGGCTGGGGGGGGCTGGGGGGGTCTCTCACCGTTGGGCAGTGGTTTGATGGGGGCTGTGGGGGTTATGGGGGGCTGGGGGGGGCTGGGGGGGTCTCTCACCGTTGGCAGTGGTTTGATGGGGGCTGTGGGGGTTATGGGGGGCTGGGGGGGGCTGGGGGGGTCTCTCACCGTTGGCAGTGGTTTGATGGGGGCTGTGGGGGTTCTGGGGGCCTGTGGGGGGCTGTGGGGGTCTCTCACCGTTGGGCAGTGGTTTGATGGGGGCTGTGGGGGGCTGGGGGGGTCTCTCACCGTTGGGCAGTGGTTTGATGGGGGCTGTGGGGGTTCTGGGGGGCTGTGGGGGGCTGTGGGGGTCTCTCACCATTGGGCAGTGGTTTGATGGGGGCTGTGGGGGTTATGGGGGGCTGGGGGGGTCTCTCACCGTTGGGCAGTGGTTTGATGGGGGCTGTGGGGGGCTGTGGGGGGGTCTCTCACCGTTGGGCAGTGGTTTGATGGGGGCTGTGGGGGGCTGTGGGGGGGTCTCTCACCGTTGGGCAGTGGTTTGATGGGGGCTGTGGGGGGCTGTGGGGGGGTCTCTCACCGTTGGGCAGTGGTTTGATGGGGGCTGTGGGGGGCTGGGGGGGTCTCTCACCGTTGGGCAGTGGTTTGATGGGGGCTGTGGGGGTTCTGGGGGGCTGTGAGGGGCTGGGGGGGTCTCTCACCGTTGGGCAGTGGTTTGATGGGGGCTGGGGGGGTTCTGGGGGGCTGTGGGGGGCTGGGGGGGTCTCTCACCGTTGGGCAGTGGTTTGATGGGGGCTGGGGGGGTTCTGGGGGGCTGTGGGGGGCTGGGGGGGTCTCTCACCGTTGGGCAGTGGTTTGATGTCCACATCTCCTTGCTGGTTTGAACTGTCTGATTGTCCGGATTCTGTAACACACAAACACAGAGCGACGTCAGGGTCTGGGCAGCGCCCGGCACAGAGGGCCCGATCCTGGAGGGATCTGTGTCGTTACCAGAGCCGACAACAAACCCAGATCCACCCCAGGGGGCCCAGAGACCCCCCCGACTCCCCATAGGTTGTCCCAAACTGGCCTTCAGAACAGTGTGCCAGGTGCACCCAGCAGTGCCATGCAGGGCTGATGTGGGGTGGGGTGGGGGGAGCCGGTACAAATTACCGGGCCCAGGGGTCCGGAAGGGGGCCTGAGGCCCAGCTTGTCCAGCTTCCTCGGCACTGTTTAGCCAGTCTGTTCTTGCTGGGGAGCCCGAAAAAATTTTTCAACGGGGCCTGAACCCGCTCTTGGCAGCCCTGGTGCCATGGCCCCTCCCCATTTCCCCCCCCACAGCTGCCCACCCCCTGGGGCCTTGGACTCAGGGCTCCCAAAGAGCTGCTCACCCTTCATTTTCCACTCTCCCCCAATGCCCCTCCCCAACATGGGGCATCAGAGCCACCCCCCTCCACACCTACTGCGCATCAGGGCACAACCCCGGCACTGTAGTGGCACAGCCGAGACTTTGCAGTGGCGCATTTTGGGCATCACAGTGGCACTGCCCAGGCATTGCAGTGGCACAATTTGGGCATCACAGTAGCACTGCCTGGGCATTGCAGTGGCCCCATTTGGGCGTCGCAGTGGCACAGCCAAACCTTTGCAGTGGTGCTATTTGGGCATCACAGTGGCACTGCCTGAGCATTGCAGTGGCCCCAATTGGGTGTTGCAGTGGCAGTGCCTGAGCATTGCAGTGGCCCCATTTGGGTGTTGCAGTGGCACAATTTGGGCATTGCAGTGGCATATTTCGGCACTGCAGTGGCGTGGGTCTGGCGTTTCAGTGGAACAATTTGGACATTGCAGTGGTGCGGCCTGGGCTTTGCAGTGGCATAGTTCGGTTATTGCAGTGGAACAGCCTTACAGTGATGCAATTTGTGCGTTGCAGTGGTGCAACTTGGGCATTGCAGTGGCACCGTTCGGTTATTGCAGTGGCACAACCTGGGCTTTGCAGTGATACAATCTGGGCATTGCAGTGGCACTGCCCAGGTGTTGCAGGCCTGGTGCCGTGAGCGTGCAGTGGTAGCGCCCATAATGTACCCTCGGCACAGCACTTCCGCCACCCTCACCCCACATTTTCTCTGCTGGGGTTAATGGGCCACGTCCCGACCCCCTTCCTCAGCCCCCATCCCCCCCGCTGGAGGCAGAGGCCCCTCGGCGGCAGGATGGCACCATGGCCCTGCAGCTGGCGCTGGGCACAGGACTAGGCCGAGGACCCAAGAGGTCGACACTGCCCTTAGTTCTCCAGCAGTGCCCCGTGGGGCTGCCCAGCCAGACACCTCCAGGCCTGAGGCCTCTGAAGAGTTAATGGGCCTCGGCCTTCCCCTGCAGGCTTGGCACAGGCGGCCACCAGCCCGCGGGTTACCTATGTCAACAGCCCACGCTCTGCCTCCCGTCCTGGCATCAGCCGGGGCACCGCCCCCTGCCCCAGGTCCATCTCCTCCAAGGCCCGGCCCCCCAGAGCTGGCTCAGGCCCCGCTCCCTGCTCGGCCCTGCCGGCTGCTGGCAGCCATCTTAAAACTTGGCAGCCATTTTAGTGCTGGCGGCTAGCAGCGGCCCCATGGCTGTGGGATGGACGGGGCTGGGGGCTGAGCCCTGGGACCGGGGCAACGCAGCCTTCAAAGCGATGAGAGGGGGAGGCCGTGGGGCACTGGCGTGGAGGGCGCTGGCGGGGGGGCTGGCATGGGAGCAGGGAAACACACAGGTTCTCGAGGCCTCCCCAGGCACAAGCTCCCGCCAGCGCTGGGCCCAGTGAGCCGGCCTGGGGTCAGCCAGGCACTTGGGGTCTGGGTTGCAGGAGGGGAGTGAGGCCTGGTGGTGAGAGCAGGGGGGCGCCGGGAGCCAGGACTCCTGGGTTCTGGGAAGGGGAGTGGGGTCTAGTGGTTAGAGCACAGGCTGGGAGCCAGGACTCCGGGGTTCTCTCCCCAGCTCTGGGAGGGGAGGGGGGTCTGGTGGTTACAGTGGGGGGGCAGGGCAGGACTCCTGGATTCTACCCCATCACTAACTCCAGCCTCTTCCCCGGGACTCGACTCCATGGCCCAGAGCCATCGTTAGTGCTGGCTAATGACTCAGTGGGGGTGGGGCTCGAGGCACTTGGGGGGTGCAGGGCAGGCCCCCCCCCAGCTGGGCAGGGGCTGAGACATCCCAGGGCCCAGTGCACGGCTGCTCCCCAGGGGCCCTGGCAGGGAACAGCTATGGGGCAGCCCCCTTACCCTCAGCCACACGGCTCCAGAGCTGGGATCGAACCCAGGAGTCCTGACACCCAGGCCCCCCCCACTCTAACCACTAGCCTCCGTCCCCACTCCTCCCAGAGCCAGGGAGAGAACCCAGGAGTCCTGCCCCACCCACGCCTCCCTCCATTAGACCTGGTGGGGGAAGAGGCCCCGTGCCCCCTCCCTCTCCCTCGCCCCTGCCCCATCCCCCCCCACCCCCACCCCTGCAGCCTTTTTCCAGCTACTAAACCCTTCTCGGGAGGCAGCAGCTGAGCAAACACAGACCTGCCGCTGGCAAGGCCCCTACGATGCCCGGCTGCGTTATCTCGCCCAGGCAGGCCGGGCACGGCCCCTGCCAGCACTGCTCCAAGGGGGGGAGCCAGGCTGGATTTTACTTGCCCCCTCAGTCTCAGCTTCTCCCCAAGGAGGCCCTGAGACGCCATCGGGTGCTGGGGGTCGGACCAATGGAGACACCGTAATGCGAGCTGGTCCTAAGCCAGTATTCTGGTGCCCCTCACTCCCGACCCACAGCCCCTGCTAGCCCAGCCCAGGGCTGCCCCCAGCCCTGCCGGTGCCCCTCACTCCCGACCCGCAGCCCCTGCTAGCCCAGCCCTGGGCTCCCCTCCCACAGAGAAAGGGTGAGGGGTGCTAGAGGGGCCATGAGCTGCAGGCCGAGGGGCGCGTTAGGGGCCATGAGCCGCTGGCCAAGGGGTGCGATAGGGGCTATGAGCCGCGAACCGAGGGGCGCTAGACAGGCCATGAGCCGCAGGCCAAGGTGCACTATAGGGGCTATGAGCCACAGGCCGAGGGGCGCAATAGGGGCTATGAGTCGCGGGCCGAGGGGCGCTATAGGGGTCATGACCTGCAGGCCGAGGGGCGCTGCCCACACACTCCAGCTCACAGACCGCCGCTCGCCCTGATTCGAATCTCAGCACAGACATTCCAGCCATCGATTCCCTGCCCAGCTGGGCGCAGCAGGATCCGGGCAGGGCCCAGTCTGGCTCATTAGCTGGTCCTGCCCCTGCCTGCCCAAGCCGGCTCCAGAAGTCAGGCGCAATACGCCGGGGTGGGGCAGAGATGGAAGGGCCAGCGATAGCAGCCGCAGAGCCCCCCATCCCTGGCCACGGGCAGTGCCCTCTCAGCGCCAGGCCTGTAGCCCCCCATCTGAGCCTCCCCCAGCTCCATGCACCCCACAACAGCTGCTTGGCTGCGTGATCCAGACCCTTCCTGCCCGGCCCGGTGCCCCCCGGCCGATAGTCTCTGTGCTCCCGCCTGCGACCAGCCCTCGGGCTTCCTCCCACTGCCCCTCATGCTGGGGGGCTCCTGGAAACCTCCGCAAGGCTCCCCTTTGTCCTGTCAATCCCTCCTCCAACCTCCCCTTGGCTGGGACGCCGACTAGCCCCCCCGCCCCCCGCCAGGCTGCCCAGAGCTGGCCCCGCGGGCTCCCCCATCCACCCATCAGTCCGTCCACACCTGCTGTCTCTGGGCTTGTACTTAGATGGGGGCAGGGACCATCTGTTCAGTGTTTGTACAGCTCCTAGCGCCACGGGGCCCTGGGCGCTGTCGTAATACACCTAATAACATACAGCACCTAGCGCCACAGGGCCATGGGCGCTACCGTAATACACCTAACAACATACAGCACCTAGTGCCACAGGGCCCTGGGCGCTACCGTAATACACCTAATAACATACAGCACCTAGTGCCACAGGGCCCTGGGCGCTACCGTAATACACCTAATAACATACAGCACCTAGTGCCACAGGGCCCTGGGCGCTACCGTAATACACCTAACAACATACAGCACCTAGCGCCACAGGGCCCTGGGCGCTACCGTAAAACACCTAATAACGAGCAGCGCCTAGTGTCACAGGGCCCTGGGCGCTACTGTAAAACACCTAATAACGAGCAGCACCTAGTGTCACAGGGCCCTGGGCGCTACCGTAAAACACCTAATAACGAGCAGCACCTAGTGTCACAGGGCCCTGGGCGCTACCGTAAAACACCTAATAACGAGCAGCACCTAGTGTCACAGGGCCCTGGGCGCTACCGTAATACACCTAACAACATACAGCACCCAGTGCCACAGGGCCCTGGGCACTACCGTAAAACACCTAATAACGAGCAGCACCTAGTGTCACAGGGCCCTGGGCACTACCGTAAAACACCTAATAACGAGCAGCACCTAGTGTCACAGGGCCTTAGGCACTACCATAATACACCTAATAACATACAGCACCTAGCACCACAGGACCTTGGGCGCTACCGTAATACACCTAATATGTAAGAATGCAAAGACACTAGAACAATCCCTAACCTCTTGATAGAATCTTCCAGCCTCCACAGTCCAAAATCTCTTGAGAGCAACAGGGCGTCCTACGGAGCGAAAACACTCCACAGCCAGCGAAGGGTTCAAGGGAGCAGCAGGCCACAAACATCCATAAATGCTTGGAAATGTCCATACACAACTGCCACAGCCCAGAGGTGGCTGCAGCTCAGCGCTGGGCGAGGGATCCCTGTATAAACAGTCCCCGGGCAGGGCCGATGAGAGGGGGGAAATTACTAGGGCCCAGCGGTCTGGAAGGGTTCCCAGGTCCCGGCTTCCCTGGCTCTGTTTAGCCGGTCTGCCCTTGCTGGGGGGCCCGAAAAGTTTTTTTCACTGGGGCCTGAACCCACTGCCGGTGGCCCTGCCCCCAGGCTCCATCCCAGAGGTGGCTGCAGCTCAGCGCCAGGTGAGGGGTCCCTGTATAAACAGCCCCCCAGCCCCTCCCCAGAGGGGGCTGCAGCTCAGCGCTGGGCAAGGGGTCCCTATATAAACAGCCCTCCTGCCCCACCCCAGAGGGGGCTGCAGCTCAGCACCGGGCGAGGGGTCCCTGTATAAACAGCCCCCCTGCCCCACCCCAGAGGGGGCTGCAGCTCAGCGCCGGGCGAGGGGTCCCTGTATAAACAGCCCCCAGGCCCCACCCCAGAGGCAGCCGCAGCTCAGCGCCGGGCGAGGGGTCCCTCTCCAGCCAGCGTGTGCAGTGTTTTAGAGTCCTGCCAGGTGAGCAGAGGCGGCAGGAATGTCGGATGTGCTGCTGGGTTAGGTTGGCTTGCTCCCTTCAGGCTCTGGGCTCTGCAGAGAACCCCCATGCCAGTGGCTCTGATGCCAGCCAGCACCTGATGTGCCCCCGGAGGTGCCTGCTAGGAGCAGACTGGCAAAGAAGAGGTTAGAGCTGCCTGGTGAGCTGGTGGGCAGGGCTGAGCCACGCCTTGGCAGAGGGAGATGAGGTCACAGGGCTCAGGAGAAAGGATGGATCCCACCACAAGCAATCGATTGTCCCCAACCTCCCGCCAATCACCACCTGCAGCCCCCTGCAGTGCCAGCTTTCCCGGTGCCCCTCAATCCCAACCCGCAGCCCCCGGGCCTGGGCAGATGGGCCAGTAACTGCTAACGGCCCAGGCTCTGCGGGTGGGTTTGGCCCAGTCCCACGCCTGGGTTTGGTGTCTACATTGTATGGACCTCCCTTGCTCTCTCACCCAACAGGCGCACTAACCCACCCAGCGCGCAGGGAGTGCACACGCAAACACAACACACACAGCTCTCACCCACCATGGACACACAGCATGCAGAGGCGGGCCCACACGCTATGCACATGGAACAGGCATGCCTCGCACACTCAACGTTTGTGTGACACACGTGTAACATCACACACACCCAGTGTGACTGTAATGTGCATACATGGACAAAATACAGAGATGTAACACACACACTAGACTCGCACAACATATGTAACACCCATGTCACACACAAAAAACACACGTCGCACACACATTCCCCACCCCCCGATGGCTCTGGCACCTCCTGGACGGAATAACCCCAGCTCACCCTGGCAGCGCCCCACCCCCCAGCAGGAAGTTAGCAGGGGGGGACCTGCCTGGCTCTGCCAAATGCCCCCCACAAGCTCCGCCAGGCCTTGGGGTAGGGAACCAAGCCCCTGACAGCTCCCCCAGATCCAAGCGGCTCCCTGCGCTGGGGGGCTTGTCCGTGGGGAAGGTGCCAGAAAGACACTGCGACAGTCAGAGCCCCCCAAGTGAGAGAGACCTGTGAGGGTGACAGCCATGGGGCTGGGGGCCCCATAGGGCTGCCCCCTCCCACCAGCTCAGCTGGGTTTATGGGGAAGAAGCAACTGCCCCTGCCCCGCGTCAGCCAGTTCCCCAGAATCTCTGGACGTGCCAGGTCGCCCTCCCCACATCTGGAAGGCATGGGAAGGAGAAACTGGCAGCCCATAGGGATATGGGGCCCCCCAAATCACCCCCATCCCAAACCACCTAGAATCAGCCCCCATGCCTTTGCCTCTCGTCCCCAGCCCCTGCCGATCCTCATAGGACACTCAGCTGCCCCCCCCCCCAGGACTGCTCAAAGTCTGGAGGATTTGAGCTCAGCCCTGGGGGCCCAGAACGCTGCCCCCCACCACACCGGGGGGCAGGCTGGGGTGCGGGGGTCTTGGCAGGGATGAAGGCGAGCGAGAGGCAGACAGACCCGGCCCCTGGGTCACACGAGACAAGGCATTGTCTGGCCGGCCCGGCTGGCCCAGCGCCCTGATCCCCCGCGGCTCTGACCCTCCCTGGGGCCCCTGCCCCCCCTACACCTGGGGGAGGGGAGCGTAAAGGCCTGCCCCTCCCACCCCCAAATCCCCTTCTCCCCTCTAGGGGTCTCTCCGCTCCAAGGGGCATCAGCTCCCCCCTGGCCAGCTCCGCCCCCACCCCCGGGCCAGCCCCTCCTCACCCATCCCCTGTGCTGCCCAGTTACTGCCAGGCCATGGTGCCCTGCCGTGGGTCATCCCGCCCACGCTCCCGGCCCCCTGCCCAATGCCAAGCAGGGTGGGGCTAGGCCGGCGTTTGGATGGGAGACTGTTCAGGTAACCCCAGGGAGGGCCAGGAGGTGGAGGGGCTCAGCAGGGGGCGCTCTGCCCCCATCAGTGCTGGCCCCAAGCCCCAGCATGGCCCAAGCTCCCCCAACACGGCTGTAAGTGGAGAGCCCCCCAAGCCCCAAGCAGGGGGGGTCCCTGCCAGTTCCCCCACCAGCCCCTCCATCAGCCAGTGTCCAGCATAGGCAGGATCCTCCTCCCCTTCCTGGCCCAAGTGTCTGGGTCGTCCCCTGGGGGTCCAGAACATGCTGCCCTGTCCCTGCCCAGCGGCACCTGTGCCTTCACGCCATACACGGGACCGAGCACACACCTTCCTCAGCGCCAGACAGACCCTACAATAACAAACCACCGTGAGCAACCTGGTGCCCCCGGGAGACCCTACAATAACAAACCCGTGGGCGACCCAGTGCCCCTGGGAGACCCCACAATAACAAACCCCTGTGAGTGACCCGGTGCCCCCAGGAGACCCCACAATAACAAACCCCTGTGAGCGACCCAGTGCCCCCGGGAGACCCTACAATAACAAACCCCTGTGGGCGACCCAGTGCCCCGGGAGACCCCACAATAACAAACCCCTGTGAGTGACCCGGTGCCCCCAGGAGACCCTACAATAACCCCTGTGAGCGACCCAGTGCCCCCGGGAGACCCTACAATAACAAACCCCTGTGGGCGACCCGGTGCCCCCGGGAGACCCTACAATAACAAACCCCTGTGGGCGACCCAGTGCCCCTGGGAGACCCCACAATAACAAACCCCTGTGAGCGACCCGGTGCCCCCGGGAGACCCTACAATAACAAGCCGGCACGCTTACCCACCCCTACAGGCACATGTGAGCCTGGTGCCAGGGGCACGAGGCTGGATACTGACCCTAGGGAGGAGATCCCTGCTGGTGCAAAGGCACCTCTCTCTCAGCCCCATGCTACTCGCCTTGGTATTGTAGGCAACCCCCCGCCCCAGATCCAGGCTGGATCCACGATGCCTGGCATCGCCCCGGGCACCCCACACCCGACACATAACAATGCTCGCCAGCCCGAGTCAGACCCCAAACTTATTCTTATTAGGGGCATTACGGTAGCGCCCAGAGCCCCCCCCCGGCCGGGGCCCTGCTGTGCAGGGCGCTGTATTTATTAGAGGTATTACGGTATCATCCAGAACCTCCCCCACCCATCCCGGCCTGTGCCCCGCTGCGATGGGGGCAGTACAAACCCAGAACAAAGGCCAAGGAGCTGCCAAGCTTTTACCCCCATATCCCCTCTGCCCCCCAGGATTTCAGACCAGCGCGAGGCGGGGGAAGGGTGCTGTGCCAGGGCAGCACCCACCACCCCAGGGCTCAATCCAGCCCTGTGCCCCTCTGCCCAGCCCTCGCCCACTGGCAGTGCCCATTGGGGGTAGGGCTGTGGGATGGGGAGTATCATGGCCCTTTCAGGACACTCAAGTTGGCAATGGCCGGGGGAAATAAAGTGGGGGCTGGCACTGCGCTGCCCACAGGCCATGGGAGGACTGGTACGCATTGCCCACACACCTTGGGGGGGGCTGCTACTGCACTGCCCTCAAGCCCTGGGGGGCGCTGGTACCATGCTGCCCACAGGCCCAGGAGGGCTGGTACTGCGCTGCCCACAGGCCCTGGGGGGGCTGCTACTGCACTGCCCACAAGCCCTGGGGGGCGCTGGTACCATGCTGCCCACACATCCGGGGGGGCTGGTACTGCACTGCCCACAGGCCCAGGGGGACTGGTACGCATTGCCCACACACCCTGGGGGGGGCTGCTACTGCACTGCCCTCAAGCCCTGGGGGGCGCTGGTACCATGCTGCCCACATGCCCAGGAGGGCTGGTACTGCGCTGCCCACAGGCCCTGGGGGGGCTGCTACCACACTGCCCACAAGCCCTGGGGGGCGCTGGTACCATGCTGCCCACACATCCGGGGGGGCTGGTACTGCACTGCCCACAGGCCCAGGGGGACTGGTACGCATTGCCCACACACCCTGGGGGGGGCTGCTACTGCACTTCCCTCAAGCCCTGGGGGGCGCTGGTACCATGCTGCCCACAGGCCCTGGGGGGGGCTGGTACCACACTACCCACAGGCCCTGGGGGGGGCTGGTACCACAGTACCCACAGGCCCGGGAGAGGTGAGGCACTGGACAGTCCCACCATCAGGTTGTGCCCCCCAACACCCACAGTAACCAGGCCTGGGCGGAGGATTGGTCAGGCAGCCAGAGCCTGGCATGCAGGGCAAGCGGCAGGGCACTGCCAGGGGGCCCCTCCTCTGGGAGCATCATGGGAGCTGCGGGAGGTGGGGAGGGGGGTTCGAGATAGAGCCGGGGGGGCTGGGACTCAGGATGCTGGATTCTGACTCTGGAGGGCCGGGGGGGTCAGAGGACACCAGGGGCTGGATTTGAGGAGGGGGCCCAGCCCCACTCTGAGAGGCTTCTCTGGGAAAGCGGGCAGCCCTGGATGGGGGCAGGGGGACTTCACAGCCAAGCCCCCAGGGACCCCTCAGGGTGGGGGCAGCGCGAGGGCAGCCGGCCAGCCCGGTGAGCAGGTGGGGGGCTTCCTCCAGCCAGCTGGCTGCGGCGGCCCCTAATCCCGAGCGGAGAGGAGGCCGTGCATGTCTCTTTAAGAGGAGACTTGGCACTGCCCGGTGCCCGCTGGCAGCCGGGTTTACGAGCAGCCTGTGCCTGCTGCAGCCATTTGACGAAGGGGAAGAGGCAGCGGCAGAGCCGGAGCGAGAGGCCACGCCGCCAGCCCCAGCCAGCCTAAGATGGCGGCACGGCAACAGGGCTGCCCGGCAACCGCCAACACCTGGCAACCACTGGCTCCCAGCAGTCATCAACGCCTGGCAACCACTGTGCCAATGCCCGACAACCGCCCACACCCAGCAACCACTATGTTGACACCTGGCAACCACCAGCACCCAGCAACCACCAACGCTTGGAGACTGCCAGGCCCACGCCTGGCAACCACCAACACCCGGCTACCACCAACACCTGGCTACCACTGTGCCAGTGCCCGGCAGGGACAGAGCCACCCTCTGCACAGGCAGAGGCAGATCTGTCCCTGAAGGCTCCCAGGGCCAGCTGGGTTCCTAGGGCACGAGGCCAGGGCACAGCGCGGGTTAATGACGGCCAGGGAGGGAGAATCTCCCACCCCATTGGAAGAGAGACAGACAGACAGACAGACAGACAGAGGTGTGTCTGGAGACTGACAGACAGAGAGTGAATATGGGGAGAGAGAGCTAGAGAGCTAGATAGAGGGAGTGTGTAGGGATAGATAGATAAATAGATAGAGGAAGTGTGTAGGGATAGATAGATAGATAGATAGAGGGGGTGTGTAGGGATAGATAGATAGATAAAGGGGGTGGATGGGGATAGATAGATAGATAGATAGATAGATAGAGGGGGTGTGTAGGGATAGATAGATAAAGGGGGTGGATGGGGATGGATAGATAGAGGGAGTGTGTAGGGATAGATAGATAAATAGATAGAGGGGGTGTGTAGGGATAGATAGATAAAGGGGGTGGATGGGGATGGATAGATAGAGGGGGTGTGTAGGGATAGACTGATAAATAGATAGAGGGGGTGTGTAGGGATGGATAGATAGATAAAGGGGGTGGATGGGGATAGATAGATAGAGGGAGTGTGTAGGAATAGATAGATAAATAGATAGAGGGGGTGTGTAGGGATAGATAGATAAAGGGGGTGGATGGGGATAGATAGATAGAGGGGGTGTGTAGGGATAGACAGATAAATAGATAGAGGAAGTGTGTAGGGATAGATAGATAGATAGATAGATAGATAGATAGATAGAGGGGGTGTGTAGGGATAGATAGATAGATAAAGGGGGTGGATGGGGATAGATAGATAGATAGATAGATAGATAGATAGATAGATAGATAGATAGAGGGGGTGTGTAGGGATAGATAGATAAAGGGGGTGGATGGGGATGGATAGATAGAGGGAGTGTGTAGGGATAGATAGATAAATAGATAGAGGGGGTGTGTAGGGATAGATAGATAAAGGGGGTGGATGGGGATGGATAGATAGAGGGGGTGTGTAGGGATAGACTGATAAATAGATAGAGGGGGTGTGTAGGGATGGATAGATAGATAAAGGGGGTGGATGGGGATAGATAGATAGAGGGAGTGTGTAGGAATAGATAGATAAATAGATAGAGGGGGTGTGTAGGGATAGATAGATAAAGGGGGTGGATGGGGATGGATAGATAGAGGGGGTGTGTAGGGATAGACTGATAAATAGATAGAGGGGGTGTGTAGGGATAGACTGATAAGTAGATAGAGGGGGTGTGTAGGGATGGATAGATAGATAAAGGGGGTGGATGGGGATAGATAGATAGAGGGGGGGTGTAGGGATAGATAGATAGAGTGGGTGGATGGAGACAGACAGATAGAGGGGGTGTGTAGGGATAGACAGATAGATAAATAGATAGAGGGGGTGTGTAGGGATAGATAGATAGAGTGGGTGGATGGAGACAGACAGATAGAGGGGGTGTGTAGGGATAGACAGATAGATAAATAGATAGAGGGAGTGTGTAGGGATAGATAGATAAACGGGGTGGATGGGGATAGATGGATGGAGACAGACAGAGGGGGTGTGTAGGGATAGATAGATAGAGGGGGTGTGTAGGGATAGATAGATAGAGAGGGGGTGTAGGGATAGATAGATAGAGTGGGTGGATGGAGATAGATAGATAGAGGGGGTGTGTAGGGACAGACAGATAGATAGAGCGGGTGGATGTAGATAAATAGAGGGTGTGTGTAGGGACAGACAGTTAGATAGAGGGGGTGGACGGAAATAGATAAAGAGGGTGGATGGGGATAGCTAGATAGAGGGAGTGTGTAGGGACAGATAGATAGAGGGGGTGTGTAGGGATAGACAGATAGATAGAGGGGGTGGATGGGGATAGATAGATAGAGGGGGTGTGTAGGGACAGACAGATAGATAGATTGGGTGGATGGAGATAGATAGATAGATAGAGTGTGTAGGGACAGACAGATAGATAGATTGGGTGGATGGAGATAGATAGATAGAGGGGGTGTATGGGGATAGATAGATAGAGGGGGTGTATGGCGATAGATAGATAGATAGAGGGGGTGGATGGGGATAGATAGATAGAGGGGGTGTGTAGGGACAGACAGATAGATAGATTGGGTGGATGGCGATAGATAGATAGAGGGCGTGTGTGGGGATAGAGAGATAGAGGTGGTGTATGGGGATAGATAGACAGAGGGGGTGTGTAGGGATAGATAGACAGATGAGGGGGTGAATGGGGATAGACAGACAGATGAAGTGCAGAAGTTAGCTAGCCAGAGGGGGGTATGGGGATGGCAGACACACAGAGGATGTATATGGGGATAGATGAATAGACAGACAGGGCTGTACAGGGACAGACAGACATGGGGACAGCTAGCCAGAGGGGGTGTCTGGGCACGGACGGGCAGACCCACCCCAGGCCCCTCACAACTCTGGCTCCCTCGGTACATTGTGGGAGGCGGCGGTAGGTTCGGGTAATTAGTGTTCTCAGGACCCCACAATCACTGCCAATGGGACTCACCCCCCAGAACTGCCTCCCTGGGCTTGACAAACAGAAGTGGCTGCTGCCACCCACAGGGCGAGCTGGGGGTCACCCCCAGACTGGGGGACATGCAGAGGTGGGAGGTTGGATTGGACAAGGAGGGGCTGGATCCGCACTCCAAAAACTAGCACGCCTCTTCCCAGCCAGAGCCCCAAACAGCGCCCTGGTCCCCGGAAATACAGCCCCCAATACATCCCCCAAGCACCCCACATACAGCTCCCCATAGCCCCCCAAATACCCCAATACAGCACCTCACAGCCCCCCAAACAGCCCCAATACAGCCCCCAAATACAGCTCCCCATAACCCCCCAAACACCCGAATACAGCACCTCACAGCCCTCCAAACACCCCAATACATCCCCTAAGCAACCCCAATACAGCTCCCCATAGCCCCCCAAATACCCCAATACAACACCTCACAGTCCCCCAAACACCCCAATACAGCTCCTCATAGCTCCCCCAAACCCCAATACAGCCCCACAATACAGCCCCCAAATACAGCTCCCCATAACCCCCCAAACACCCGAATACAGCACCTCACAGCCCTCCAAACACCCCAATACATCCCCTAAGCAACCCCAATACAGCTCCCCATAGCCCCCCAAATACCCCAATACAACACCTCACAGTCCCCCAAATACCCCAATACAGCTCCTCATAGCTCCCCCAAACCCCAATACAGCCCCACAATACAGCCTCCAAATACAGCTCCCCATAACCCCCCAAACACCCGAATACAGCACCTCACAGCCCTCCAAACACCCCAATACAGCTCCCCATAGCCCCCCAAATACCCCAATACAACACCTCACAGTCCCCCAAACACCCCAATACAGCTCCCCATAGCCCCCCAAACACCCCAATACAACACCTCACAGTCCCCCAAACACCCCAATACAGCTCCTCATAGCTCCCCCAGACCCCAATACAGCCCCACAATACAGCCCCCACAGGCCCCCAAACAAGCCCGAGTTTCTCTTTCTCTTGGTTTTAATAAAAGTTTTTCGAAGTTGGCAACTGAACAACCCAATAAACAGAACCAAGAGCTGGGGGCAGAGAGAGCAACAGACAGAGGGTGTGTGGGGCAGACGGACAGGTGGTCTGGGGCTGGAGGGGTATGTGGGGCAGTCGGATGGGGGGCCTGGAGATGGGGCTCGAGGGGTGTGTGGGGCAGATGGATGGGGAGCCTGGGGGTGGGGCTGGAGGGCTGTGGGGCAGATGGATGAGGGTGCTGGGTGGGGCTGGAGGGTATGTGGGGCAGGCAGATGGGGGATCTGAGGGTGTGGCTGGACAGACAGGTTTCTGTGGGCCTGGGGAGGTCTTCCTGGGGGTCTGACCCACACGCGAGGTAGCATAAGGAAGGGATGAGCAGAGGAGGCGGGTGATGGGGGAAGCTGCCCGCAAGAGGGGTCTGGCACTGGCCCCCAGATGCTGCCATTTCCTGGACCAGGCTGGGGGCAGCAGAGACCCGCCCGGGGGCCCACCCCTGTTCCCGGGACCCATGCTGGATCTGCCCACCTGCCAGGTGCTCCCCAGGCCGGGGCTGTGTCCTGCCCTGTGCCGCCCGCCAGGCCCAAACCAACCCCACGGGCGCCCACCGGACAACGACCAGCCCCGCTGGCACTCGCTGGATCCTGACCGACCTCCCAGGCACCAACCAGGCCCCGACCAGCTCTGCGGGCGCCCGCTGGGCCCAGACCAGCCTCCTTGGCACCCACCAGGCCCCGACCGACCCCACGGGCACCTGCCGGGTCCTGAGGGCAGGGGCTGGACCTGCCCTGGGTCAGGCTGTAGTGCGGTGGGGTGGAGGAGCCAGCAGCTTGCCTGTGCCCATATCCAGGCAGCCTCCCTGGGCCCTGCCCCACCCTCTCTCGCCATAGGGCTGGCAGAAGGGGTTTGCCAGTTCTGGGGGTGGGGAAAGCTCCTGTCTTGGCTGGTCCAGGGCTGGTTATGCCTGGCACAGGCAGGCGGGGGGTGTCCCTGGCACTGACCCCAGACAGCCATGCCCCCAGGGGGGCACCAGGCCCCAGCCCTGCTCCAGCCCCACAGGACAGTCACTGGGGCTGCACTTCCCTTGGCCAGGGCTAGGGGGCGCAGTGGGCTCAAGATGGGAGGCCCCTTCCGCCTTCTAAGGCTGCGGCTGGGAAATGACTCGCAAGGGAGCCCGTCACCTGGGCCTCTGGGCGCCCCCGCCACAGCCTGCCTGGTGCCCCTCACTCCCGACCTGCAGCCCCTGCTAGCCCAGCTCTGCCGGTGCCCCCCACTCCCGACCTGCAGCCCCTGCTCCACCCAGCTCTGCTGGTGCCCCTCACTCCCAACCCGCAGCCCCTGCTCCCCCCAGCTCTGCCGGTGCCCCTCACTCCCGACCTGCAGCCCCTGCTAGCCCAGCTTTGCCGGTGCCCCCCACTCCCAACCCGCAGCCCCTGCTCCCCCCAGCTCTGCCAGTGCCCCCCACTCCCGACCCGCAGCCCCTGCTCCCCCCAGCTCTGCCGGGGCCCCCCACTCCCAACCCGCAGCCCCTGCTCCCCCCAGCTCTGCCAGTGCCCCCCACTCCCGACCTGCAGCCCCTGCTCCCCCCAGCTCTGCCGGTGCCCCCCACTCCCGACCCACAGCCCCTGCTCCACCCAGCTCTGCTGGTGCCCCCCACTCCCGACCTGCAGCCCCTGCTCCCCCCAGCTCTGCCGGTGCCCCTCACTCCCGACCCGCAGCCCCTGCTCCCCCAGCCCTGGGCTCCCCCCAGCTCTGCCGGTGCCCCTCACTCCCGACCCGCAGCCCCTGCTCCCCCAGCCCTGGGCTCCCCCCAGCTCTGCCGGTGCCCCTCACTCCCGACCCGCAGCCCCTGCTCCCCCAGCCCTGGGCTCCCCCCAGCTCTGCCAGTGCCCCTCACTCCCAACCCGCAGCCCCTGCTCCCCCAGCCCTGGGCTCCCCCCAGCTCTGCCGGTGCCCCTCACTCCCGACCCGCAGCCCCTGCTCCCCCAGCCCTGGGCTCCCCCCAGCTCTGCCAGTGCCCCTCACTCCCAACCCGCAGCCCCTGCTCCCCCAGCCCTGGGCTCCCCCCAGCTCTGCCGGTGCCCCTCACTCCCGACCCGCAGCCCCTGCTCCCCCAGCCCTGGGCTCCCCCCAGCTGTGCCGGTGCCCCTCACTCCCGACCCGCAGTTCCTGCTCTCCCAGCCCTGGACCACCCGCAGAGGGAGCTGTGGGTCTGTCGGTGGCACCTTGGCAGTGCCCCCCCCCGTCCCTTCACTTTCACACGAAGGGAAATCAGACCCATCCCCTGCCCCAGGTGACACAGGCCCCTGGCAGGGAGCAGCTGGGGGGGGGACAGGGGGGTTACACCCCTTCCACAGGAAGGGCCAACGCCACCCAGGGAGGTGCCAGGGGCCGTACGCCAGCTCAGCTGTGGGCCGGCCTGTGAGGGAGGCAGGGGCAGGGGGCCAGCTGCTGTGAAAGGCCCTTTGTCTGCTGGCGGAGGTTATCCGAGGTAACCGCAGGATCGCGCCCAACCTTCTGTTCCACATTAGCGCTGGGGGGCCCGGCTCCTGCCCACTCGCTCCCGACGCTGACCTACTTTCCGCTGGCGACGCACCAAGGGGGTCTGGGGGGAGCTGGGACCAGAGCCAGCCCCGGATCAGAACCCGTCTGGCCCCACCAAGCCAAACCATGGCTAGAACCCGCCCAGAGAGCAGAGCCAGGCCCGAAACCAGGGCCCCAGGGCTAGAACCCGGCCAAAGAGCCTAGCCAGGGCCGGAACCGGGGCCCCAGGGCCAGAACCCGGCCAAAGAGTTGAGCCAGGGCCGGAACCGGGCCCCAGGGCCAGAACCCGGCCAATGAGCCTAGCCAGGCCTGGAACCGGGGCCCCAGGGCTAGAACCCGGCCAAAGAGCCTAGCCAGGGCCAGAACCGGGGCCACAGGGCTAGAACCCACCCAGAGAGCCTAGCCAGGGCCGGAACCAGGGCCCCAGGGCTAGAACCCGCCCAGAGAGCAGAGCCAGGGCCGGAACCAGGGCCCCAGGGCTAGAAGCCAGCCAAAGAGCCTAGCCAAGGCCAGAACTGGGGCCAGAACCGTCCCAAAGACCCGAGCCAGGCCCGGAACCGGGGCCAGAACCCGGCCAAAGAGCCTAGCCAGGGCCGGAACCAGGGCCCCAGGGCTAGAACCCAGCCAAAGAGCCTAGCCAAGGCCAGAACTGGGGCCAGAACCATCCCAAAGACCCGAGCCAGGCCTGGAACCGGGGCCAGAACCCGGCCAAAGAGCCTAGCCAGGGCCGGAACCGGGGCCCCAGGTCTAGAACCCGCCCAAAAAGCCTAGCCAGGGCCGGAACCGGGGCCCCAGGGCCAGAACCCGGCCAAAGAGCCTAGCCAGGGCCGGAACCGGGGCCCCAGGGCCAGAACCCGGCCAAAGAGCCGAGCCAGGGTCGGAACCGGGGCCACAGGGCCAGAACCCGCCCAAACAGCCTAGCCAGGGCCAGAACCGGGGCCACAGGGCCAGAACCCGCCCAGAGAGCCTAGCCAGGCCTGGAACCGGGGCCCCAGGGCTAGAACCCACCCAAAGAGCCTAGCCAGGGCCAGAACCGGGGCCCCAGGGCTAGAACCCGCCCAAAGAGCCTAGCCAGGGCCGGAACCGGGGCCCCAGGGCTAGAACCCGCCCAAAGAGCCGAACCGGGGCCACAGGGCCAGAACCCGGCCAAAGAGCCTAGCCAGGGCCGGAACCGGGGCCACAGGGCCAGAACCCGCCCAGAGAGCCTAGCCAGGCCTGGAACCGGGGCCCCAGGGCTAGAACCCGCCCAAAGAGCTTAGCCAGGCCTGGAACTGGGGCCCCAGGGCTAGAACCCACCAAAAGAGCCTAGCCAGGCCTGGAACCGGGGCCCCAGGGCTAGAACCCACCAAAAGAGCCTAGCCAGGGCCAGAACCGGGACCCCAGGGCTAGAACCCGCCCAGAGAGCAGAGCCAGGGCCGGAACCAGGGCCCCAGGGCTAGAACCTGGCCAGGGAGCTGAGCCAGGGCCAGAACCAGGGCCCCAGGGCCAGAACCCAGCCAAAGAGCCTAGCCAAGGCCGGAACTGGGGCCAGAACCGTCCCAAAGACCCGAGCCAGGCCCGGAACTGGGGCCGCGGGGCTAGAACCTGCCCTAAGAGCTGAGCCAGGTCCGGAACTGGGCCCCGGGGTTAGAACCTGCCCTAAGAGCTGAGCCAGGCCCGGAACCCGGGCCCCAGGGCTAGAACCCGGCCAAAGAGCCGAGCCAGGCCTGGAACTGGGGCCAGAACCGTCCCAAAGACCCGAGCCAGGCCCGGAACCAGGGCCAGAACCCGCCCAAAGAGCTGAGCCAGGCCCAGAACCAGGGCCCCAGGGCTAGAACCTGCCCTAAGAGCTGAGCCAGGCCCGGAACTGGGCCCCAGGGCTAGAACCCACCAAAGAGCCGAGCCAGGCCTGGAACCGGGGCCCCAGGGCCAGAACCGTCCCAAAGAGCCGAGCCAGGGCCGGAATCGGGGCCAGAACCGTCCCAAAGAGCCGAGCCAGGCATGGAACCGGGGTCCCAGGCCTAGAACCCGCCCAGAGAGCCGAGCCAGGTCCGGAACTGGGGCCCCGGGTCTAGAACCCGCCCAGAGAGCCAAGCCGAGCCAGGCCCAGAACCGTGCCAGCAGGCCGGGAAGCTGAACTGCTAACGGCAGGTGACTAGACCCAGTCTGGCAGCCTGACCCTGTGGGCAGAGCAGGGGCCCAAAAGGTTTTTGGCCCCCAGGGCTTGGCCGATTCACAAAGAGGGCGCTGACAGGGTGAGGGAGGGGCCAGTCCTGATTCTTGGGGCTCCCGGTCTGCGTCTGTGACTCCACAAGAGGGGGAGGCAGGGGCTCTCCATGGGCGCATGATGTTCCTGGCCCGCTACAAAGGGGAAACTGAGGCACAGAGTGGGGAAAAGGTTTGCCCAAGACCGAGTCAGAAGCGAGCCAAGAATACAGCCCCAGGGTCCTAATTCCCAGCCCTCCCCCCTGCTCTAACCATTAGACTCCACTCCCCTGAGCTGGGTACAGAAGCCAGGAGTCATGGCTCCCAGCCCCCCCCCCGATGAGCCATTCTTCTTAGGAAGGACTCCTGCCCCGTCTGAATCCAAGAGGCTGTATAGGGGGTGTCCCATTCCACAGGGGGCTGGGGGGGGTCCCGTCCTTCAGGGGGCCAAGCAAGGGATGTCTAATCCTGCAGGGGGCCGGGTCGGGGGGGGTCCCATCCTGCAGGGGGCTGGGTGAGACAGGGGGAGGATCCCCATCCTGCAGGGGGCTGGGCGGGTCCTATCCTGCAGGGGGCTGGGAGGGAAGTGTCCCATCCTGCAGGAGGCTGGGTGAGATGGGGGGAGGGTCCCCATCCTGCAGGGGGCTGGGAGGGGGGGTGACTCATCCTGCACAGGGCCAGGAAAGGGGTGCCTTGTTCTGCAGGGGGCTGGGAGGGGAGTGTCCCATCCTGCAGGGGGCTGGGCGGGTCCTATCCTGCAGGGGGCTGGGAGGGAAGTGTCCCATCCTGCAGGAGGCTGAGGGGGGGGGTGTCTCGTTCTTCAGGTGGCTGTGTGGGGAGGGTCCCCATCCTGCAGGGGGCTGGGCGAGGCGGGGGGGTCCCCATCCTGCAGGGGGATGGGCGGGGGGTGTCCCGTCCTGCACAGAGCCAGGCAAGGGATGTCTTGTGGGGGGGGGTCCCATCCCATAGGGGGCTGGGCGGGGGGTCTCGTCTGCCTCGCCGCCCCATGTCTGGCCAGCTGCAGCCCCGGCTCTCGGGGCAGGAGCTCAGCGCCCGCCAGGCTCCCGCTCCCACACACCAGCTGCCTGAGACCCTCCCTGGGGACCCCGGCCGCTGACCCAGCCCCCGACACACGATGTCCTGCCAAAGCTTCTCCCGATTCATTCCGTTAAAACGAGAACGAGCTTCCAGCTCCCCCCGCCTGTCGGCCGAAACCTCCCCGGCCCCACGCCGGCCGCGGCCAGGCCTGGGGCTCGGTTCTCTAGCCGGGGCAAGGGGCTGCGGATCAGGAGTGAGGGGCACCAGTGGTGCAGGGCTGCACTAGCAGGGGCCTGCAGGTCGGGAGTGAGGGGCACCAGCAGAGCAGGGAGCTGCGGGTCGGGAGTGAGGGGCACCGGCAGAGCAGGGGGCTGCGAGTCGGGAGTGAGGAGCACCAGCAGAGCAGGGGGCTGCGAGTCGGGAGTGAGGGGCACCAGCGGAGCAGGGGGCTGCGAGTCGGGAGTGAGGGGCACCAGCGGAGCAGGGGGCTGCGAGTCGGGAGTGAGGGGCACCAGCGGAGCAGGGTGCTGCGAGTCGGGAGTGAGGGGCATTAGCAGAGCAGGGGGTTGCGAGTCGGAAGTGAGGGGCACCAGTGGAGCAGGGGGCTGCGGGTTGGGAGTGAGGGGCACCAGCAGAGCAGGGGGCACAGGGCTGGGCTAGCAGGGGGCAGAGTGTCCCCTGCTGAGCCCCCACCCCGCTCCCTGCAGCACGGGCCCCCTAGCGCCAGGTGCGGGCGCTGGCAGAGGAGGCTGCCCCAACCCCAGGGCTGCAGTAAAAGCCCAGGCTGCCCGGGGTGGGGTGCAGCACCCTGAAGATTAATGAAGAGTGGGGGGGGGCTCTTGGGGGATTCCTGGCTGGGCCGGGACATCCCCTTCTCTGGCACAGCGGGAGGGGGGTTTGCAACTTTTCAGCCCCCGAACTTTTGTTGGTGGCAAAATTAAGAACAGAACCCAGGAGTCCAGATTCCTACCCCACCCCAACTGCCACTGACTCACCCTCCCACCTCAGCACCAAGGATGGGACCCTGGAGTCCTGGCTCCCAGCCCCCCACTCTAACCACCACTCCCCTCCCAGAGCCAGGCAGAGGACCCAGGAATCCTGGCTCCCAGCCCCCCTCAGGGTCACACTCAGCTGGGCTGGAAGGAAATGGGATCACAGGGGCTCTGGGCCCAGCCTGTCCTGCGCCAGGCACTGGGTCCCAGGTCTCCTGCTCACCCCACGGAAGGCTGCCAAACGCCTCGGCAGACACAGGGGGAGCAGGATGGCTCCACCCACCACCAAGATGCTGCCACCTCTGGGCTGGGAGGCAGCAGCTGCTTGCCAGCTGCCAAACCACGCTCCCCAGGCAATTTGGGACAGGAAGTGAAGGCAGAACCCTGTCACCCAAGCGCCCGGAGGGGCTGCCAACCGCAGGGGACTTGTCTCCCCACCAGGTACCGACGAGCTCCCAGCTCCACCACTCGGGGAAGGCAGCCAAGCAGGGAGGATTATTTTTATAAACCAGTAAAAGGCACGTGGGACTCAGGTAGACGGAGAAGCAGATGCGCAGAGCGCAGTGGGGATGGCGGGGAGCAGGGAGGGAAGTGAGGGGTGGATCTTCATACCGACTTTCCGAGAAATGTCTCACTGACCTCCTTTTTCGCCTTCCTGCCCCAAATTAGCAATTTCCAGCCCCCACATGTCCAAAAATAGCACTTTCCAGCCCCCCGGGGTCTAAAATTAGCAGTTTCTAGCCCCCCATAAAATTAGTGGTTTCTAGACCCCTCACGTTAAAAATGTCAGTTTCAAGCCCCCCCACACATCTAAAATTAGCAGTCCCCGCCCCCAATCCAAAAGGGGCCATTATTCAGTGCAGTTCAACTGAGCCAGTTCATAAGCCACCCTTTGAATTCTCAGGAACCCCCAAACCTGCCTCCCCGATTTAAAAGGAGTAATTTCGCCCAATGAGAATTAACGGTTTCTTGCCCCCCTCGCCCCTGGCTGAATGTGACAGTTTTTCAGGCCCCTGTGGGGTGAGCTCTGGAACAGATCCGGCTGGGGGGCATTTAGCCCAGCAGGCCTGGTCTCCTAGGATGGAGGAGCAGGAATGTGGGGTCCCACACTCCACCCCAGCCTGCCCCTCAGCCCCCAGTGCACCCTGCCAGGTGGCAGAGCCGGAGCCCCCAGGGAACAGGCCGAGGGTGGAAAACTCAAATTGCTTTTAATTAAGTGAACAACAGCGGCCCCACCCCCTCCCTGACACCAGGCAGGAGTCCGGAGAAAGCCACCACCGCCTGCCATCACCCCAGCACCGGGGCGACCGGATCGAGCCCAGGACACCTGGCTCCCAGCCCTGACCACTGCACCCCACCCCACCCCCCCTCCCAGAGTGGGCAGAGAACCCAGGAGTCCTGGCTCCTAGCTCCCCTCCCTATCCACTCCCCTCCCAGAGCAGGGAGAGAACCCAGGAGTCCTGGCTCCCAGCCCCCGGCTCTGGCCACTAGCCCCCCCTCTGCCACGTTATCCGAGTAAATCCATGGCTGAGGTGTGGGGCCTTTCCCCACAAGCCAGCTCTCCCCACGCCAGCCAAGCAATCAACGCGCCAATTCCAAGGAGGCGAACCCAGCGAGGGGGCCGCAGTGCCCGGGGCAGAGCCGCCCGCAGTCGCTGAGCAGAGCAGGGAGCACAGAGCAAGTGTGAACAGACCCCAGAGCCTCGGGCACGAAGCGCCGCCAAGGGGCGGGCAGGCTGCAGAATGCGACACAGGGTGGGGCCCTGGCCAGCTGGGGGGGGCGGGAGAACGGGAGATGGGGTCTTTCCCCTGAATGGGGAGCCAGCTCCGGTCCAGCCCCAGGGCGGGGACTGGCTGGCTCAGGGCTAGGGAAGGCCCCCAAGGCTTTTCTCCACCACGTCACCAGGGAGAGACCCAGCCCAGGGCCCGTGTTAGGGCCGTTCAGTGGCTCTTGGGTGAGACGAGTCTGGGGGGTCTCAGTGGCAGCCAACAGAGGCAAGTGCCCCCCGGAAGCCAATGCCAGAGCAGGCAGTTTTATCAGCAGCCTCCGGGAGGGCAGTGGGGTCTAGTGGTTAGAGCAGGGGGGGCTGGGCACCAGGACTTCTGGGTTCTAACCCTGGCTTGGGGGGGGGGAGAGTGGGGTCTAGTGGTTAGTGCAAGGGACAGGGCACTAGGACTCCTGGGTTCTATCCCTGGCTCTGGGTGGGGAGTGGGGTCTAGTGGTTAGCACAGGGGGCTGAGCCAATCCCAGCATATGGCCAAGGAGAGCGAATGCGCCTGGCTCTGGGGAGCGGGGACTAGCACTTGCAGGCACTGAGAATTCGCCCCTTCCTGCTGTGCGGCTCAGTGGGGGCCAGCGCCCCCCTGTGTCTGGAGTTCCCAGCTCCCTGCTGGCCCCATCCCCACGGCTCCTGGCGGCGTTTCCTGCTGCCGGCCAGAGGCCGCGCGGCCCAGATTTACGAGCAGATGGCGGTGCGGGGCTGGTTGTAATTTTAAGCCCCAGTCGCAGCCTCCAGGGCTGGAAGCAATTTTCTCGTTATAATCTGTGGGCTCCCCCCCAACTCAGCCACAGCCCGGCTGACCCACACGTGAGGAGCAGATGGGGGGTGGGACTTTCCCCTGCATCCAACGTTTCCCCTCCCAGGAACCCCCACTCTGTTCACTCCATGCCCGGGGCACCGGCTGCGGTCCTGCCCGAGGCAGCGACTGACCCTCCGGGGGCCAGTGTGTGTAATGAGCTTGAGGGGGTCTCAGCCCGGCTCCTCCATGGCCCCTCTCAAGGAGCAGGCTGAGGGCGGAGGGAGCTGGACGTGGACTGGCTAGTGGGGGGGTCTCGGGGCTGTGGCGAAGGAGGGGGCAGCCTGGGCCACAGCCACTGGGGGACCCACAAGAGATTGGGGGGTGTCGGACACAGTACTTTGTGCCGTGGAAAACACAACTGCAATGGCGGGGAGGGGGGAATGGGGACCATCAGGCAGCTGTGAGATGGGGGGCTGAGGGAAGGACTCCAAGTCCCACTCCATGTCCCCCTAAGCCAGCCAGTCCCCTGCCCAGGAGCTGGGTGGGTGCTGCTGTGCCCTGGGGCGGAAAGGACTCATGCCACACTGCACCCCCCTGAGCCAGACAGTATCATGCACCACAGAGCCCCGGGAACTCTGTAATGTACCCAATACCTAACGTACAGCACCCTGCACCACGGAGCCCTGGGTACTACCGTAATGTACCTAATACCTAACGTACAGTGCCCTGCAGCATGGGGCCCCGGGTACTCCATAATGTACCTAATACCTAATGTACAGCGCCCTGCACCATGGAGCCCCGGGTACTCTGTAATGTACCTAATACCTAACGTACAGCGCCCTGCACCACGGAGCCCTGGGTACTACCGTAATGTACCTAATACCTAACGTACAGTGCCCTGCAGCATGGGGCCCCGGGTATTCCATAATGTACCTAATACCTAATGTACAGCGCACTGCACCATGGGGCCCCAGGTACTCCGTAATGTACCTAATACCTAATGTACAGCGCCCTGCACCATGGAGACCTGGGTACTCCGTAATGTACCTAATACCTAACGTACAGAACCCTGCACCATGGGGCCGCGGGTACTACCGTAATGTACCTAATACCTAGTGTACAGCGCCCTGCACCATGGGGCCCCGGGTACTACTGTAATGTACCTAATACCTAACGTACAGCGCCCTGCACTATGGGTCCCCGGGTACTCCGTAATGTACCTAATACCTAACATACAGCGCCCTGCACCATGGAGACCTGGGTACTCCATAATGTACCTAATACCTAACGTACAGAACCCTGCACCATGGGGCCGCGGGTACTACCGTAATGTACCTAATATCTAACGTACAGCGCCCTGCACCATGGGGCCGCGGGTACTACCGTAATGTACCTAATATCTAACGTACAGCGCCCTGCACCATGGGGCCCCGGGTACTACTGTAATGTACCTAATACCTAACGTACAGCGCCCTGCACTATGGGTCCCTGGGTACTCCATAATGTACCTAATACCTAACATACAGCGCCCTGCACCATGGAGACCTGGGTACTCCGTAATGTACCTAATACCTAATGTACAGCGCCCTGCACCATGGAGACCTGGGTACTCCGTAATGTACCTAATATCTAATGTACAGCGCCCTGCACCACGGGGCCCCGGGTACTACCGTAATGTACCTAATACCTAACATACAGAACCCTGCACCACGGAGCCCCAGGTACTCCGTAATGTACCTAATACCTAACGTACAGCGTCCTCCACCACTGGGCCCAGGGCACTACCATAATGTACCTAATACCTAACGTACAGCACCCTGCACCACAGAGCCCCGGGCACTACCATAATGTATCTAATACAGAATGTACAGCGCCCTGCACCACGGGGGCCCAGGCACTACCATAATGTACCTAATACAGAATGTACAGCGCCCTGCACCATGCAGTGCTGCTCTACCACTGGGATGCCCAGGCACTACTGTAAGACACCCTGCCCTTAGCTCGGCGTTTTCATCTGGATAGCCGTAAGCACTTCCCTAAGGAGGTCGGTATTTTTAACCCTCTTTCACAGCAGGGGAAACTGAGGCATAGAGTAGTGACGTGACCTGACCGAGGTCATGGAGTGGGTGAGGCAGGACTGGGACTAGAGCCCAGTTGTCCCAGCTCACCACACCGAATGCGCACAGGAGGGAATAGCAGAGCAGGAGATAGAGCCCAGGAGTCCTGGCTGCCCCCTCTGCTCTCTCCCCCCCAGAGCTGGGGATTGAACCCAGGCGTCCTGCAGCCTAGCGCCTCCACCCCCCGCCCCGGACTCTGTCTGCTTCACACTCTTTGCTCACAGTCGGGGGGTTACTAGACCCCAGCTCCCCGGGGGCGGGGGCAGCCCAGGGCTGGGTGGTGCCGGGGCAGGGCCCATCCACTGGGTTTTTGTTTTTTCCTCTGCTGCTTTTTACAAACAGCAAAACACTGAAAAATAAGAAACCCCCCCATGAGCGCCCCTCCTCTCCCCTCCCCCCCACATACACCCCATAAGCAGGAACTTAAGCCAGAATCATGTTAAAACTCATCTTAATTGCCCCCCCCAATGGGTGTGTTGCAGAGCTTTGGGCTTTGTAAGTCTAGAGCTTGGGCACTGGGCTGGGAGCCAGGACTCCTAGGGCCTAAGCCTGGCTCTGGCCCTGACCTGCTGTGTGTCCCTGGCCGAGTCCTGGGCCGTGCCTCAGTTTCCCCTCTCATCCTGTGCAGCGACAGGGATCCAACCTGGGTTGAAGCTGTGGGTGCTACTCTAACAACTAACAGCAACAAGGCTGCGGTGCCGCCATGCCCAGCGGGCGAGCGCCCGCCGCTGGCTCCAGACGCAGACCGGACACTAGGCCACGCCCGTGGGTGGGCTCCCGCTGTGGCCTCTAGAACGGCCCAGCCCCCACCCAGCCTTGGAGCTCTGGGGTCAGGTAACAGGAGCCAGCCCCACAGAGCCCAGCTTCAACTGAGCCCCACATGCAGCGCCCCACCCGCAGCCCCTGCTGGCCCAGCCCTGGGCTTCCCCACAGCCCTGCCAGTGCCCCTCACTCCCGCCCCACAGCCCCTGCTGGCCCAGCCCTGGGCTTCCCCACAGCCCTGCCAGTGCCCCTCACTCCCGCCCCGCAGCCCCTGCTGGCGCCCCTCACTCCCACCCCGCAGCCCCTGCTAGCTCAGCCCTGGGCTCCCCCCCAGCCCTGCCGGTGCCCCTCACTCCCGCCCCACAGCCCCTGCTAGCCCAGCCCTGGGCTCCCCACCCCCAGCCCTGCCGGTGCCCCTCACTCCCGCCCCACAGCCCCTGCTAGCTCAGCCCTGGGCTCCCCCCCAGCCCTGCCGGTGCCCCTCACTCCCGCCCCACAGCCCCTGCTGGCCCAGCCCTGGGCTCCCCACCCCCAGCCCTGCCGGTGCCCCTCACTCCCGCCCCGCAGCCCCTGCTAGCCCAGCCCTGGGCTCCTCCCCAGCTCTGCCAGTGCCCCTCACTCCCGCCCCACAGCCCCTGCTGGCCCAGCCCTGGGGTCCCCTCCCGCAGCCCCGCCAGTGCCCCTCACTCCCGCCCCGCAGCCCCTGCTGGCCCAGCCCTGGGGTCCCCTCCCCCAGCCCCGCCAGTGCCCCTCACTCCCGCCCCGCAGCCCCTGCTAGCCCAGCCCTGGGCTCCTCCCCAGCTCTGCCAGTGCCCCTCACTCCCGCCCCACAGCCCCTGCTGGCCCAGCCCTGGGCTCCCCCCCAGCCCTGCCGGTGCCCCTCACTCCCGCCCCACAGCCCCTGCTGGCCCAGCCCTGGGCTTCCCCACAGCCCTGCCGGTGCCCCTCACTCCCGCCCCACAGCCCCTGCTGGCCCAGCCCTGGGCTTCCCCACAGCCCTGCCAGTGCCCCTCACTCCCGCCCCGCAGCCCCTGCTGGCGCCCCTCACTCCCACCCCGCAGCCCCTGCTAGCTCAGCCCTGGGCTCCCCCCCAGCCCTGCCGGTGCCCCTCACTCCCGCCCCACAGCCCCTGCTAGCCCAGCCCTGGGCTCCCCACCCCCAGCCCTGCCGGTGCCCCTCACTCCCGCCCCACAGCCCCTGCTAGCTCAGCCCTGGGCTCCCCCCCAGCCCTGCCGGTGCCCCTCACTCCCGCCCCACAGCCCCTGCTGGCCCAGCCCTGGGCTCCCCACCCCCAGCCCTGCCGGTGCCCCTCACTCCCGCCCCGCAGCCCCTGCTAGCCCAGCCCTGGGCTCCTCCCCAGCTCTGCCAGTGCCCCTCACTCCCGCCCCACAGCCCCTGCTGGCCCAGCCCTGGGCTCCCCCCCAGCCCTGCCGGTGCCCCTCACTCCCGCCCCACAGCCCCTGCTGGCCCAGCCCTGGGCTTCCCCACAGCCCTGCCGGTGCCCCTCACTCCCGCCCCACAGCCCCTGCTGGCCCAGCCCTGGGCTTCCCCACAGCCCTGCCGGTGCCCCTCACTCCCGCCCCACAGCCCCTGCTGGCCCAGCCCTGGGCTCCCCCCCAGCCCTGCCGGTGCCCCTCACTCCCGCCCCACAGCCCCTGCTTTCCCAGCCCTGGGCTCCCCACCCCCAGCTCTGCCGGTGCCCCTCACTCCCGCCCCTGCTGGCGCCCCTCACTCCCACCCCGCAGCCCCTGCTAGCTCAGCCCTGGGCTCCCCCCCAGCCCTGCCGGTGCCCCTCACTCCCGCCCCACAGCCCCTGCTGGCCCAGCCCTGGGCTCCCCCCCAGCCCTGCCGGTGCCCCTCACTCCCGCCCCACAGCCCCTGCTGGCCCAGCCCTGGGCTCCCCCCCAGCCCTGCCGGTGCCCCTCACTCCCGCCCCGCAGCCCCTGCTGGCCCAGCCCTGGGCTCCCCCCCAGCCCTGCCGGTGCCCCTCACTCCCGCCCCACAGCCCCTGCTGGCCCAGCCCTGGGCTCCCCCCCAGCCCTGCCGGTGCCCCTCACTCCCGACTCGCAGCCCACCCCAGCCCAGTCCCAGGCTCCCCCTCAGCCCTGCCGGTGCCCCTCATTGCCGACCCGCAGCCCCCCTCAGCCCAGCCCCGGGCTCCCTCCAGCAATGCCGGTGCCCCTCACTCCCAACCCGCAGCCCCCCCCAGCCGGGCTGAGGCTGTGCTGGGGGTGCTGGCGAGGTGTGGGGGGCTCGGCCAGGAGCGCAGATCTCTGGCTAGGGGGAGGCCGGCTTGAAGGGGCCGGTTAGGGGGAGCTCAGCAGAGGAAATACGCAAAGAATTCACCTGGCTCGGGGCCAGCGGGTCAAAGGAACAAAGAGACAATTGTTTATCTTGGGTCCCGCACGGCACGGAGCGCTTTCCCGACCCGGACACCAGGGTCCTCTGGGGAGGCCTGGGCTCCCCCCTGCCCCAGAACAGCCCGAGGCTGCCCCCCTCAGCAGCACAGGACTTGGGGGGCTCTAGCTGTGTCTCCCCCACCCAGCCCAGATCTGAACCCCGCGGTGCCTCACACTGAACCCAGCTCATGCCCCCCCCCCATCAGCCGGGGCAGACGCCCTAGAGAAAACTGCCCCCGCACCTCCACTCCTGGGGATCTCAGCATGCCGCAGCCCCCCTGCTTCCACAGCGCATCGGCCTCCGTCCCCAGAGCCCAGCTGGCCCCTCCACCCAAGTCTAACAGACACAGAGCAGGACACCTGGGTTCTCTCCCCAGCTCTGGGAGGGGAGTGAGGTCTAGTGGTTAGAGCGGGGAGGCTGGGAGTCAGGACTCCGGGGTTCTCTCTCCAGCTCCCACTCACCCTGTCACCTGGACCAAGGCCGTGCCTCAGTTTCCCCTTCTAGAAGAGGGCTCACAGAGGCATGGGGGCAGCATGCTGTGGGAGGGGGCTGTGTTGGAATCCGTAGCCTTGGCTCTGGGGGGCCGGGACTGGTCTGCTCGGGGGGGGGGCCGGAATGGGTCGGTTCAGAACCCAAAGTGCAAAAACAAGAGAGTCCCCTGGCCTCCTGCCCAGGCCCCGCTGGGCTCTGCCCAGAACCCCCTGCTTGCAGTCGGCCCCTGGGCTCTCTGTCCTGCCCCCCCCGACTCATTCCAGCAGCTCCCCCCAGCCGGCACTGCGCTGTGGGACAGATGGGGGTGCACAGCACTGGACACTGCTGGAGCTCTCAAAGGATCGGTCCCCAGCTTTGCCTCTCCATGTCTCAGCCCCCCCCCCCCCCGCACAGCACCTCGGGATGGATGGGTACAGGGGTGTGGCTGGGGACGGAGGGATCGATAGAAGGGGTGCAGGGGGGATGGATGGGTAGAGGGGTGTGTGGGGGATGGATGGAGGGGTGTGGCTAGGGATGGATACAGGGGCATGTGGGGGGCTGGACACAGGGTTGTGTTGCGGGTGGATGGGTAGAAAGGGGGTGTCGGGGGCTGGATACGGGGGGGTGTCGGGGTGGATGGGTAGAAGAGGGTGTCAGGGGATGGATACAGGGATATGTCGGGGGCTGGATACGGCGGTGTGTTGGGGGCAGATGGGCAGAAAGGGGGGTGTCGGGGTGGATACAGGGGGTGTCGGGGGCAGATGGGTAGAACGGGGGTGTCGGGGTGGATACAGGGGGTGTCGGAGGATGGGTAGGTAGAAGGGGGTGTCAGGGGTGGATACAGAGGGGAGTCGGGGGGCGGATGGGTAGAAAGGGGGTGTTGGGGGTGGACACAGGGGTGTCGGAGGATGGGTGAGTAGAAAGGGGGTGTCGGGGGTGGATACAGGGGTGTCGGAGGATAGGTGGGTAGAAGGGGGTGTCAGGGTGGATACAGGGGGTGTCGGGGGTGGATGGGCAGAAAGGGGGTGTCGGGGGGCGGACACAGGGGGGTGTCGGGGAGCGGACGTGTAGAAAGAGGGTGTTGGGGGTGGATACAGGGGTGTCGGAGGATGGGTGGGTAGAAGGGGGTGTCAGGGTGGATACAGGGGGTATCGGGGGTGGATGGGCAGAAAGGGGGTGTCGGGGGGCGGACACAGGGGGGTGTCGGGGAGCGGACGTGTAGAAAGGGGGTGTTGGGGGCTGACCCGGCCCTCCCACTCCCCGAATCAGGCAGCTTCCCCCGTTTTCTCCCATTCGACCCCCCGGCCACTGGCCCGAGCAGCCCAGGTTGCCCCGAGTCAGGTCCACTGGCCCTCGGGCCCCGGGGTGGGGCAGAGCCCCCGAGGAGGGAGCGGGGGAGGGCACGACAAGGGTTAACCAGCTTGTTCCCCTCCCCTCCCCCGCAGCCTGTTGCTCTAACCCGGGGCCCTGTTGACACGGATTAGGCTGCGGGGTCAGGGGTCGCGACCTCGACAAGTGGAGCCATAAAGCGGCACGTGGCAGGCGCGGGGCGGGGGCGGACGAGCCAGGGGCCCACAGCCCCTGCCCTGCCCATGCTGCCCTGGCCACCAGCCAGCACTGGGCTCTAGCCGGCTCTGAGCGAGGAGCAAGGCCTAGTGGTTAGAGCAGGGGGGCTGGGGGCCAGGACACCTGGGTTCTACCCCGGCTCTGGGAGGGGAGCAGGGCCTAGTGGTTAGAGCAGGGGGGGGGCTGGGGGCCAGGACACCTGGGTCCCACCCCGGCTCTGGGAGGGGAGCAGGGCCTAGTGGTTAGAGCAGGGGGGGCTAGGGGCCAGGACGCCTGGGTTCTACCCCGGCTCTGGGATGGGAGCAGGGCCTAGTGGTTGGGAGGGGGGGGGGGAGCCAGGACACCTGGGTTCTACCCCGGCTCTGAGCAGGGAGCAGGGCCTAGTGGTTAGAGTGGGGTGGGGGCTGGGAGCCAGGATGCCTGGGTTTCACTCCTGATCAGTTGGGTGGCAGTACCTAAGCCCTGGTCCTTAGTTTCCCCTTCAGTAAACGAGGGGATGACGACACTGACCCCGATATGCACCAGATGCCGATGTGGTCGAGCGCCAGCCCAGCTGGTCTCTGCCCCCAACCGGCTGCCAGTCCAGAGTCACCCAGCCCGGCTCTGCCTCTGCTCCCTCCCGGCCAGCCTGAGCCCCTGGGGCCGACACTGACAGCCCACCCTGCTCCCAGGACTCATGTACTAACAGCTGACCAGGCTAAGGGTAAACTGAGGCAGAGAGACGGTATGACTTGCCCAAGGGTACACCATGAATAGGTGACAGGGCTGGGAACAGAGATCAGGAGTCCTGACTGCCCCCCCTCTAACTGCTAGACTCCACTGCCCTCTAAGAGCTGGGGACAGAGCGCAGCGCCACCCCCACCCCGACAGCTCTGAGCACTAGCGGGCACATCCTCAGCCCAGTCCCCAGAAAACCAGTGTCCACCTGGGCAGCATGTGTCCCCCCCACCCAGGGGCTGCTCAGGGACAGCCCCTCTCCTGCCAGCCTGGGCAAAGACCCCAAATAATGGATCACCCTCCTGACCAGCAGCCCCCCGCTAGTCCAGCTCTGCCAGTGCCCCTCACTCCCGATCCGCAGCCCCTCGCTAACCCAGCTCTGCCGGTGCCCCTCACTCCCGACCCGCAGCCCCCCGCTAGCCCAGCTCTGCCGGTGCCCCTCACTCCCGACCCGCAGCCCCCCGCTAACCCAGCTCTGCCAGTGCCCCTCACTCCCGACCCGGAGCCCCCCGCTAGCCCAGCTCTGCCGGTGCCCCTCACTCCCGACCCGCAGCCCCCCGCTAGCCCAGCTCTGCCGGTGCCCCTCACTCCCGACCCGCAGCCCCCCGCTAGCCCAGCTCTGCCGGTGCCCCTCACTCCCGACCCGCAGCCCCCCGCTAGCCCAGCTCTGCCGGTGCCCCTCACTCCCGATCCGCAGTCCCCCGCTAACCCAGCTCTGCCGGTGCCCCTCACTCCCGACCCGGAGCCCCCCGCTAGCCCAGCTCTGCCGGTGCCCCTCACTCCCGATCTGCAGTCCCCCGCTAACCCAGCTCTGCCGGTGCCCCTCACTCCCGACCCGCAGCCCCCCGCTAGCCCAGCTCTGCCGGTGCCCCTCACTCCCGACCCGCAGCCCCCCGCTAGCCCAGCTCTGCCGGTGCCCCTCACTCCCGACCTGCAGCCCCCCGCTAGCCCAGCTCTGCCGGTGCCCCTCACTCCCGACCCGCAGCCCCCCGCTAGCCCAGCTCTGCCGGTGCCCCTCACTCCCGACCTGCAGCCCCTGCTAGCCCAGCTCTGCCGGTGCCCCTCACTCCCGACCTGCAGCCCCCTGCTAGCCCAGCTCTGCCAGTGCCCCTCACTCCCGACCTGCAGCCCCCTGCTAGCCCAGCTCTGCCAGTGCCCCTCACTCCCGACCTGCAGCCCCCCTTGCCCCCGAGCGGAGACGCCCTGTGGTGCTAGATACCGACACTGCCAGGTTGGGTACTTGTGACGGGGGCAGCTGGGGTGCCGGGTGCGAAATGACAACAGTCTTGGGTAACCGCCCCACCCTCCCCTGGGTAGCCGCCCCGCCCTCCCCTGCGTTTCCCCCCCTCACGCCCACCCGCAAGGCTCGCTCAAGAGCCCCAGTCGTCTCCAACTCAGGGCAGGACACCCGCCCCCCCCCCGAACTTTGCACCAAGAACGTGGTGTCTCCATTCCTGGACCCACTCACCCATCCTGCCAGCACGCAGCCCCCACTAACTGTGTTCAGATGCCCTCCCCCCCAGCTGCTCTCCCCTCGGGGGCGGGGGGCTCAGGCACTGGCACAGCAGGGGGGTGAATTCACAAATTCCCCAAGTCAAAGGCCACAGGGGTGATGATGCTGGGGTGGGGGGCTGGAGACAAGGCCCGTCGCTGTGTGTCTCGGGGGCTGCTGGGTGCGCAGAGGGGGCCAGCGCAGCGGGGAGGAAGGATGTGGGGGGCAAGGACGGTCCTGGCATTATTTTGCACTAGCACAAGGGGTTTTAACATTGTCTCATCCAAGCCCCAGAGCCCCCCCGCAGCACAGCACCCCCTAGTGCCACGCTGGGGCAGTGCATCAGCACTGACTGGGGGGAGCCCCCTACCCAGCCCCACAGCACAGCGCCCCCTAGTGCCACGCTGGGGCAGTGGGTCAGCACTGAGGGGGGGAGCCCCCTACCCAGCCCCACAGCACAGCACCCCCTAGTGCCACGCTGGGGCAGTGGGTCAGCACTGAGGGGGGGAGCCCCCTACCCAGCCCCACAGCACAGCGCCCCCTACTGCCACGCTGGGGCAGTGGGTCAGCACTGAGGGGGGGAACCCCCTACCCAGCCCCACAGCACAGCGCTCCCTAGTGCCACGCTGGAATTTGTGGCGTTATCCCCAAGGGGAACATCCCCCAAATCTGCTCCCCTCCCTCCTCCCCGCAGACGCCAGCCTGTCCCCGGCAGAGCTCAGGATAGGGGAGGAGTGTCTGAGCTCCCAGCGCCAGGGGATCTCTGGCTGCGTCACTGGGGAGCCCCGCATGGGACACTGCGGCCACTTCTGGGGGATGAGGTTTGAGAGGGACATTGCCAGATCAGAGACGGGGCAGAGAAGAGCCCCCACACGACTGGAGGGCTGGAGAAAGCTCCCACGGGCCCTGCCCAGCCCAGCAGCTGGCCGGAGAGGGGCACGCCCGCAGGGCGTCAGCACCGGCCCATGGAGCAGAGCCCGGCTGCGAAGGGTCCTGGGGGCCAGCAGAGAGGAACAGAACAAGAACCAGGGCTGGAGGCAAAAGCCAGCCCCAGCCCAGTGACAGACCCGGTGCCAGCTGGTGGCTGGGTGGGCGATTAGCCAGTGAAACAGCCCCCCAGGGAGTGGGGAGTCCCCCGCTTGGGTCATCTCCAGGCCCAGCCCCACCACCTCTCAGGAAGCAGTGTGACCCATGGCGGGGCCCGGGACTCATTCGGGGCCCGTGGCTGGCTGGCTCTGGCCTGTCTCCCAGCCCTGGGGCCGCTCCAGCACGCCTCCTGCTGGGCCATCGCGAGCGGGACCCAACCCCCCGGGCTGCAGGGAGGGGCCCCTCTCCACAGGGGCAGGGCCGCGTGCCAGCGATGCCCTAGCCCCCCGCCGCCAGCCTCGCCCGCCCCCTGGACTCCCAGACGGCCACTGGTGGAGCCCAGCAGCTGCTGCTCGGGGAGCCGAGCGAGAGGCCCCCGATGGCCCCAGATGGACAGTGGGGGAGGGCAGGGAAGGTGCCACATGGTTGGGCAGAGCCTCAGCTCAGGACCTGATTCTTAGCAGGGGTGGGGAGGGGCTGAGTGGCCGCCAGCTGCCTTGTGGGGTCAGGGGAAGCTTGGTTCCCTCTGTTCTCCCCTCGTCTCCCTCAACCCCTTCACAGCAAAACCTGCCCACACCCTCATGCCCCCCCCACGCTGCTGGGCTCCCCCAGACACACAGGCCAGCGAGCCCCCTGCACTTGCCCTGCACCTTCTGGACCCGCACTTCCTCTCCAGCTGCCCCTGCCTGTGTCTCCACATGCAACAGCCTGCCAGGGCCCTTGCGCTGGGCAGGGTGGCTGGGAAATACCCGCCCGCTGGCCTCCTGGCAGGCGCCGACCTGCTAATGAAGGGGAATTTTCTGCCCCGAGTCGAAAGGGTACAAGCAGCAGAAGCCAAAATCCACTTCCCCTGGCACCCAGCAAGCTCCAGCCTGCTCCGCCAGCCCAGATCCCCCCCTCAGCCCACTGCTCTGCCACCTGGCCTGGCAGCAGCGGGCTCTGCCCAGCGGAGCTCGCAGGGGCCGTTGGTCTGGAACGAGCATCAGAATCCCAGGGGAGAGCCCCACTCCCCGAGAGACTGGGGGTTTGGGGAGGGAACCCAGGTACTAGGGGAAGGTCAGGTGTGTAGCCCCCTGCTGTCTCATCCATGGCTCCCCGCACAGCTCTGCCAGTGCCCTCACTCCTGAGCCGCAGCCCCCCCCCCGCTAAAACATCCAAACGGCGATGTCAAACCAGGCTGGTTCTGCACCAACTGGGAGGGGCTCCCACTCTCGGTGCCCCTTGGATCACACAAACAGGTAGATCCGAGTTCTTTCTCCAGACGTACCCTGGCCAGCACGTTACCACCCACCCCACAACAGCCCAGCAACAGAACCTGCCTAAAGAATATCCCGACTTCAGAAAATACCACGACAAAACAAATACAAATACCACCTTAACAACGAAGGCTCCAGTTTTCAAAGGAGCCGTCCCAGACTAATCACTGCCATACAATGTAAAGCATCAACTTTAAGAAACTACTGCCTTAAAATATAGCATCTTTCTGAAATAAAAATACCACCATAAACAACTAAAATACCACCTTAAAATAATAAAATACCATCTTATAGACTCATAGACTTTAAGGTCAGAAGGGACCATTATGAACATCTAAATTAATAAAATATCACCTCAAACTGTATACCACCTATAGAATTAAAAATATCACCCTAAAATACCTCCTGAGATGGATAGAAATAGCACCTTGATATAACATACCACATTGAAATACCTCCTTAAATAAAAAAAATACTACCTTAAAAGAAAAAATACTACCTTAAAATACCACCTTAAATAAAAATACCACCTTAAAATGTTGCCTTTAAAGAAATTAAAATGCCACCTCCAAAATGATTTTAAAAAACACCTTAAAAAATGTACTTAGCAGAGGGCACAGCCAGGCGAGGGGGGGGGGTGTCACAGATGTGCCCACTATGCATTTGAAGCATCTGAGCACAGGTCTTTTTGCAGCCGCTGGCTCTTCTCTGCCCCATGCTCCTCTGCAGCCAGCCTGGCGCAGCTGCGCAATAGCAGCCCTTGTGCCTGGCCGCGGCAAGGCCGGTGGGTTCAGAAAGGGGAGCACACACTGGCCTCTGAGCCCTGTGCAGAGACACCGAGGGCCTAAGCTGGCACTGGATTGTGAGCAGAGCCAGTGCGCTGCCACCTCCACCCATTTAAGTTGGCTATCAGGAGAAACTTTTTCACAAGGAGGGCAGTGAAGCACTGGAATGGGTCACCTAGGGAGGTGCTGGAGTCTCCATCTTTAGAGGTTTTTAAGGTCAGGCTTGACAAAGCCCTGGCTGGGATGATTTAGTTGGGGTTGGTCCTGCTTTGAGCAGGGGGTGGGACTAGGTGACCTCCTGAGGTCCCTTCCAACCCTGCTATTCTATGAGTCGCTGATTTCAGGTGCCAAGCAGGATGGGAATTGGGATGGCTACACAAACGCCGGGTTCCAAAATTCAATACAAACTTTACTAGAGACCCACCTCCCAGGCTCAGCCCGAGCCACAACCCAGTTCCCACACCGCCAAACTGTGCAGTTGGACCACTAAGCACGGGTCTGGCCTTCTGGGCTGGGCAAAAACGGGGCGTGGGGCTTCTCCAGCCCTGGGAATCTGGCAAACCAGATGAGCGGGTTCCTAGTGCGAACTGGAACAGGCTCAGGGCCGTTCTCTGGCCTGGCAGATCTCTGGCCTTCGTATCTAGGAAGTGAACAATCCCTGGCTGCCCTGCTCTCCAAGCTGAATGCAAACCTGGGAGCTGGGATGCTTGGCAGGGGGGCCCACCGTATGGGATCTCGGCTACCCCACCCCGATGCCCAGCCGGGGTTCAGGCGCCCCTGCTCGGCATGGCCAGGTTAGGAGATGTAGCTGTGAGGGGCAGGAGGTACTGGTACTCCACTGGCCAGCGACGCTTGGCAGCGTAGCCTAGGGGACAGAGCACTGGACTGGAATTCGTGAGACCCGAGACTATTCTTGGCTCAGCCACTGGCCTGCGGGGTGACTTTGGGCAAGTTGCTGCCCCACTCTGTGCCTCGATTTCCCCACCTGCACCCCCTTCGTGATGTGCTCGAGCCCTGCAGCTGCTCAGAGCAAGGGGTGGTTGTTATTGCAAGGTCTGAGCCCCGGAGAGAACGCCCCTGACACACACGCTCACACGGGCACTGCTCTCCCTGTTCTGCTTAGCCGAGCTAGCAGGGAGCCCGTCTGCTCTGGTGCCCGTGGCATTCCAGGGCCGCAGACGGTGCATCAGGTGGCAGGGGCAGCTGCTCGCCCGGGAACTCTCCGGGGGCCATGTTCTCGCCATGCACCTCTGCTGGCAGTCGACGTGCCCTGGGAAAGGGGCCGCCCGCTAAGAGAGCAGTGAACACCTGCTAACGGCCCAGCTCCTGTGGCATGACCCGAGGAAAGAGCCCTGGGAGGGGAGCTGATGGCCAGCCAAGCAGAAAAATACACAGGCCAGGCACAGGAAAGCAGGTGGCTGCTGGGGAGCAAAGGGGGCAGCAAGGACACCTGAGGGGCTGAATTGTGGGGGCTCAGCTGAGGAAGGTTTGTGTGTAACACACGCACAGATGGGGGGGTTGTGTGTCTCAGCAGCTATACGTGTGCACGCGTGACTCTGCACATGTCTCCACCCCACTGCTCTTCAGCCAGCGTGTGGGACCTCTGCCCCGCTGCGGCTTTTGTCTCTGCCTTCATGGGCATTGGCACGCGGAGCCCTGTGCCAGAACATGTGACGTTAGCGTGTTAGCGCGTGTGGTGGGCATTTCTCTCCATGGCATCTCTGTGCCCGTGTGGGAGGTACCCCGGGGGGATACTGTCCCCTCTTCCGTACAGCTCCCAGCCCAGACTCCATCTGCCCCCAACCTCATGCTCCCCCAAAGGAGACATTGTTGCTTGGGTGACGCATGGCACTTGTGAAGCCTGGCTCTGAAATGCACCACCTGGATCTTCCCCTGCAGGTGGCCAGTCCGGCTCCGACCCTGGTGGGCGTTTCTGAAAGTCGCCCTTTGTCTCGGGCGGAGGGAGGTGAACCAAGCTGACTGGATCTCAGGCAGCCAAAACCCCACATCCCTGCAGCAGCGAGGCCAGGGCCGGCTGCGCTATGCCTTGAGAGACACATGGATGCTTCCATCCCTGGGCTCCCAAGCCAGCCCCTTTCGCCAGCACATCCCTGCTTCCAATCATGTTCTTAAAGTGATACCTGCTGCTTCTGAGACTGCCCCTGACTCTGGGCATTCCCAAGGGCCTCTCAGTGTCATTTCTTTCAGTGCCCAAAGAAAGCTCTGTCGGAGAGCCGACTGCTAAAGCAACAGGCCGGCCCCGCACAAACTGCCTGGTGCTCTAACCATGGTTACCACCTCAGCTCCGTGAAGCACCTTTGGGCGGCTGGGGTTCATTGGGGAATGCACAGAGAATGAATGGCAGGGATCTTTTCTAGCCAATATTCTTCTTTCTGCTTTGTCAATAGCCGAGAACCCACAGCCCCACGTGCTCGGGGGGCACTTTCATTACATCTCTACAAGAGTAGAGCAAACAATCATAACTCGTAGGAGTATCAGAGGGTAGCCGTGTTAGTCTGGATCTGTAAAAGCAGCAAAGAATCCTGTGGCACCTTGGGTTAGGGTTAGGGTTAGGGTTTCTGTTAGTCTATAAGGTGCCACAGGATTCTTTGCAACTCGTAGGAGGGGGCCAGAAGGACAGAGAAGCAGCAGCTCTGCTTTGCATCTCCGTTGACATGGGGGTAAATCAGGTATCACCCTACTCAAGCCAAGGAAGGTCTCCCTGGATTAAGGCTAGTGTGAAACGAGATCAGAATCTGCCCCTATGCGTCATTTCTATCTCACGCCGTTGAACACACACAACTGGTTAGCTTCGAGGCCAATGCAAAGGTTAGATCAGATCCTAGATACAGATTTAACCCGCAGCGGCTTTTCGTGGTGTTGAACAAGATACTGAGCCACCTTGTCAGAGCTGTTCCCATCTGGAATAGCAGCAATTCTGTGCCATGATCCTACTGGGCTAGGTTTGTGGATCGATTTGGATACAGGACACCTCATGCTACAGAAAGCGAAGGATTTTGCATCAAGTGGGCCATATCTTTTGTTACACAAATTATTTCTATGGGATGGTAAAAAAGGGATCAAAAATACCTACCAGCACACATTCTAACAGAGAGATGATATTTTTGTACCATAGTATAGAAATATTTTGTAACACGAAAGATATGGCCAGCTTATAGACATAAGATTTATGTTGTACAGAGACAATATATAAATCAAATAAATAGATATACACAGTTTTGCTGAAATCTAAACTTTTCATGAAAATGTCAATTTCAATGACATGTTTATGAGGAAGTGTCAGAAGGAATCAGTCCAACTTTCTGATTTCATTTTAATAATGCTGAAAGATTTTCTTTCAACTTTATTTCCCTTCATGTCATGTTGGCTTTTCTAGCCTATTAAAATATTAGATTTAATACTGTAGCAGAATGTTTCAACATTACCAACATGAAACCTTATCGAAATTAAACAATTCAACATTATTTAAGCAAAACATTCTGATGTTCCTGAATTGAATTTTTTTGGCCTTTCTGCACCACAAGAAATTGCAACTTTCCAACTTTTACATTCTGATTCAGAACGAAAACAATTTTTGGAACGTCAGAACTTCCCCTCAAATGAAAATTCTGTTTTTCAGACCGCTTTAATTTCTCTCTGTCTCTCTCCCCCTCTCTGTCTCTCACACACATACACACACCCACAGTACATGAGGTAGGTATTATATCATATGATTCACAGCTTTTGTCTCAGACTTGTGATCTGTATTAGATTCCAGGGGCAGGATCTACCGTATCGAATTCCTGGTCAATTTACCGCCACACTTGTGGCTTTGAATTGTGTCAGCGTTCTCAGGCCGGATTGGATTCTCACAAGAAGCACGGCAGCATTATTGGCTGCCATGGGTTTTTCAGATGGCGATTTCATACCTGCAGCCTGTGTTTTGATCAGCGGCTGCTGCCGCCGCCTGGGCTCGTAGGCTGATTTAGTGCCTGGAAGCCACGGAGCGTGCGGAGATGTCGGCAGGGTACTGCGCTAGACGGTTAATTTGCCATGCGCTCAGCATTATTGGGGCTTATTCCTGGATGTGCCCAAAGGTATATTTGGAACTTTAGAAGGCGAAAGCTTCTACCCTAAAGAACCTAATAGCCTGACCCTGCAAACATTTCCCACCCGGATGGATGGAACTCCTCACCCCAGGGAGCACTTCACCTGGCAGGAAGTGCTGGACCCCTAAGGACTGGCTTATGTTCGGGATGATACTAATGCCGGGCCTTTCTGTACACTTGGCAAAGACAGAGCCTGACCCTGCCATGCTCTTGCACTCCAAAGCCACCTCAGTGGCATTCAGGCGTCCCACCCTGCCTGCCTGCCCAATCAACCCAGCACCAGCCTGCTGCAGCCAGATGCGCCCGCGAGGGTGGTGACGGAAGCTACCTGGCTCTCCCATCATGCCGCCGGCGTGGCCCAGGCCTGGCGCTGCCGTGCCGAGCGGCGGACATTAGTCCTGGATGGAATGGGCTGATTGTCAGGGAGCATCAAGGGATGGCAACGGGAGCCGCAGATGCTCTGAAAACCAGCCCATTTTATTCAGGTGTCTCACTCAAAGCCCCCAAGTTCGACCTACGGAAAACCAGGTCCTCATGCTCAGAAGGGCATCACCCGCTCAGGTGGGGCCAGAGGGCCAAGTGGCTCCAAGCTCCCAAAGCAGCATTACCCGCCTATCTCGGGTCCTGCACCTTCAGAACGCAGCCATTAAGTGAGATTCAGGAACTGATGGGCCCAGGGGAAAACCCGGCCCTTGCTTAGGAGCCTACAGGGAGCAGGGTTCTCGGGCAGATTCAGCCCTGACTTCAGAAGCTGGGAAATCTGGCCCCAATGGGGCCTTTTACCCAGACATCTGAGCATCCGCAAAGCCCGGCCGATGCCCAGGGGAGTCGCTCCACACTCCCCAGATCCAGCCCACGGTGCTCCTGGGATGACGCTTAGCAAGTTCAGCTGCAAAGTCCGGAGTTAAGCAATTGACAGGAGAGATCTGAAACGTACACAGTGGTGTAGCCTACGGCGTACGCCCAACACAGGGCCCGTGTGCACATCTGTCGACATACGCACACTGGACAGAGGTCCGGAAGAGCACCAAAAAGGGGTCCGGGGTTCAGAAAAGCTGACGGAATTGGGAGGGGCCAGGGAGGGGCTGATAACTCTCTGCCCACAGGTGAAGCTGGTATAAAGAGGGACGGGGAATGAATTGTTCTCCATGGCCATGAGGGTGGGACAAGGAGCAATGGGTTTCATCTGCAGCGAGGGAGATGGAGGTTAGACATTCGGGAAAAGTTCCCAACTCCAGGGCTAAGTGAGCACTGCCCAGGTGACCGAGGTCCTGGCAGGGGAGGTTTATAAGAGCAGGGCTGACAAACCCATCAGGAACTGGTTTCTTTAGTCCTGTCTCGGTGTGATCTCTCAAGGTCCCTTCCCACCTGGCATTTCTCTAGTGACGAGCACACGCAGTTCCAGGCACGCACAGACCCTCAGGGCAGACCATCATTGCAGCAAAAGGTGTGTCCTTAACTCAGGTTAAACCAGCAGGGAAGGTGCACCAAGGGAGCTTTTAACTCGGGTTCACACCAAGGGGGGCCAGACAGCAAGTGTGAAAAATCAGGACGGGGTGGGGGGTAATAGGTGCCTACATAAGACAAAGCCCCAAATATCAGGACTGTCCCTATAAAATTGGGACATCTGGTCACCCTATTCACGCCTACAGGGCAGACTGGGGTTGAACGTGAGCTGCAGTGTCTCCCGGCTATTTTAACCTTTGGCTGTCGGCAGTGATGTCCCTCCGAGATGTCTCTCTCCCCTTCCCCAGGTCTCTGATGCTCCGCTGGCCTCTGACACAGAAGCTCCATGGACTGCACCGGACACACGCCTGCTGAGGATCTGGCTCTGGGAGGCCCATCTGGCTGCTGACTTTGGTAGTGACATGTCCTACCAGACCCAGTGTGTTGCTGCAAGGTACAGAGCTGAGGAGTTAGACAAAGCGGCAGCACAATCCACCGTCACGATCTCAACCCCACACTAAAAGAGAGCAAGTGCTGTGGCCCTCAGTGGCATAGAGAAGAAGGAGTTAACATCCAGCTCTTGATCTTAGCAAATGGCTCCCCAGATCTGGTGAATTTCTTGCATCCCCAGCTCCTGGAGTCATGTGAGAATGTGGGAATTGCAGGAGACACGTGATAATCATGACCTAGCGCTTATCTAGCACTTTGAGGCCAGAGATCTCGAAGCTCTTTACAACGGAAGCAGGATTGTTAACCTCCACATTACAGATGGGGAAACTGAGGAGCGGACAAGTTTAATTATTTTTACTTCCAGAGAGAAAAGCCAACAAACCCCACAAACCCAGCTGTGAGGCCAGTCCAGGGCTGAGAGCTCCTTGGGGACTACCAGGGAGGGAGTGGCCTGGGGCTGGGGCAATCCACTCTGCTCCCCCAGCTCACCAGCCCCAGGAGTGGCCCACGGGGTATCAGCTAAGAGCAAAGGGATGGACAGAGAGGTGGCGGTAGGCTGCAGAACGGCCGATTACGTGAGACACTGACCCAGCCCTGGGCATCTCACCAGAAAAGAAACAGCAGGGGACAATCCGGCCCTGGACAAACTAATCCAACAGGTCTTTGCAAGCTCGAAGCCGCAGTGCCCTGAAATACGACGCTCACCAGGCAAATTCCCGTCTCCTGGCACCGCAAAGAAAAACAAGGCTCCCTTGGCTATTTTTACAATTTGATGGATTTTTAAATTTAGCTGCCTGCTCCCAAGTGCTGGCTGGGCCTTCTAAAGAATTTGTCGATTTTGTCCTTTTTCTTGGAAATTCACGCGATGACAACGCAGCGTTCTCTCCACCCCCGGCAGAAGAATCAGGGATACAAACAGGATCTCAGCGCAGCCACCTCTCGCGATTTAACTGAGAGTGTTGCCATGGCTGATGTTTCTCTAAAAGCCCTAGCTGCTGGAGTCATGCCATGATGTGAAAATCAAAGCTTTCATTACAAGTAAACTATAAGACTATTAATTCCCTAGCTCTTATCTAGCACTTTTCACCTCGCAATCTCCATGCGCGTTACAAAGGCGCATTGTCCCCACTGTACAGGAGGGGAAACTGAGGAATGGGAGGGCAAAGTGATTTGCCCAAGGTCACCCAGCAGGCCAGTGGCAGAGCCGGGAACAGGACTTGGGAAAAGTTCACTCAGTCCCAACTTGGTCAGAGAGCAAATAAAGGGAACCCCTGATATATTATTTCTTAACATCATTGATTGTAAGGGGCAGACAGGACCCCTGTGAGCATCTAGTCATCTTTCCACATTGAGCCTGTCATATCTAGCTGCGGTGCTGCCCACGAACTCACTATACTGTTTTAAAATCCCCAGCTCCTGGAGTCCTGGGATAAAGTGAGGATCTCGGCTTCCATCTAACAAAAACCAGATGTTTCTAGGCCTTGTCAGTGCAGAGAAAAACTTGAAAATGTGAATTGGCTGTAGCTGTAAAGGCCCAAATCCCAAAGGGAAAGAAAAATCCCTTCCACTTAATCATTTTTAAAGAAATCTCATGATTTTAACACCAATCTTACAATTTTCTGCTGGGGAGTCCAGCGGCCGGGGCTGGGGCTGGGGCTGGGGCAGATCTTCCAGAAACATGGCCAGCCGGGACGGCTTTTAAACATCTCGTTATTTTTTGCGGGCCTGACTCATGACTTTTGATCACTTGGTGCAGAGGACATGGGAGTTTGGGGCCCAGTCTCTGGCTCTCCCCCCTGATCTCAGCGGCATTTGCTTTACACGGATCCAGAAGTATATTGATCAGCATTTGTTATAAATAGGTGTGGCAGAATTCAGTTGGTTGTATCATTTTCGATAGAATGTGAATGTTTATTTTTAAGCCTTTTTTCTATTTTTTTATCAATTTAAATGTTCACCGTTGTGCAAAATTACAAATTTTAGTATTTTTCTTTTTGCATTTTCATCCATTTAAATGTTCAGAGTTGTGGGAAATTGGGGGGGGGGGGAGTGGGGAGCCCAATCAATAATTACAGAATGACAGGAGACACTAAGATTCAAAGAGTTAAAGTTTTCTAACTGTTAAGACACCACAGTCCACATCTCCAAAGTAAATCTCCTTAAAGCAAACTTTCCTATGTTCTCACGCAGCCGTCCTTGTACTTGGCCTCGCTGCCAATTTCGAGGGGCGCCGACAGAAACATTTTTTCTGCGAAATCGACGCTTACCGACGCTTGCTGGTAAAAATCAAATCCTTCCAAGTCTAAAGCGCCTACACGGCCGCAACCCAATTCCTCTCATGCCCCCAGGAGCTCTCAATCCAGTGACCCGACTTCGATGTTGCCGTTAACATAATTGAACAAGAAAACAAAACTAGCTTACATTGAGGAAAGAATAAAGCAAGCCGTTAGGGATCGAGAGCAGCACAAAAAAAATCAAACCGCAATTAATCTAATTTGTGTCAAATACAATTAAAAGAAACCAAGCCCCAGGTAATTCTATTCACGCAATACTGACACTGCTCATGCTAGTGGCATGGATCGTTCTCCCCCGGCATTTGAAATGGATGGGGTAATTGAGCAGGAGAGGGATATCTGCTGGATTCTCTAAAATTGCAGCACTTTTGATGCATTTTGAAGTCATGTCACTGGCACCTGGAGAATCTGGAGGGCATATTTGGTAAATCAACACAAGTCCTAGAACGAGCTGTACTGGGGCTGGCCCTGCCTGATGAGCTGCACCTGCACAGATCTGGACGGACGCTGCTACCCAATTTACACGTGGCACAAAGTGCAGCAGAACAAACTAGGAAGACATTAAAATTCAACAATGTTACATCAGTGCAAAGGAGAACAAAGCCGGGAAGGAAGTTTGTATCTCTTCAGCTCTTCCAAGCAGCCTGCCCCCAGCTGACAGAGCCACCCCAGCTCCAAAACGCTGCAAGCCGCTGGGAGGGCGCGTTCGTGTATAATAAATGTTACCGCTTGTTTCTGACTCACTGGCTCCTGCTTGCGAGAAGGGGCAATCGGGGACAAGGGGGTTTCTCGGAAGGGCCGATCGGGACAGAGCTGCAGACCCATCCCACGAGCAGCGCTAATTTCTGAGTAAATATCCCACTGGAAATTCAAAGGGACCAAGCCAGACTTTGATTTGCTCAGATCAAACGCGCCTCTGTGCTCATCGGCCCTTTGGAGAATCTGGTTCAGCGTCTCTCCAACACAGCCCCAGACCCAACAGCCGGGCAAAAGGCAAAGCAGAAAAGCTTCTGGAAGCAGCATGGATTAGTGAGCCCGGATCTGGGCACCCCCCAACCTCAGCCCATGAACCAGGGGCTCGGGCTCAGGATCGGAATTCTGCAGCTTCGTCCCGTTTTCTCATTAGAATCGAGAATTGAGTCAAAGGCTCAGAGATGGGGGAAGGAGACTGAGCCTGGTAACAGGTCATTTGCTTTCTCCAAGAAACTGAGGGGGCTGGGGACACGGAGCCCTGGGAACCCAGTGGATGGGGCCTGTTGGATCCCCCCGGATTTCGCTGCCTCCCCAGAACGGGACCAGGCAAAGCGCAAACAGTAGGGAGAGCTTTGTAAAACGTAACCAAAGGCTCTCAATGCAAACCGCGGGGCCACTGGCATCCCGGGTCTGGGTACTTCTCAGCCCAGCTGCCTCAGTAATATTCCCAGGGGCCAAAGACAGCAACCACGGTCAGCTCGGGGGAGATCTCCCTGCACAAGGGAGCCCCCCGCAAAGGGCAAGAGTGGGCCCGAGGTGCCTGGCTCCAGCGTGGCTGACTGGAGGAGGAGAGATACTGGACCCCAGGCGGCCGAGCTCCCCACGCAGAGCTGATGGCCACGTGCTGGAGCTGCCCCCGTAATATTCCCGGGGGCCGAAGACAGCAGCCGTGGTCAGCTCGGGGGAGATCTCCCTGCACAAGGGAGCCCCCCGAAAGGGCAAGAGTGGGCCCGAGGTGCCTGGCTCCAGCGTGGCTGCCTGCAGGAGGAGAGACGCTGGACCCCAGGCGGCCGAGCTCCCCACACAGAGCTGATGGCCACGTGCCGGAGCTGCCCCCGTAATATTCCCGGGGGCCGAAGACAGCAGCCGTGGTCAGCTCGGGGGAAATCTCCCTGCACAAGGGAGCCCCCCGCAAAGGGCAAGAGTGGGCCCGAGGTGCCTGGCTCCAGCGTGGCTGACTGGAGGAGGAGAGATACTGGACCCCAGGCGGCCGAGCTCCCCACGCAGAGCTGATGGCCACGTGCTGGAGCTGCCCCCGTAATATTCCCGGGGGCCGAAGACAGCAGCCGTGGTCAGCTCGGGGGAGATCTCCCTGCACAAGGGAGCCCCCCGCAAAGGGCAAGAGTGGGCCCGAGGTGCCTGGCTCCAGCGTGACTGCCTGCAGGAGGAGAGACGCTGGGCCCCAGGTGGCCGAGCCCCCCCCACAGAGCTGATGGCCATGCGCCGGCGCTCAGGGCACCCGGGCCAGCTGCATTCTGTACCGGGCTCAGCACCATGCTGGCCTGCGGCCCGGCCCCACCCTGCCGAGACACAGGGCAGGACAGCGATCCCCAGGAGGGCGGTTCCCTGCCTTGCCTCTCTGGCTGTATTGCTGGGGAGCCACCTGCTCCCTCCTTCCAAGGCCCCTGTTCTTCACAGTCCCCAGACGCTCTGCAAACAATTAACCCTCCCAGTCCCCCCAGCAGGGGACTGACCCCACCACTGTCACTTAGCAAGTCAGTGACACAGCAGGGAAAAGCCTAGTATTTCCCCCCCACTGCCAGATCAGGGAGAGGACCCAGGAGTCCTGATTCCAGCCGCCACTCCCCCACCCCACTCCCAGAGCAGGGAGAGGACCCAGGAGTCCTGACTCCCAGTCCCCCCTCCGTCACTTCTCAGCCTCAGCCCCCTCTCAGAGCAGGGAGAGAACCTAGGAGTCCTGATTCCTAGCCCCCGCTCCCCCTTCTCAGCCCTACCCCCCTTCCAGAGCAGGGAGAGAACCCAGGAGTCCTGATTCCTAGCCCCCGCTCCCCCTTCTCAGCCCTACCCCCCTTCCAGAGCAGGGAGAGAACCCAGGAGTCCTGACTCCCAGCCCCCTGCTCTACCCAATAGACACCACTCCCTCCCCTCTGAATAGCAGAAGGCTCCTCCCTGGGCTCCCCCCTCCGCCCGAGGCGGGCGTCACTTTGTACCCAGCACCGATTACTGGGTTTCGTTACCGTAACTGCACCCTGTGCTCTAAGCGGTGCGGTTCTAACGAGCCCCCCGAACAGACCAAGGGCTGCTTGGTTCCCCCGGGCAGCTCTCACCACCATCGCCAAGGTGGCCACGCTATGGCAGCGTTTACCAGGTTCCACACGGAGCCCCACTCGTCGGCCTGTGCCGCGACCAGGGCACAGGCAGAGCCTCGGCTCTGGAAAGTGGGTCGCGGGGGCTGGATTGGGGTCTGAATGCAGATGGCGCGTTTCCCCAAGCTGCCTCTGCCCTGGGTATCACAAGATGGTGGCCGCGTCTGCGCCGAGAGCCGCCATACGCCCTGTATAGATGCTCGGTGCCAGGCACTGGATTGAAACGCCAGTGTTACATCTTCCCCTCCTTCCCAGCAGCCGACTATCGGATCCCAAACTGTCAGGCCAAGGGTTTTCAGAGCAGCCTATGGACACTGGCCAGGCCGCGCCAGGAACGTTATGCTGGGAGCCAGAGGGTTGGGACGGGGGTGTCTCTTGGGGCGGTGGTGGCATCATGCCGTGCCCCACGCTGGGTACAGAGTCACGGTTGTCTGGTAGGAGGGAGCGTTGGCATCTCCGCTCCCCAAGCCTGGGGCATAACAAAGACCTGGCCATTACGCAGGCCGCCCGCAGCCATGGCAGCAGCTCTTGGAGGGCAAAGTGGAGTTCCCCTGGGCGGTGTTATATTTAACGCCAGTGGCTGGCCCCCGTACGAACGGGCACAGCTGGAGGGATGGTTCCCTAGGCAGGCGAGTCTCCCAGGAGCGAAGCTGGGATACACAGAGATGATCCCCCCGCACGTGGGGACCATGGAGGTGAGGTTAGTTCCCCTCTGTCCTGGAGTCACCTCAAGCCCATGGTCAGCGGGTCTGGAGCAGCAGGCTGCCTCCCGGCAGGGCCCCGGTGGCTACAAGGCCTGGGATCAAGGGACAGGACTTCTGGAGACGCTGGATGTTCCCACCCAGAGGGGATGCCCAGACTCAGAGCCCCAGAACAATCAGGTGCCAAGTCCCTGGACACAGGACACGGCCGGCACAAGGGGGGGTCCTCGGGCAGCTGAACAGTGACAGACCCGGCCGGCGGAAACGTCACTCGGACAACATCAAACTGGGACCCCTGGGGGCTTGAGAAAGTCCAACTCAGTGACCTCCCCGCCCCCGGGGCCAGATCCCTCCCTCTGCTGACAGTAGCCAGACTTCCCAGTGACAAGCCTGGGGGCGTTCTGCCGAGGAGCATGGCCTTCGGCCCCCAGACAAACCCCAGAGATGCGACTCCAAACCAGCCCCACTGGCTGGCAGGTGGGCCTGAGTCTTCACCCGCACCGGGCGGCTGGAACTGCCTCTGATCTCACTGACCCGGCTGGGCCACTGGCAGCGGTTCCGGTTAACGTCCCGGGCACAGAGCAGTGCAGGTGGCTTAGTTAGCGCCGCTCTTCCGCCCCGCAAAGCCCAGATCCCCACGCTACCGGCACAGGACGCTGAGCTGCAGCTGCAAAGCTCCCCCCTTACCCCAGGGCCCCCCGCTGCCCCCCTCCATCCGAAACCCAGCCCAGCGCCGGCCGCCGACCTGGGGGCGAGGAAGAGGAGGGGCAGAGCCCTGTCTCGCGCTGGGAGGGCTCCCCCGGCACAGCCGGCCTCCCGCCTGCCTTGGGAAAGGAAAACAAACAAGGAATCAAAGACGGCTTTTGTGGTGCGGTGTTGACACGGCCGGGGCCTGTGAAAGGACCTTTCAAACTGGGCACCTAGGCAGGGAAAGCAGCCGAGCCCTGGCCGGGCAGCTGGTGCATCACACGTAGCGGTCGGGCCTGGGGACCATCACACTGACTGCAGCCAGAGCTTGCCAGGGCACAAGCCAACTGGGTAGCAGCCCCCAGCTGTGCCCGGTGCCCTGCCAGACTCTGCCCGCCCTGCGCTGGGTAGCAGCCCCCAGCTGTGCCCGGTGCCCTGCCAGACTCTGCCCGCCCTGCGCTGGGTAGCAGCCCCCAGCTGTTCCCGGTGCCCTGCCAGACTCTGCCTGCCCTGCGCTGGGTAGCAGCCCCCAGCTGTGGCCGGTGCCCTGCCAGACTCTGCCCGCCCTGCGCTGGGTAGCAGCCCCCAGCGGTGCCCGGTGCCCTGCCAGACTCTGCCCGCCCTGCGCTGGGTAGCAGCCCCCAGCTGTGCCCGGTGCCCTGCCAGACTCTGCCCGCCCTGCGCTGGGTAGCAGCCCCCAGCTGTGCCCAGTGCCCTGCCAGACTCTGCTATCACTGACATGGGAATTAATCTGGACTCGCTCTGCTGCAGTTAGGGCGACTCTGGTTTCATGCTGGGGGAAGGGGATGGCACCTGGCTCCCTAACGACTCCCAGGAGTGAGCGGGGCCCCCAGCCCGTGCACTGGGGCTAGCAGAGGAGCCAGGCATGCAGGGTCGGGGCCAAGGGCAGATGGGAATGCAGGAGGGAGGAAGGGTGGCTCAGTGGTTAGAGCACTAGCCTGGGATGCCTCAGCTCAATTCCCTGCTCTGCCACCCCCTTCCTGGGTGACCCTGGGCAAGTCCCTTAGCCTTTCGGTCCCCACCTGTAACCCAGAGTGGGGGGCACTGCCTGGTTAGTACATCAAACGGCAGGGGAGGGGGCCTGAGGGCTGTGGTGAGCAGGCCTGGTAGCAAGGGGCCAGTGGGGAAGGGGAACTTGGTGAAGGAAACTCCAGGCAATTCTCGTGCCAAGTGCCCGGTGCCCTGTCTGAGGCAAGTGGCTGCTGCAGGCAGCGGGCGAAGCTCCGACGGGTGCTGAGCCAGGTGGGAGGGCGACACGGACCCCACCCTAGAACCAAGCCAGCCAGGATCCAGCGCTCCCACCCGCTAGCCCAGCCGGGGAGCAGGAAGGCCCCAGGGAGGGCGCCATGCCCTGGGCACCGAGGGGCTCCGAGCGGACAGCTAACGAGCCCGGCTCGGCGCCAGCACCGCCCACCACTTTGCACCATGGCGCCCGGCAAGCCTCAACGGGCTGAGCCATGCACCAGCGGCTTTCCCAGAAACTGGCACCTGGGATGGCAGGTGGGGGTGGGGAAGAATTTGCCGGGGGTGGATAGGCCAGGTGCCCAAAATCCCTGGTTAATGGTTCTCCCCACCCCACTCCGCTCTGCAAGAATTCGACTGGCAGGCGGGTGAGGCTGCATCCCGGGGATGGGCTGTCGGAGAGCTAAATAATGACAGCAGGACGGGCCCCCCCAGAGCTCCGGGCACACAGCGAGGGCACCTGGGGCACCGCCCCCCACAGAGCTCCGGGCACACAGTGAGGGCACTGCCCCCCCCAGAGCTCCGGGCACACAGTGAGGGCACTGCCCCCCCCAGAGCTCCGGGCACACAGCGAGGGCACCTGGGGCACTGCCCGCCCCCCAGAGCTCCGGGCACACAGAGAGGGCACCTGGGGCACTGCCCGCCCCCCAGAGCTCCGGGCACACAGAGAGGGCACCTGGGGCACCGCTCCCCGCCCCAGCAGCTCCAGGCACACAGCGAGGGTACTGCCCCCCCAGAGCTCGAGGCACACAGCGAGGGCATCTGGAGCACCGCCCCCCCAGAGCTCCAGGCACACAGCGAGGGCACCTGGGGCACCGCCCCCCCAGAGCTACGGGCACACAGCGAGGGCATCTGGGGCACCGTTCCCCCCCCAGGAGCTCCAGGCACACAGTGAGGGCACCGCCCCCCCAGAGCTCCAGGCACACAGTGAGGGCATCTGGGGCACCGTTCCCCCCCCAGGAGCTCCAGGCACACAGTGAGGGCACCGCCCCCCCAGAGCTCCAGGCACAAAGCGAGGGCACCTGGGGCACCGCCCCCCCAGAGCTTCAGGCACACAGTGAGGGCACCGCCCCCCCAGAGCTCCAGGCACACAGCGAGGGCACCTGGGGCACCGCCCCCCCAGAGCTCCGGGCACACAGCGAGGGCACCTGGGGCACCGCCCCCCCAGAGCTACGGGCACACAGCGAGGGCACCTGGGGCACCGCCCCCCCCCCCAAGAGCTTCAGGCACACAGCGAGGGCACCTGGGGCACCGCCCCCCCCCCCCAGAGCTCCAGGCACACAGTGAGGGCACCGCCCCCCCAGAGCTCTGGGCACACAGAGAGGGCACCTGGGGCACCGCCCCCCCAGAGCTTCAGGCACACAGTGAGGGCACCGCCCCCCCAGAGCTCCAGGCACACAGCGAGGGCACCTGGGGCACCGCCCCCCCCCCCCAGAGCTCCAGGCACACAGTGAGGGCACCGCCCCCCCCAGAGCTCCAGGCACACAGCGAGGGCACCTGGGGCACCGCCCCCCACAGAGCTCCGGGCACACAGCGAGGGCACCTGGGGCACCGCCCCCCCCAGAGCTCCGGGCACACAGCGAGGGCACCTGGGGCACCGCTCCCCCCCCAAGAGCTCCAGACACACAGCGAGGGCACTGCCCCCCCAGAGCTCCGGGCACACAGAGAGGGCACCTGGGGCACCGCCCCCCCAGAGCTCTGGGCACACAGCGAGGGAACCTGGGGCACTGCCCCCCCCAGAGCTCTGGGCACACAGCGAGGGCACCGCCCCCCCCGAGCTCCAGGCGCACAGCGAGGGCACCGCCCCCCCAGAGCTCCGGGCACACAGAGAGGGCACCTGGGGCACCGCCCCCCCAGAGCTCTGGGCACACAGAGAGGGCACCGCCCCCCAGAGCTCCGGACACACAGCGATGTCACCGCCCCCCCAGAGCTCCAGGCGCACAGCGAGGACACCGCCCCCCCCAGAGCTCTGGGCACACAGCGAGGGCACCGCCCCCCCAGAGCTCCAGGCACACAGCGAGGGCACCTGGGGCACCGCCCCCCCAGAGCTCCGGGCACACAGTGAGGGCACCTGGGGCACCGCCCCCCCAGAGCTCCGGGCACACAGTGAGGGCACCTGGGGCACCAGGCCCTGCACCCCCAAGCTCTAGGCACACAGCAAAGGTGCCAGGGGCACCGCCCGCCTGCCCCCTCTCCCCCTAGCTCTGGGCATGCAGCAAAGGTGCCAGGGGCACCGTCCCCTCCCCCCCCGCTTTGGGTATGCAGCAGGGGAGGCCTCGGTTACACTGGGGTCTCCATTGTTCTAAGCTGAAGGGGGGCACAGAGCTGAAGCGCTTTGCCCGAGGCTATGCAGTGACTCAGTGGCAGGGTGGGAACCCAGGCGTCCTGCCTCTCAGCCCTGCCTCCCCGCTCTGACCACTAGATCCCGCTCTCCTCCCAGAGCACAGCTCAGCAGCTCACCGAACTGGGGCTGGGGGCTGCAGTTCTGAAGCAACACCTCCCTCAGCCAGAGGCCAGGCCTGCCGGGGGTGGGGCGCACCAGGTCCCCCATCACCCCATCCCAGAGTCGGACACAAGGGGGAACCTGTCTCCCAAGACCCATGCAGAGCGAACAAAGCTGCTGGACCAAACCCATTCACCAGCTCATTTTACAGGGCCCCCCCAAGAACACGGCCTGTGAAGCATCATGGGACACCTGAGGGGAACCCAGGAGTCCGAGTCCAGTCCAACATGGGCCCAGAGGAGGGAGGGACAGGCCAGAAAGCCCCGCTGTGAATCTAGCCTGAGCCCCTGGACAGGGCCGGCTTTAGGCCAATTCCACCACTTCCCCCGAATTGGGCCCCGCGCCCAGTGGCAGAGCCACCGGGGGGTGGGGCAAGTGGCCGAGAATCCCTTCTCTGGCTAGAGGCTCCTTTTTGAATTTTTACTCACCCGACAGCACTCTGGGTCTTCAGCAGCACTTCGGTGGCAGGTGAAGGACCCGCCGCCAAGACTAGCAGCGCCGCCCGGTGAGTATAAGCCCCACATGGTTTTTTATGTTTTTTTGGTTTTTTAAGTCATCCCTGCTGGTGCCCTGTCGAAACTGTTCGAATTGGGCCCCGCGCTTCCTAAAGCCGGCCCTGCCCCCAGAAACCCTGGGCCATAGATCGGCCCCAAGTGATACCTGCCTGAGCTAGAAAAAGGTCCCGTGTTGAGGAACCATTTCCGGGAGAGGGGGGCGGAGGGAGTGGGCCAGTGCCAGTGCCAGTGGTTAATTCCCTCTGCTGAGAAATCTGCACCTCCTGTCCAGTCTGCTTCAGTCGCCAGCCACAGGATCTTCTCACACCCATTCGGAGTGAAGAGCCCCCTGTTATCAAACTGCTGGTACCGAGAGAGAGACGGGGGGGAGGGGGAAAGGGGGGTGGACAGAGCTAAAAAGAGGGGTGTGAATGGAGCTAGAGAGGTGGGTGTGAACAGAGACAGACAGAGCAGGAGGGGTGTGAACAGAAGACAGGGCTGGAGGGGACTGTGATTTGAGCCCAGCGAGAGTGTGAACAGAGTTAGAGAGGCGGGTGTGAGCAGGCACAGACAGAGCAGGAGGGGTGTGAATGGAGGACAGGGCTGGAGGGGGGTGTGATTTGAGGCCAGATGGGGGGTGAATGGAGCTAGAGAGGTGAGTGTGAACAGAGACAGACAGAGCAGGAGGGGTGTGAACGGAGGACAGGGCTGGAGAGGGGTGCGATTTGAGCCTAGAGGGGGGGTGAATAGAGCTAGGGAGGTGGGTGTGAACAGAGACAGACAGAGCAGGAGGCGTGTGAACAGAGGACAGGGCTGGAGGGGGTGTGATTTGAGCCCAGAGTGGTGTGATTTGAGCTAGAGGCAGGTGTGAACAGGCACCGACAGAGCTAGGATGAGGGGAGAGGTGTGAACTCGGGAGGGGCTGCGGGTGTGAACGGGGCCTGGACGGGGTGTGAATGGGGAAAATACAGACGGGGTGTGAATGGAGGACCGGGCCGGAGAGGGGTGTGATTTGAGCTAGAGAGGCAGGTGAACAGAGACAGACAGAGCAGGAGGGGTGTGAACGGAGGACAGGGCTGGAGAGGGGTGTGATTTGAGCTGAGATGGGGGGTGAATGGAGCTAGAGAGGTGGGTGTGAATAGAGGCAGACAGAGCAGGAGGGGTGTGAACAGAGGACAGGGCTGGAGGAGGTGTGATTTGAGCCCTGAGGGGTGTGATTTGAGCTAGAGAGGCGAAGGCATCGACAGAGCTAGAATGAGGGGAGAGGTGTGAACTCGGGAGGGGCTGCAAGTGTGAACGGGTCCTGGACGGGGTGTGAATGGGGAAGATACAGACGGAGTGTGAATGGAGGACAGGGCCGGAGAGGGGTGTGATTTGAGCCAAGAGGGGTGTGATTTGAGCTAGAGAGGCAGGTGTGAACAGGCACCAGCAGAGCTAGAATGAGGGGAGAGGTGTGAACTCGGGAGGGGCTGGGGGTGTGAATGGGGCCTGGACAAGGTGTGAATTGGGACCACCAGAGCGTGGTGCGGTTGGGGATAGAGAGAGAGAGGCTGTGAATAGGGAGAGACAGGGAGATCCTGCCTTCTGCTACAGACATGAAACCTCGGGGGGAAGGTGTAGGGTCAAGTTACCTCAGAAACGCTCAGAGGCCCCGGACGGCTGCACCCCCACAGGGGAAGAGGCCCGAGCTGCACACGCTGGCGCTGCTGTCCCTACTCAGCGCCGGCGCAGGGGGCGACTTCCTCCACACCCCAATGTCCTGGCCCCGTGCAAACCAGGCCGGCGGGGACTGGGCGTCACGCGCTCTACATTCACGGCGGCATTTGAACAGCTGCCAAGATGCTTGGGCCCAAGGCACCATCTGCCCTCGTGCCCCGTGGCGCAGTGCAGGGCACCGGCAGCCAGATCCCGGGCGGGTTACAGAGAAGGGGCTTTGCCTCAGGGAGCGAATATCTCCTAATCCAGAGGCACAGGGGGTGGAGGGAGTGCACTGGGGATCCATAGCCCGAGGGCTGAGCCTCGCTATGGGGAAATCCCTTCCCCGGGTGCCTGGCGCTGGCGTCCCGCGGGCAGGGGGCCAGAGGGGGGGCATCTGAAGACAATCCACATCCCGGGGATCCTGGCCTGCTAGACTAGTGGGCTCCTCTCCCAGTCCCTTGGAAGCGAGCGCGGCAGAAGAGAGGCGCTGGTGGCCCCAATCTGCAGAGAGAACGGCCCCACAGTTCACACACGCCAGCGGGTCGGCCCCGCAGCCCTCACAGGCTGAGTGGGGACGGGGCAAACACAAAGCCTTCTCCCTGGTCTGTGAAACGAGGGGTGGAGGGACACAGGACCGATCCCCCCCAGGGCAGGGCCCATGGGGTTGGCACTGCCAGCTCCCTCCACGCCCCAACACACCCAGTGCCCCACGTCAGGTAGGTGCTAAAGAGCCCAGCCTCCACCGTGTTGCTCAGCAGGTTCTGTTTGCGAGACGCTGGGAAGGGAGTGCTGGGTCTGAGCGGCCAATGCTCAGACATCACTGAGGGGGCACCCGTAGGTGCTGGGGAGCTGTGCGGGTGTGGCAGGACTGGAGGGGGGAAATGCATGAGTCTGGGGAATTGGGGTCATGTGTGTGTGCATGCATGTGCATGTGTTGGGGTTCCGTGTGCATGGGAATTGGGGTCCTGTGTGCACTGGGTTCCATGTGTATTGGGGTCCTGTGTGCGCTGGATTCCGTGTGCGTGTGTATTGGGGTCCTGTGTGTATTGGGGTCCTGTGTGCGTGTGTATTGGGGTCCTGTGTGTGTGCTGGGTTCCGTGTGCACGTGCATTGGGTTCCATGTGTGTTGGGTTCTGTGTGCCCGTTCTGCGAGCACTGGGTTCCAAATGTATTGGGGTCCTGTGTGCGCTGGGTTCCGTGTGCACGTGCATTGGGTTCCTGTGTGCGCTGGGTTCCGTATGTATTGGGGTCCTATCTGCTCTGGGTTCCGTGTGCGCATGTATTGGGGTCCTGTGTGCGCTGGGTTCCGTGTGCATGTGCATTGGGTTCCATGTGTGTTGGGTTCTGTGTGCACGTGTATTGGGGTCCTGTGTGCGCTGGGTTCCATGCGTATTGGGGTCCTGTGTGCGCTGGATTCCGTGTGCACATGTATTGGGGTCCTGTGTGCGCTGGGTTCCATGCGTATTGGGGTTCTGTGTGCGTTGGATTCCGTGTGCACGTGTATTGAGGTCCTGTGTGCGCTGGGTTCCATGCGTATTGGGGTTCTGTGTGCGCTGGGTTCCATGTGCACGTGTATTGGGGTCCTGTGTGCGCTGGGTTCCATGCGTATTGGGGTCCTGTGTGCACTGGGTTCTGTGTGTATTGGGGTCCTGTGTGCACTGGGTTCCGTGTGCGCGTATATTGGGGTCCTGTGTGCGCGTGTATTGGGGTTCTGTGTGCACTGGGTTCCGTGTGCATGTGAATTGGGTTCCATGTGTGTTGGGTTCTGTGTGCCCGTTCTGTGAGCACTGGGTTCCACATGTATTGGGTTCTATGTGCGCTGGGTTCCGTATGTATTGGGGTCCTATCTGCTCTGGGTTCCGTGTGCGCATGTATTGGGGTCCTGTGTGCGCTGGGTTCCATGCGTATTGGGGTTCTGTGTGCACTGGGTTCCCTGTGCACGTGTATTGGGGTCCTGTGTGCGCTGGGTTCCATGCGTATTGGGGTTCTGTGTGCACGTGTATTGGGGTCCTGTGTGCGCTGGGTTCTGTGTGCATGTGCATTGGGTTCCATGTGTGTTGGGTTCTTTGTGCACGTGTATTGGGGTTCTGCGAGCACTGGGTTCCACATGTATTGGGTTCTGTGTGCACTGGGTTCCGTGTGCACATGTACTGGGGTCCTGTGTGCGCTGGGTTCCGTATGTATTGGGGTCCTAGCTGCCCTGGGTTCCGTGTGCGCATGTATTGGGGTCCTGTGTGCGCTGGGTTCCGTGTGCACGTGTATTGGGGTCCTGTGTGCGCTGGGTTCCATGCGTATTGGGGTTCTGTGTGCGCTGGGTTCCGTGTGCACGTGTATTGAGGTCCTGTGTGCGCTGGGTTCCGTGTGCATGTGTATTGGGGTCCTGTGTGCGCTGGGTTCCATGCATATTGGGGTTCTGTGTGCGCTGGGTTCTGTGTGTATTGGGGTCCTGTGTGCGCTGGGTTCCGTGTGCACGTGTATTGGGGTCCTGTGTGCGCTGGGTTTCGTGTGTATTGGGGTTCTGTGTGCACTGGGTTCCATGCATATCGGGGTTCTGTGTGTGCTGGGTTCCGTGTGTATTGGGGTCCTGTGTGCGCTGGGTTCCGTGTGCGCGTGTATTGGGGTCCTGTGTGCGCTGGGTTCCATGTGTATTGGGGTCCTATCTGCCCTGGGTTCCGTGTGCGCATGTATTGGGGTCCTGTGTGCGCTGGGTTCCGTATGTATTGGGGTCCTATCCGCCCTGGGTTCCGTGTGCGCATGTATTGGGGTCCTGTGTGCGCTGGGTTCCGTGTGCACGTGTATTGGGGTCCTGTGTGCGCTGGGTTCCATGTGTATTGGGGTCCTTTGTGCTCTGGGTTCCATGTGTGCGTGTATTTGGGTCCTGTGTGCGCTGGGTTCAGTGTGTATTGGGGTCCTGTGTGCTGAGTTCCGTGTGCGTGTGTACTGGGGTCCTGTGTGCACTGGGTTCTGTGTGCACGTGTATTGGGGTTCCGTGTGCGCATGTATTGGGGTTCCATGTGCGCTGGGTTCCGTGTGCACATGTACTGGGGTCCTGTGTGAGCTGGGTTCTGTGTGCCCATGTATTGGGGTCCTGTGTGCCCACTGGGGTTCTGCACGTGAGCGTCTGTTTGTATGTCAATGTTATCGTGTTGAGCGTTAGTGTGCGCGCAGACGCGTTTGCGGGGCGATTGCGTGTGTGGATCTACAAGCCTGACCTTTCCCTGTTTCATTTCATTTTGCGGGTTTGTTCTTTTTTTTAAACCCATCCAAAGCCGTGTGCAGGGGGCAGCTGGCAGCCTGCCCTCTCCATGCCCTGAGAGGCACGTCAGCGAGCTTGCGGTCCTACCAGCCCCAAGGACACAGACACTGCCCTGGTGCACACACACAAACCAGGGGGGAAACAGCTTCCTGGCAGGATTGGCTCAGGGAGGGCGGTGGGGGATATAAAATACAAACCACTTGGGAGATAGGAGCTTGCAAATTTGCTAAGAACCAGCAGAGCTAAAGAACAGATCCTGCTCAGGTCTGCCCATGTCTCTTTCTGCTCTCTGAAGACAAGCCCGTGAGAGAGAGCTGGGGAAATTGGGATGCTGAGATCCAAGGAAAGGGAGGAGGAAAAGACAGAGAGAGACAAGAGGAAAGAGATAAGTTTAGAGAAAGAAAGAGAGAAAAACAGAAGAGAAAGAAAAACAGAAAGAAGGAATCACAGAAGGAACGAGAGAGGGAAAGAGGAGGGAAAGCCACCGGAAGACAGAACAGAAAGAGTGAATCACAGAAGGAACAAGAGGGGGAAAGAGGAGAGAAAGCCATCGGAAGACAGAAGGGAAAAGTAAGAGACCGAGGAGGAGGAAATTCTGGTCGACCTCTTCATTACAAGTTAGTTGAGCAAAATGTAACCACAGAATCACACTCTACCACCCAGTCTGGATTTCAAAGTCTGCAGCAAATTGAGCGTATCTGGGCAAAGGCTAAACATGAACCAGGCCCTTCTCTTTCAATTGGAGAGAAAACAAAACAAAACACAAAAATCGCAAAGGGAGGAACTGAAGAACAAACCCCCCCGCCCCCAAAGAAACACCCACTTTCAAAAAAAATAAAATAATAAAACAGCGACAGAGGGGAAAATCTGAAAGACAGAAAGTGTCCGGGGCCGGAACAAATGACAAGAGGGTTTGAAAAGAACCGAGTAACTAACCCTCGGAGAGAGAGCGAGAGAACCGGCTTCCTGCCTGGGACAGTGCCCACTGAAATTGCAGGATTATTTCCACCGCCACACAGTGAAAAAGTGCCCAGCGCTGCCAAGCTGTATGTTCCACGGTTCACATGCCATCGGTACAAACCCCCAAAACCCAGCCGACAAAAGAAATCGACAAACTCCAGACAGGTTCTCGGTGCCCATCAAAGCGAAAGGGAAAGGAAAAATCCCCTCTGAATGAAATCGCGTTGCTTTCCCTCCCACATCCTGAGTCCTTTCTCTTCCTGGTTTTTTTTTTTTTTTTTTTAAGTTGCCGTTTGCACAGTAGTGGGCATTTCACAGGCGCGTGTGCACAAGCACACACCCCCGTGCAAAAGAGGAGCTTTTCACCAGGGATCGTGCACATGAAGACGAGGGCAAGCTACCAACCATCCCAGATTGCCCAGACTCTTGAGGGTGCTGATGCCGAGGGTACATTTGCACGATAAACAGCAGAGGCCAATTTGGTAATTACGGAGACAAATGTTCAAGGAGGGAATTAAAAAAAAAAAGAGAGAGAGAGAAAGAAACAGCTCGATCCCTTGAACAATTCAATCTCAAAACAAGCAGCAGTGATGGGGGACAGTTGTTAAGGGGGTGGGGTGGGGGGTCATTGGACTTACCAGGAGTGTGAACAAAATAGGCCAAGTAAAGATCCAGTTCTTTAATTGTGACTCCAATGTGGTGTGGCTGGACGCAGAGGCCGGGATTGGAGCACTGTGGCGATTTGTATAACCGCTCCCCGTCCGTACTTTCGAGCGGGATCCCTTTGAATAAGATGACCATTACAAGATCCAGTCTCCAAACCTTGTCGGCCTGCCTCAGGCAGTCAATCCTGCGGATTTTGCCCTTCTGGTCCGGGTTGGAGAGGACGCAGCAGGGTGCTTTCTTACCGGTGATGGTCAGGACAAAATCCTCCCGGAACTCGGGGCGGATGTCTTTGCGGAGTTTGGCCAGTAGCCGCGATGCCCATTTCTGCTTGATCTCCGGTTTTTCCCCCAACAGCTCGTCCTTCACGGCTCGCTCCTCATCCTTGGACATCCGCTTCTCGTGTTTCTTGAAGTACTTTCGCTTCCGAGCTTGCAGGTTGAACCAGGTGTAGGAGAAGGCCCGGACATGGGGGAGGAGAGCTTCGATGAAAGGGTGGAATTCATCCTAGAGGCAGTGGTGGAAGAGGGTGAAAAGAGGGAACGAGACAAAAGAGGGGGGAAAGGTTAGAACGAGAAAACAGAGGAATGCAAATTTTTAAAAAACCCCACAACCTTCCCGAGCAGTCGCGTCGGCCGATCCCGAGAACAGAGCCGGCGCGGAGAACCGAGTTCAGAGCGCAGCCGAGCCAGCCACACACACAAGACGAGCCCGGAAGAGAATCCACCTCAGCTGGGACAGCAGTGGGTGTTCGTTTTTTAAATCTTTTCCATCTTCTGCCTTCCCCTCCCCCACCTGCAAAATAAATTTCACAAAGGCCAAAGAAAATTTACCATCAGAGCTAGAAACTCGAGGTTTCGCTACTTTTTCACTAATAACCATGATAAAGTTTGCCTTGGCAAGACCGGGGTTAAAGGCAAAATTGGCCCCCAACCCCATCCTTGTCTGCCCCCCTAATACCTCGATTCTCGGGTTAATCTCTTTGCCAGCAGGTGTGTGTGTGTGTGTGCGGGGGGGAAATCTGGAAGACCTGCTCTTCCTAAAGCTGCCTCCCCCTCAACCAAAATCTGAGAAAAAGCAAAATAATTACCATTGCTCCGTCTCATTCCGGCAAAGCTAAGCACCCGATTCGGAAATTCTGGACTCAACAGAGTTGCAGGGGGAGGGGGGGAGGGAAAAGGAGGTGGGGGCTGTGAGATGGAGGGGGAGGAGGGGACAAGAAGGAGGGAAGGTAGAAATTTTAAAGGGAGGAGGAAGGGAAGGGAGAATGGGGGGCTCGGTTGGTTGGGTTCTTGGTGGCGGAGGGAATGGAGGGGGCCGGAGGGACAGAAATACAGGAGGGAAGGAGGCTGACGATGGAGGTGTGGGACACAGTGCGTGATGGATCCAGCACCCCAATAATCTACTGGAGAAACCACCCCACTCCCCCGCGGCAGCTCCAAAATAAAGAAATCAGAAATTCACAAAACGGCCCCCATAGAAAAAAAAATTAAACAAACAGACAGAGGAAGGAAGGAAGAAAAAAGCCCATGGAGAGGGAGAGGAGTGGCAGGCGGGGGGGGGAGAGGGTTTTCGGCGCTGGCAAAGGCGCAAAGAGGCCAAGTCAGCTGTCGGTCCCTCTGCCTGGGCGGAGGGCGAACGCAGGCCTAGGGGAAGGGACGGACGCCGTGCTGGAATCGACTGCGCTCGGCCGCTGGCAAAACCCAAAGTGCTCAGGCTTTTGGGCTGGGTTTTGATTTGGTTTTGGGGGGTTTTGTTGTTGTTTTCCTCCCTCCCCCCCCCTTTTTTCCCTTTTTCCTCCTAAACTCTCTGGCTCGCTCCTTTCATGCTCGGTCCCCAACCATTTGCCTGCGCCAATGCCAGCAGAAGGGGGGGGACAGAAAGAGCAAAAGAGAGAGGAAGGATCCACGTATTTGGCAAGGAGACACATTTCCAGACCAGCCAATGGCTGCATCAAAGCGAAAGGGAGGCGGGGGGGGGGGGATTGGCGGAGCAGAAACGGGGGGGGGCTGTATTGAGGGGGGGCTGGTGGCACAGAGAGACTGTGCAGTTAAGAGACTGAAAACAATTTGCCAAATCGACAAGTTTATATCTAATGAATAAGCAAAGTCGAGCCGCGATTGGTTTGTTTTTTTTCTCGGGCGGTGGATATTTGGCGTGCGGAAGCCTGGCAGAATATTGCTAAATAAATAAAAAACTCTGCTCTTCACCGCCACCCCCACCCCCACCCCGACAACCAAAAAAAGGCAGTCCCACAAGGCCTTGGAAAAAGCAGCTGTTCTCTCTTTCCATGTCTCTCATTCCCGCATTCTCTCTCTCCCCGTCTATTTATAAAAAAGGACAGAAGAAGATTTCGTTCCAAATCTGCCCCTCGCTCCCCACCACACACACAAGGTTCGGATTAAAGCCACGGATACTTTTTTCTAAGCAGCGGAATTGTCAATTTCAAACCCGCCCATCCCAAACCGCACATAAAAACACCATCACGTTAAAGATTTTTTGCATCCTAATCGAGGGCCCAATCCGACAGTCGCTGAGGGTTTTTTGCGGGCACCCGATTGGGCTCTTTCCCCTGCCAAGCCGGACGATTACTTTTTCCAAACAAAAAATAAATTCAGATGCCGACTGACTTAACTCCTTACCCCGACCCCAGCATGTAAAGAGACTAGCACGGGTGGCAAAGTGACCTGCCAATATAACACACAGACCAGTTCCCTAAAGGGTCCAATTTACTTTTGAAAAAAATCCTATGAAGGAAAAAACCCTTGAGGGAGACGGGTGTGTGTGTGCAAAGTTCCGACATTTTTAAAGGCCCCTCAAATGCCAAGCCAGTCTCTTCTACCAACGATCCCTCCCGACGTCGCCTCTTTCCGCGGCAGGACTATTTATTGTCTGTGTTGCACGCTCAGCTGCATCGAGTGGAAAGCTGCCTGTGAAAGCAGGAGAAGGTGAGGGGAGAAGGGGCACCTGGGAAAGACGAGGAAAAGGGGATGAGAGAGGAGGAATGGGAGAAAAGATGGGGGAGGGAAGAGAAGGGAAAGAAACAGCCGGAGGAGGGGGTTGAAAAGAGAAAAGAAACAGGAAGATTGAGAAAGTGGAGGAGAGAAGATGACACCCGAGGGGGGGGGGGAGAAGAGGAGAGAAGATGACACCCGAGGGGGGGGGAAAGAGAGAGGAGAGAAAATTAAAAGGAACAAATGGGGGGGAGAGAGAAAAAATTGCCCCGATTTTCGGTCCTTTCTGGCTGCGCCCCCGGGCAGCACCCGGCTATAAATCCAGGCGTTGGAGGGGGCGCAGGGCAGAGGTGACGCTAGCTGAAATGGCAGCTCTTTTATCCAAAGTGGGGGGCTCGGTCCCAACCACCCAATGTCCCCCCCCCCATCTATCCATCCAGGCACTTACACGGCCGCCGTCGCCGTAGTACCGCAGCATCCCTACCCCATGGAGAGCCCTTCGCCTGCGCCCGCTGGCCTGGCAGAGCTCCGGTGACAGGTAGAGTGGGCCCGGCACACTGGCTAACCCACCGCGGCTCTATCCCGATGCCCGCAGGCAGGCCCAGGCCCTGCTGCCAGCTTTCCAGCTCCCGAGCAGGCTGCCAAGGAAGCGAGAGCAGGGATTGTGGGGGAGGGCTGAGGTGGGGGGCGACGGCTGTCATTTCCCCATCTCCCCCCCGCCCCCAATCCCAAACCTAGCCGCAGCCCAGCAGAGCAGGGTACGGCACTCCCCAGGCTCCAATCCTTCCCTTGCACACAACGCACAAAAAAGCCCAAATACGCCCTTTGCTAGGAGAGAAATTCAGGCCTCCCTGCACTTCCACCTGTGGCCAGGCCCTGACTTGGGTGGCAGCCCCACAGGGAGCCAGACAAAGGTGTCTTGTCCCCTTCCCGCCCTCCTGCTTTGTTGGGGGAGCCAAATGTGGCGGTACAAAATACCTGTGCCTGCCTGCTCTCCTCCATCGGAGAGATGGTGCGGGGGTGGACTGGTGCCATGGAGGCTGAGTTCGGGGGGCGGGAGGGGAGTGTGGAAGTTACAAAGAAAGGGGAGAGCGAAGAAAGAAAGAAAGAAAAAAGTGAAAGCGAAAGAGGAAGAAGTAGTAAAAAAAAAAGAACGAAGGATTTTCTCCAAGAAGAAACTATTCCGAGTTCGAGTCACCAAGTTTTAGACCCTACTCCAGAGCCCTCTCTTACGGCAGGTGATTTACTGGGTCCTAGCTGCGCTGGGGAGGGGATCTTCCCCTGGTCGGGGATGGTTTCCATAAGGAAAATACAACAATAGTTTAAATGTAAAACACACACCCAGAGTCAATGTGTAATGAACACCCAGTCTGAGTGTCACAGCGCCCAGCAAATGGGAGCCAGCCGGGCTTTGTGGGGGAACATCAGATGGAAATTAAACAGCCGGGGGCGGGGGGGAGAAAGTAGGGGCCAAAGGAAAAAAATGGAAATAGAAAGTGGGGGAACAGAGAGAAGGAGAAACCCAAGGGCTGACAAAGAAAATGGAACAGAAACCAATGGAGAGAAGCCGAGAAAATGGCAAGGGAGGAGGAGAAACGGAACGGAGAACCCAGAACAAAGCTAGAGAGACAACAAGAAATGAAGAGTCTTTTTCTAAGGGCGCTCACCTGCCTCCAGCCAGCCGCCCGCTCCGCTGGGCTCCCACTCAGAGCACCCCTCGGGAATGGGCCCGGGCGGGCATCTATGGGGCTTGCCGGGGCCACCCTTGTGAGTTAAAAATAATTCAATCAAGGGACTCGGGTATGTGACAGCCCCAATCCGCCGTGCCACGGGAACAGGCCCGCTCGGCGCAGAGCCCCCTGTCGTTCCACAGGCAAACGCCACCACTGCTGGGCTATCGGGTGCTCTCTCCTCCACCATCGGCAATGGTTGCCGTATCTCAGCCCATCCTGCCGGCCCTGCAGTGCTCCCGTGTCTAATAGGGATGGGTTCCCCTTCGTAAAATACCCCCGCGGACGGCAGTAACAACCTGAAACACGGCAGCACTGTGATTGGAGTCTCTTAAGGAAGGGTGGCAGAGGAGAGAGGGCAGAGATATCAAACCACTGAGGATCCCCAATCTAAGCACAACCCCCACCCCCATCTATGGGGCAACTCCCCAAACAGCTCTGACAACTGAGCTGGGCCTCTGCCGTGCAGCACTATACCCAAGGGGAGGCTATCCTTCCGTTGGGTGTGGACGAGGCAACCCCCGGGCTGGGGAGGGGTCAATAAACCAACGCCAGGCAGCGGTCGGTGCGGCAGGCCAGGGGTTCGGTCTTGCTGGGTTCTGGGCCCTGGCACCCGCAGCTGGTAGCGACAGCCACAAAGAGGGCGGATTATTAGAAATGCTTCTCTCAGAGAAAGAAAGAAGTAGAGCAGAAGAGACTAGCAAAGGCGGACAGCCTGGCAGAGGGATTTCATGGGGAAGAGAAGGCCTGGGAAGGAGGCAGAGAGGAAGGCAGAAACTTGCAGAGGGGGAAGAAAGGATGAGGGGAAAAGGAAGGCCAAGATCCAGCCAGGGAAAATAACCCGACTGCACGCCCAGAGCTGGCCATGGGACGTCCCACCCAGCGGGGGATGCGCCCTGGTCCCCCATCATGCAGACACACTTGGGGGGGGATTGCATTTCTTTCTCTGCCGCCCCCAGCTAAACTCATCCCGTGCAACCCACACCTGCGGAACTTGGAATCTTTGTACTAAATAGGATTTTTTTCAATTCACACCTCCAAAGAGGGGGTCATTTTTAACATCCCCACCCCCAGCTGGGTTACAGCCAGCAAACTCCCGACTCCTGCTTCCTCCGGGGGGGGGGCTGCGGGGGGTTCTCCCAGGCCTGGGAGATAGTTTATGAGTTTTAATAACTCCAAGTTAAACTTTCCGACTCCTGATCTTATCTCCCCCCCCGAACCCCCCGGCACACACACTCTTTTCATTTTGGGTCTCTCTCTTTTTCAGCAGCGGCATGTCAAGCTTTCTCGGCGTTGCCATAGAAACAGTCACTGGCACCCTGGCAAACTATTGCCCCGGTGAATGAATAGCACATAAATTTCGTCTCTCTGCAGGGCGAGCAAGACCAGCGCCGCCTTGGCCTGCAGCTTCCATTGCACTGATGGGGGGACTTTTAAGAAACTGGGGCCAAACTTTTTGCGGGGGGACCTTGACTTATAAACTAACCGAGGGGGGTTATTCTTGCTCAGTTCTGCAGCAGCAGGACATCTGCCCCTTACGTACCGGGGAGGTAGTTTAGAGGGAGTCTGCCCATCTCTTCTACCACGGCTCAGGGGGCTCAGAGCTGGAATTATTCTGCCCCCTGCCCCCGCCCCGCATACACCCAGAAGCTGTGGACTCCCCAGCCACAATGCAGATTAAAAGCGACACGTCTTTTTCTCGACAGCCTGAGCCAGAGCTGGGCTGGCACAGGCTGTGAGGAGAGCTTCTTTCTTTCTGTCACTGTCTCTCCCCATTTGCTGCACCCTCTGCTTCCCCAGCAGACCCAATGCTGTTCAAAGGGGTCCGGAGTCCAGTTCCAACCCTTCCAAATGAGGGGTCTGGAGTTTGTCTGTCCCATACCACTATGTCTCCAGGAAACCCCACGCATGCGAATCTGCCGCCGTGTAATAATGATATCGCTCTGTTTTCTCTCCGCATTCTTCTGTTCCAACACAAAGTGTTTGCTTGGTACGATTTTCCCTCTCTGACCCGATTTAGTCCGCACAAGAGAAAACTGTGCAGCAGACTCAATGTCCTAACGAACTTGAGTTAATTAATGCTAAGAAAGAAAGAGGCTCCCCTCAGACACTTGAATCATGGTTCACTAGCCCTTTCAGTTTTCTATTTGCAAAAAAAAGGAGCCCGCATTCAAATATTTTTTCATGTCTGAGCAGAGAACACAAACAACGCTGAGAGCTGTAGAAAGGGAAATAAAGTAGTTGCCCAGGCTGCAGAGCCTGGATTTGGGCAGGGAGAGCCACACATATAATGTGAAAGAAAAGGGCTGATTTGCAGTGGATTTAATTTTTTTTTTTTTTGCTGGGCGACTGTTGGCAACAGCAAAACGCAGCCGCCAGAGCAGAGGCGAAAGAGCAGCGGGTCCCACTGCCCTGTTTGCTAGCAACTTTCACAAATTAATAAATGATTTTAACACCAGGCCAAGTGCTTGGAGGCAAACACAGGGAAGAAGCTGGAGCTCTGGAAATGGAACTGCACCCGAGAAGAATTAAAAACTCCACCAGATTTGTGAGGGAGAGGAACAGCTGGAGTTTGGCTGGCCACAGGCTGGCCCCGATCCTGCTTTCCGCACACAGCCAAAATTCGCTTTCAATGCAGGATCGGGCCCAGCTGGGAGCAGAGCTAACGAGCAGGAGTGCCTTGTACCCGTCCGCTCTGGGGGTTCAGTTCCACACGCGTACACACGAGTGACCCTGCTTCTGGCTACCCCTGCGTCCACCAGGAATAAGTCCCCGGACGCTGAGGGAATGGCCTGGTAACAGGGAAATCGGAGGTTTCAAATCCCCAGTTAAATCAACGGCGCGCCAGCAGCACAGAACGGAAGCAGGGAAGCGAGGACTCCGGCTCAGCCAGCAAGCAGAGCAGCTGAAGTTTCCCCTGGCACCGGCAATGCTTGCACCGCTTCCCCTATTTAAACGCCGGTTGCCTCTCCAACGATTACAGTGGCAAGAACTGCAGCGAAGGATCCAGACTCCCCCCAAAATAAGCCGACTGTCCCCCTGTCGGTCACGACGGGTCTCGCTGATTCAGATTCAGCCCACCCCGTACAGACCCCCGCAGGGCCTGAAGCACCAAGGACAAGGGGTCTGAGTAGGAAGTTTGACGTAAGCCCACTTTGACTTTCAGAGGCCACAGGAAGCCTTGCTCAAGTGACCCGCGGAAATGAGTTCGCCTGTCTCATCAGCTGTTCCCCGTTAAAAACGACTGTAACGGGCTTGGGGGGTGTCGAGAGCCAGATGAATATTAGCACTGGCGCCTTTGGTGCCGATAAGGAAACATCAAGGAGCTTGGTGCAATGGGTCAGGGGCGTGCCAGGGCGGAGGAGGGGATCTAGGGGGCTGCAGGCCGGGATGAGAGGGCACTGGCAGAGCTGGCACAGCAGGGACTGATGCGGGCCGGGATTGAAGGGGGGCTGGGATGGTGGGGGGGGACGACTGAAGGTCAGGATTGAGGGACTGCGGCATTGCTGGAGGGAGTAGCCCAGCACTGGAACAGCAATGGGAGCTGGGGGGTCGGGACTGAGCAGGTGGAGGGAGCCCAGTGCTGGCACAGCAGGGCAGAGCGGGGGGTGCTGCCAGAGCTGGGGGAGGCACTAACAGCAGATGCCCTCACGGTACCTGGCTCTTGTTGGCTCTGTCTGCCCTTTGTTTCCACAAGCTCCAATTCACTTGCCCCAGGGGAAGTGTGGGGGGGGCACCACTGCCAGTAAAACACCTCCTGAGCCAGCTCGACGTCTAGCGACAAAAAAAGTTTTTATTTCTGTACAAACTAAGCAAAGGAACCGCATGGCAAGTGGAAACTCAACCACCGAAGGGGGGCAAAGGAATTTCATTAAAAGGAAAACATCTGACAAAACTAAAACAGGAAAGCAAATCTCTCCTTGCTGGGGCGCAGGTGGTGAGACCAGGGCCAGCACCATTTTGGGGGGAAGGGGGGTTCTTTTGGAAATGCAACAGCGTTTCGCTGTGTTTTTTTGCTGTGCGCAGGAAAATCCTTGAGGCAGATGTCTCCTACCCCACCGATGCAAGGAGGCGAACCTTTTCCAGGGACGCCGGTGTAAATCCAGCCAAACCCAACACCAGATTTACACCAATTCTCTTTCCTTTCCAGCCGCTCTGGACTTGCCATCAGATTATTTTTTCTGATAAAAATACCCGGTGGGAGGGAAATATTCCAACTCCCCCCAAAGCCAGTGAAAAGGCTCCTGTCGATTTCCGAAATAGAACAAAGGGAGAAATTCTGGAGTCTCTTTGGTGGAAGGACAGAGTCTCATTTATATATATATTCATTTAAAAAAATATTCTTTAAAACCAACCACCACCGCAGATTCTTTCCAAATCTGCACCCTTGCTCCCATGACAGGGAATGAGAATACGGAGAGACCCGGGTGATAGCAGGATCAGACCCATTTTAATGAAATAAAACTGGGTCTTTCCCCTCTCCTTTTTCCTAACAACATTCTCAGTTGACCCTACCCACACCTGCCCTGGTTTCCCAAAACCGGGAATGGAGCAGCACCAGAACCGTACAAAAGGCAGGAAAGGTATGAAGCAGATTTGATGACACATTATACAAATAATAACAGATCATGCGACAGATCCTGGGTCAGATTAATCGAGGTTCAGATAAGCACAGGGAGAAGGTTCCTGTATCACTTGAACGGTGGTGGAGAAGGTGGTTTGTGAGCTGCAGGGAAGTGGGGGCGGTGGTTACAGGTTTCCAGGGGGCAAATACAGAGCGAGATTTTTGCTGCAGTTTAGGCGCCCCTTAAAAACCAATGTTGAAAGGCAGCGCTCGGCACAGGGAATGCAGCCCGGGGGCTGGCCAGCAGCCCTGACAGACTTCAGGGGCTTTTCATTCAATATTCTGCCCGTCTAGCCATTAAAAAAACCACGTCAGGGGCTGCGGGTAAAAACCTGACTACCCATCCCGTGCGTCAGGCCGTCTGTGGCCCGTAGCTAAAAGCCCATTCGCATCTTAACGGTGAGGAAGGTGAGAGGTTGGCGGAGGAAGATGCCTGGAGTTACTTGCATTTGCCAGTTTGCTGGATTTGTAACTCAGGCAGCAATAAAATTAAGAAGGGGGAAGGTGGGAGAGTTCACTCCTAAAAGAGGCAGAAGTTGCCGACGCTGGAGGAGACAATGCATGCCACAGGAAAGAGCAGGGGCAATTTACTCCTCACACTTTAATTATCCCCATCTTGAACATTTCTTTAAAAGAAAAAAAAAATCTATTCCAGCACTTACAAAAAGCCCCCAAATCATCACAGACTTTCACCGCCAGGCAGAGCCCAGCGCTTGACGCCAAAGGGAGGGGAAGAAAATCTCGCTTTTCACCGAAAACCACATTTGGATTCAAAATTAGAATAATTCATTCCCCTCCAGCACCGCGGTGGGGGCTGTAGGCCCAAGCCACGGCTGCGACGTTACTCCCACAAGGAGGCCTGTTGGGAGTAGCGTGTAAATGTTTGCCCGGGATCGGGCCCTACCAACAGCCGGTGCCAAGTCTGGCTCTTGTAGCTGGTGAAATCAGGAGGAGTTTTGCCACTGATTGGAATGGATGCAGAACTGGGCCCCCCATAGGTACATTTCATGCTTATATTCTGACCCTTTTATTCCCAGAGGCCAACAGGAGCTGAAGAAATTGTTGTTTTAAGCAGAGGTTTGGAGTTTTGCAGCAGACAGGCAGGGACATCAGCCTAGGGAATCAGGACTGGAACACGGGGCCTGAAACTAAAAAGGGAAAACTGCCGGTCTCAGGGCTGGGAACGGACCCAGTGGAGCGAGGCCCCCACCCAGCCCCTCTCTCTCCAGCTGGTACTGCGCAGCACGGCTGAGCTGAGCTCCTCAGAAGCTGCCTTACCTTCCCAAAGAGGTATTTTGCTGCTGGTATTTTCCCAGCCCTCCCCTCACACACGCCTGTCCCCTACGTAAAGCAGCTGTTTAACACACACACATCCCCAACAACCTGTGCAATTCTCTCTGCAGAGGGAAAATGGCTCAGATCCTCCCAGGGGAGTTAGGCACCTAAATAGCTTGGAGGGTCTGCGCCAAAGTTCTTAGAAGCCCTCGGAGACACAGAAGGCTCCACTGATGACTGGCTTGTAAAGGCTAATCCAGGGGGATTACCTGGGCTGGGCAGGTTGCACATCACTTTAAAGGTCTTATCGGAGGTTCTCAGCAACCTACTGACTTGTAACCACTCAATAAAACAGTGCCGAACCTTTGAATAACCCTTTGCGAACTCTTCCGAAACGGCCTTCTTCTAAAGCCAGGACTGCAAAACCAAACCACGGGCCGGACTCAGCCCAGTCCGAAAGCCAGGCCTGCCTTCCCACACGCAGAGAGGGCCGCTCACGTGTTTAACGCCAGGCAAGTGCTAAAGAGGCTGGTGGCACTGGAGCCTGCAGGGTGGAAGAAACTAGGAGACAGCTCTTTGAAAGAACCTGGAGGATTTAGGAGCTGAAAGTCAATGGGGTTTCAGTATCTAAGTCCCTCGGGTCCAGACCCTCATCCGTGGAAGTCGGGGCCCAGAGATCTTTGGAGATCTGTCACGAGTAGCCCGGCACCCCTGCTCTCCGCCAGGCATCTGAGAACTCTCCACACTGACCCAGCTCGTATTTTTACAGTCAGTCTGAGCCGTCTCCTTGAGAGTGGCATTCCCTCAGTGGGAGTTCTGCTTAAAAAAATAAAGCCAGTGACACATAACACCCCTGGATTTTATAGTAACTCCCATCTGGCGTTTCGCCACGTTTCTCCAGCAGGAACAGGGCACAAGATTCTGCTCTCTGCTTACCCAGAGGTACATCTGGAGGGACAGCAACAGGATTGCTCGAGACTTGCTGCCGTGCGGCTAAAATCAGAATCTGGCCCTTTGTTCTGCTAAAACAAAACCTCCCGAAACTCAACCTCGCTGAGCTACATCCGCGCACTGATACACAGCCCAGCTCAGGGGAAAGAAGCCACATCCACTGACCAGAAGTCATGGACCCGACCCCATGGCCACAACCCCACACTAGGAAACGTTCCTCGTGGGACCTGTTCCACTGAGAGCCCTTCTGGATGAAACGATTATTGGCCTTAAGCACACAGCAGGCCCAGGCCCTGTGGCTGCAATTCGCACCCTGCAAAGGGAAGGGAGGAATCAGATGCAGCCCCTAACACTTGGCAGCAAGAGTGAAATTACAGGTTATAAACTAGGGGGGATTTCACGCAATCATTTCCACTCCCATGAAAGAGCAATCCGTGGTTCTGCTCCTCTCTGGGTTGCTATTCGGCCAGCACATGGCCCATCTTCCCGCAAAGAAACAAAGATGGCCAGTGCTTAATGTGTGCCAGGGCTGAGCCCCGGCACCTCTTTCATTACAAATGAAGTACTGCTCTGGGTCCTCCACAACCCAAAGCCAGGAAGCTATAGAGAAGTAATGCATCGATTATGTGCTTTGGTGGGGTGGGAGGAGTGATTTTAATAAGGACAAAACAATTCAATTATTGGAGGGTGACTTAGGAAGAATGAAAGACAGATCGAATAAAAGGATGAGTGTGAAAGAAGAACAAAATGATGAGAGAGAGAAAGCGAGCTAGAACGCCTTGCATTCTCTTCCCTCTTGGGGACCGGGTTAGGTTAATGCACAAAGCTGAAAAATCTCTTTTCCAGCCCCGGGACTTTAACAAAATCATGAGCAGAAACAAACAGAGCATCCGCCTGTGGCTGCTGAACGTGCTCCATAAAGGACCCACGTTAGCCGCTGGACAAGCGAGAAGGGGATCTGGCGAAAGGCGCCTGGGCCCAGTGCTTGCCCGATCCAATAGGGTTGGGCTCCAATCTGCAAATACACAGCTCAGAGCCTGGGGGGGGGTCACCCCATGGTGCCAGGGGCAGGGGTATAAAAGTCCCACTGGGATTGTGTACAGATTGGCCACGGAAGGAGAAGACTCAGGCGCAAATGAGTGGGAGAGAGAGAGCAGAAGGAGGGAAAAGAACAAGGGAGAAGGAAAGAGAAAGAGCAGGGGGCCAGGCTCTAGAAAGAGAGACCCTCGAGTGGCCCGCACCTACTGAAAGGGTTAAAAGCAGAGCAGGGGGCTCCAGGCTGGCGGGAGAGAGGAGAGGGGACAAGTCGTGGCGCCTTCTCCTTGGCAGCCTGCCGCATGCCCACGCTGGGCCGCACGCTGCCCGCTTTCTCGCCAGCCCATGGCCAAGGCCAGGCTCCCACCTCCTCTACTTTATGGAGCAAAATCTGCTGCCTTGGCTCCAAGGGGCCCCCTGCCCCGAGGGCAGGAATGCAATAACCGCACAAGGCAGGACCCCAGGAGCAGAGCTCACTGTGGGTTTACAGCTCTTCTGCAGACCCTGCGTTTCCCCCTATGGCACTGGGACCACGCCACCCCCCACCAGCTACCTCCTCTCTCTCTCTCTCTCTTTCCCATCCGCCCAGCCCCATGGACGATGCCTGCAGCACCTCATCTAGCAGGGATCCCCGATTCCCCGTATCAACACTAACCTGCCTCCCCCCAGAGAGTAATTATGTGTGTTTAATTAAATCCTCCCGTCTGCCTGCTTTAAGGCTCTGCTCAGCTCCTAGAACCTAGGCCAGCAGGTTCCTGCCTGGAAAACTTTCTCCCTCCCAGCCATCAACAGAGCCAAAAGATAAAGCACTCAAACGTCAGTGAGACCCCTAAACACGACCTGTGACTTTTGTTGGGCGGGGGGTGGGGGGTGGGGTGTTAAAGTTCTTTGTCATTTTCTTTGCTTGTGTTAAAAAAGCCTGCAGCTTGTGTCACACTCTCCGCACAGACAAAACGAGGGGAAGTCAGAGGAGAAAAGGGAAAGAGAGAGAGAAGGAGGCAGATCCCCAGGTAGTGTAAATCGGCAAAGGCCTATTGAAGGCAAGAGGGCCAGCTTCCCACCTGGGGTAAACCCAGAGATCCCTGTCAGTGCCACACACATTTCCAGGAGCTGGCACAAAGCAAGAGAACAAACCTGCAGCTGCAAAGGCTCCAAACGGTGACGATTTTTGCAAGTAAAACACCCACTGAGCCATCACAAATGCCCATCTCGAGGCACCACTAGAACAACGAGGAGTCCGGTGGCACTCTACCCCGCTGACACTACAAGCCACCAGATCACCCTAAAACGCTGCAAACACAGCAATAAGGGAAGTGTTTTTAAGACAGACACTACAAACCCAACAGTACAGACGACTCCATTTGCCATTTTATTTCTGAGCCTTGCATTAAGTAGGGCCTGCGTTTTCTAAAAACTATCCTTTCTTTATTGTGTGTTCTTAGCCACCGGACATGCACGGGGTGCTAAAGCTTCCAGGCATGGGTGCCCACTGGCTGCCAGGATCCCCAGGAAGGGATCTCACATCAACAGAACAAGTGCCCTGGACGTACGGAAAATGAGACCCCTCTCCCGGACTCTGCAATGTAACTTCAGTCATTCTTTGTTAACACCCCTTGCATATATGAACTATACCTACATATATACAGATTATATCCAGTGTACACATCCCAGTCGATTGACAGATACACCCCCACGCATACTGATCAATTGATTCACACACCCTCATCAGTACACACACAATGATTGATTGATACACACACAGCCTCAATCAATACACACACTATGATCATCTGATACACACACACACGTTTCTGTCCCTGCATCTCTTTCCACTGCAGCATTAAACGGATCCCAGAGCAAATTTGTGAGATCTGCAGCTATTTTTTTTTCCAGTGGTGAAAAGAGCCCCAGGCCATCAGTTCCCAGGACCAAGCAACACTGACTTTGTGCCGACGGGCGGCACGCGGGAGGTGAATTATCCCGATTTTAAAAAAATCGGCTTCCCATTTCTTCTCTCCCACATAGCGGGATCAAAGCACCCCAAACCCATGGATCTGTGAAGGAGGAGTCTCTGGGCTTTGGAAGGAACATTCAGATTGGCAAATGGACGAGGACAGGCTGATTCCAAACTAGCCACTAATGCATCCCGGGAATGAGAAGAATTGGTCCGAATGTTCCCCCAGGCCTAATTAGACGAGCAGGTGACATGGCTGTGCACACAAGCCCACAGAAAGGGGGGATCCTGAACAGTGCTGAGTCCCTGCAAAGCTCAGATTTCAATGGCAGCCCCATTTCACAGCAAGCCCTTGCTGTTATTTGTCAAGGCCCAACAGTTCGCTGGGCTCAGCGCCCGCCACAAAGGTCTCATCTGCTGCACGTTTTCCTTCCAAAATCCCCGCCCCCCACCATGGCTAGCACCACTGGCAGCTGGGGCAGGAATTGTGGGGGGTGGGCACAGCTCCCTCTGGTTTCAGATGGAATTGGGGGTGCTCAGGAGCTCCAGAACTCAGGACCTCAGTCCTTCACATCTAGCCCCCCTCCCCAATTCAACAGCCACTTCTGAAAAACTAGCCCTGATAGAAACAAAGCCAGAGCCGAGCCCCAGCTCTTGTCCCACTCCCCCCATCCCCTCCTCTCTGGAGCAAACCTTATTTTTAAGCACTCTCACAAATGCTAAAAATTCGGGAAGTAATCAGTTTTTGCCTGCCCAGGCTCGCATCCAGGCAGCGCAGGGCGAGGTTACCAAGGACCCTAGCAGATTATCAAAAGAGCTCAGCTCTGAACTAAGGGACTGATTAGTCCAGACTGCTCCATCCCCGGCAGCTCCCTTTGGGACACTCGGGGCTGGGTTTTCTCAGAGGCACACATACTGCTTCGGAAAGGCTAGCCACTGGGAGCTAAGACCAGAACGCTTTCCACAGATATCGGGGGGCAAGATTTTCCAAACTGCCTGGGGGATTCAGGACAACTTTGTCAGTTCCTAAATCCCTCAGGCAATTTGGAAAATCTGCCCCTCAAAGGCATTCTAAACATAATTGCTAACACAGGCACTGGAATCCTGGAATCAGATCGGCTCAGGCAAACCCTACTTCTCCACCAGACAATGCAGTGAGAGGCATCCGGACGAGAACCTAAACTGAGGAGCTGGAGAACAAGAGACACTGATGCTGCTAATGTCACTGCCTCCTCATGCAAGGCCTGGTCAGTTGCACTTTTGTTGCTGGTCAGTTTCAGTGCCAGGTGTGTCTTTCTGTCCCCCCCTCCCCTCCCAAACCCATTTCTAGGACCGGGACACCTCAGAGCCCAGGCTCTCCTGCATTAGCCCAACACGGCAAGCGGAGTTATGTGAACAACGGATTTTGACATTCATTTCAGTTCGATTTTTCAGACTTGTCAATGAATCCCTCCCTCCCCCCGAACGGAACATTTCAATTACAGCTTTTTAAAAAAGAAAAGTAGTGCTTTTTAACCATAAATGGCAGGAAATTGCAAACTGAGAAATTGAAACATTTTGGCTTTTTCCGCATGTTTGCTGCGAGGGGGGGGAGGGGTGACACAAAAAAAAAGGCAAAACCCATGTGAATTTGTGCCAAATCTGCATTTTTCAGAGGGGGGGAAAAAGTTTTGGCCAAAACATTTCTCCTGTCTCTAATTGCAAGATCTGGATTTTGCAAACGCTGCAGGGGAATCACACACACACGCACGCACCATTTGTCTCCACAAAACAATCAAATCAAATCTCTTTTCACTTCAATTCTATCACAAAAATCTTGCTATCACTTTTTCTTATTATTAATAAATTCGGGGCCTTGATTAGCCAGCTGGGCACGCGCACACACACACACACGAGGGAATACACACATACAAGGGAACACACACACGGGAACACACACAAACACATACGAGGGAACAGACACACACTCGGGAACACATACACATACGCACACGGGAAGGAAATGTGCTCTCTGTTTGTCAGGCCTGCAAAGAGGATGCCTCTGCTTCCTCTTCAGCGCAGAAGCAGGTAGGAGCTGGCGGGAGTTGGAGGAAGGGGAGAGAGGAAAAGCAGGGCCGCCGACTGGCCTGGGCTGGAAGGGCGACCCGCCCAGCTTCCTTCTCCGACCCATGCTGGGAGGGCGAGAAGAAGCTGCAGTGCCCAGGATACTGGCCCTGCTCCGCGGGAACAAAGGGGGCCAGCTCCCAAACTCTGCAGAGACTCTGGCCCCCTCTCAGCTGGGTCGGAAAAGGGGGCAGCAAACCTTGCATTGGGGGTGACTCTGGGCCAAGGAAAGGGAGGTTTGGGAGAAAGCAGTCAGCAGCCGCTACAGCTCTGCCCCACTGAGGGCCAGGGATCCGCCCCACAGCCAGAACTGCCACCGGTTCCCCTGATCAGGTCCCCGCTCACCCACCCAGACTGCAGCAGACAAAGGCGACTCGGAGGGCAAAGGAGGGGTATCCGAGGACCACAAGCTGAACAGACCTTGCTCTCAGAACTGGGACAGTCGCTACAGGGCACCAGCTCTGGGCTCCCCACCGCCTAGAATCCCCTTCCCCGGCCGGCAGAGGGATAACACAGCACAGAGCACGAGGGAGACGTCGCTGAATAGGCACATTTCAAGGTCTAACCTGCCAAACTGATACATTCCAGTTTTCTTCTTTCACTCCTTGCCCCGCCCGCACCGTGTGTGCCGGTCAGTCCATCCGTCCGTCTCTCTAGCTTCACCAGAGAAGGCCAGGGCAGGGATCGAAACCAAAACCTGCCCCTGTGCAGGATCACACGGCCAGCCCAGGGCATGGGGACGGGAAGGGCCCTCGTGTGGAATGGATCAGAGGCTGGAGCCTCAGCAATCCTGCTGTTCTTGAGCCTCATGGTGCTCAGAGGCTGCCTGGCCCCTTGGAAACTTCCAAGCTGATGGCCGGAGGGAGCGTGGGGATGAGGACGGAGGAGCCAGTGGCTCTGAAGCCTTGGCACAGCACTGCCAGCCTCAGGCCTTCCAAAATTGTGGGGCCAGGCCTCCGAAAGGTCCCGAGAGTGGCAGAGTTCTCTGCTGGCTTTGGGATCTCGGAAGGGTCGTACACCCAAGCTTTGCTCCTCAACCAACTTCCCTCCCCTCCCACATAGGAAGCTGAAGAACTGGCCTATTGCCATGACCCCCCGAGCCGAGTTTTGAAGGAAAACGCCATGTCATGAGAGACTCACTATCCAATCACAAGAGTCAGAGCGAGGTGGTGGGGGCATTAGAGACTTGGGACATTCGCTAGGGTTAGGGCTGAGCTCAGGCACCAGGAATGACCTCGCGCTTTTCAGCGGGAGATCTCAAAGCCCTTGACAAAGGCTGGCAGGATCAGGATCCTCCTTTTACAGATGGGGAAACTGAGGTGTGGGGAAGGGAAGCGAGTTGCCCAGGTCACCCAGCAGAGCCAGGTGTAGAACCCAGAACCTCCATTCACTAGACCACGCTGCCTCCCTACAGGCTGGGACGGGGTGGAGGGAACTGCCAGACCCACTCACCGGTAGGTTACAGGAGGAATTAAACCCAGATCTCTCAGGTCCCAGGGCAGAGCCATAACCACAAATCCAGCCCACCTCGCTGCTCGGTACCCACCTAACCTCCTCCCCGCCCCCCGCTGTGGGGGGAAATCAGGCCCACGAAATGCCTAGTGGCCTCCACTTGGTGCCCCTTTGCCTCTTGGTTCTTCGCCCTCGTTAAAGAAAGGGAGGCCGGCTTCTATGCTTCCCTCTAAGTTCAGAGGAAAATCAGAGAGTGCATCTTTCCTAGCTCTGTAACCACAAAACACAAGTTTCCACAGGGCAGGTTTGGGCAGAAGCCAAGATGTCCTTAAATAACATTTTAAATCACTTTGCAAACTTTGTTTTGTTCAAAAGTAACACGCAGGAAAGGCACGGGGGAAAATGAACAATAAGCAGACTGGTCCTCCAGCTGCCCTGGCCTCCCCCCTCCACCCCGTTCCTAGCTCAGACCCACCTCGCCAAACGCACACATCTACCTCTACTGCTATGAATGTGAGCCTGTCCGAGTGGGGCTGTGTGCAGCTGTGTGACTCGACAGTGATGTGTGCCTGACTGTGTGTGACTGGGTATGCGAGTGTCACTGTGCTCAACTGTGCGTGTGAATGGACTGTGCATGCGAGAGCCAGTGCGCCCCTGCAACAGTGCCCGTGACAGCACGTGGGAGAGCAAGTGTGACCGTGCGATAGTGTCACGGAGTGTGGGGGAGTCCGGCCCTGCACCCCTCTTCCTGGGACCCACAGTGACTCTCAGCCAGCCAGTAAAACAGAAGGTTTATTGGACAACAGGAACACAGGTTACAGCAGAGCTTGCAGGCACAGTCAGGACCCCTCCACCGAGTCCTTCTGGGCTTTTAGGGTGCTTGGATCCTAGCTAGGATACCCTGAATTCCGCCCATCCAGCCCCAAGCCCAAACTCAAACTGCTTCCCTCCTGCCACTCCCTTCCTTTGTCCCCTTCCCCGGCAAAGGTGTTGACCTTTCCCCTCCCTTACCTAGCTCAGGTTACAGGCTCTGGTATCGTCCATCCCCTAAAGTCCTCCCCTGCTCTCCCTCTCCCCACGCAGACAGCCCCTACTCCACCACAGATAGTGCCCAGGACAGTGTATGCCCATGACAGCATGTGCATGAGCCAGTGTGACCGTGCGATAGTGGCCGTGATGGTGCGTGGGAGAGCCAGTGTGACCGTGCGATAGTGGCTATGATGGTGCGTGGGAGAGCAAGTGTGACCGTGCGATAGTGGCCGTGATGGTGCGTGGGAGAGTGTCACGGAGTCACCGGGCGATGCTCTGGAACTGCTCCCCACCAAGCCAGTCAGGACTTTGGAGAGCCTCCTCTCCCTTGGAGCAGACTGTCCCCAGGGCAAGAAGCTCACACGGCTTCACCTCCTGGGTCTCTCCTTGGAGCATTCAGCATCCTCTGCCCCTCCGTGCGCTTCCCACAGCGAGTCCCCCCCAGCGGGGTCCTGGGGAAGCCACAGGGCCCTGCACCCCCACTTTGCAGTCAGACGTGACTCTCAGCCAGCCAGTAACACAGAGGTTTATTCGATGGCAGGAACAGGGCCTAAAACAGAGCTTGTGGGTACAGCAAACCGGACCCCTCGGCCAGGTCCATTCTGGGGGGCAGTGAGCCAGACCCCCCACGTCTGCACTTCACTCCTCAACCCCAGCCAGCTCCAGACTAACAACCCCTCCAGCCGCTCCTCCTCTGCTCAACTCCTCTCCCGGGCCAGGAGGTCACCTGATCCCTTTGTCTCCAACACCTTCAGCTGGCACCTTTGCAGGGGAGGGGCCCAGGCCATCAGTTGCTAGGAGACAGAGTGCCAGGCATTTAGGTGCACTGGCCCTTTGCTCTGCCAGATACTTAAGAACTGCCATGGGGACACTGAGGCACCAACACAGTATTCAGAGAAAACATTAAGAACATTCCTAGTTCATCACAGAGAGCCAGTGCAACCGTGTGATAGTGGCCGTGATGGTGCGTGGGAGAGCAAGTGTGACCGTGCGATGGTGGCCGTGATGGTGCGTGGGAGAGCAAGTGTGACCGTGTGATGCTGCATGCGAGCAACTGTGCCTGAGTCCAATTGTGCCGCGTCTGATGGGGTGTGAGCCAGACAGGGGAGGGGTCTCTGTTCGCCCCTCATCAGGTATGAAGGCAGCCCCCACCTGGTCACTTTTCACCCCCTCCCGTTAAATCCCAGCCCTGGTCG